>NC_091679.1:8641310-8985310 GCF_030179915.1 Drosophila takahashii | reverse complement strand
GTTTGTTCTACGGGGGTTACGTTTCGGTTCCGGTTTGCTAATCGGAATCGAAATTTCGAAGAAAATGTACCTGTGATCTGAAAAGGAATTTTGTTTCGACACTATCCACTTTTCAACCTTATATCTACTAAATTCTGTCTGTAAAGTGAGGTCTAACACCTCTTCCCATCCCTGAAATTCCCTTGTGCTTGGGAATATAAAGGTGGGTGTGTTACCGGCAGATAATATTATCAAAAAGAGACTCACCCCTTTCGTTGGTTTCCGAGCTTCCCCATAGTGCGTGCCTCGCGTTAGCGTCGCATCCGAGCACCAGGGTCGTCTTAGTATCTTCCGCCCATTGCAGCAGCTTGATGACTGGCTCAGGTGGAGCCGGTTCATCATGGGCCATGTAGGATGAGGCTATCACCATCGATGTCCCATCCGCCGCCACGAATCTGGCAACTGCTAGATCCGGTGTGCTAAGATTGGGGCATAGAAGTGCGTTATAGTTATTCTTTATAATAATACCTGCTCTCGGCCTACCTGTCGAGTTAGTATAAAAGAGTTTATATCCTTGTTGTGTTAGACCCGAGATTTGTCTGTCTCGCGTCCATGGTTCTTGAACGATGCCTATGTCAATGTTCCTCTCACTGAGAAGAACTGCAAGATTGGCTGAAGCATGCATGCTGCGCTTCAGGTTAATCTGCACGACTTTAGGCATCGGTGTTGGGTGTTATGTCTGGGGTCTTGTCGTCGATGACCAGGTCATCCAACAGCTTGTTGGTGTCATCGACCTCCTCGAGAACATCATCCGGCTCTGCCAGGAAGACCTTGATCTTGGCCTTCCGTAGGCCGTACCGGATGGTGTAGTCGGCCTTCTCAAGCTGCGGCAGGCAGCGCTGGTTGATGAGGAAGAGGAACGGCTGGCTCGTCTTCATCTCCTTCTCTACTTTGAGTATTGCCCAGTCCTCAGTATGCACTTCTGGGTTCTGAGCCCTCAGCAGCGACAGCACCTTTCCTTGGTCAGTCTGCCCCTTTGGCAACCAAATGCGAGCCCGCGGCCTCCTTGGAATCTCCCTGGCGTGGACGAGCCTAATGCTAAGGCCGTCCCATGCATTTCCAATCTTGGATATGCATTCCGCCAGGAAGGTCCTCGAGAACGAGTCATCGCACTTGATCACCCGGTGCCCTCTGACCATGTCCGACGAGTCGAAGGAGGGGATCGGACCGTCTGGCACGGCTGATAGCCTTTCAGCTACCATGTCGGCCACCTTGATCTCGATCTCCTCCCACTTCTCCGACAGCAGGCGTCCGTCGTCGTGCAGGTCGTCCACCAGTGCCATCGCGAGGCTGTCTCTGGCTACGTCGCTGAATTTCTTGGCCTTCTTCACAAAGGAGGTCGGTCTTGGCCTCCCCTGTGCGTCCTTTGCCCGTTTCGGTGCGCTCACGCTTGCCTCATGCGAGCGGTCCCTTTTTGTGTTTGTTACAGTGGCTTCCGGGCGCGTCCTCATGTATTCTTCGAATTCTGCGATCTCCGCAAGGCATCGAGTCTTGTCCTCCGCATCGCGCTGGTCAGTCTTGCCCTCTGCCTCATTCTTGGCATTCTTGGCCGAGAATAAAACGGGCCCGACTGACCTTGGCCTTACGCTGCTGATGCGTAACGGTGGCTGCCTTGCTGGTACCCGGCTGGGTTCCGCTGCTGTGTGGGTTGTTGTTCTTGTTGTCTAGTGGGGTGCTGGTCTTAGCAGCCCCTTCCGTTCCCATCGGAGCCGGAGCACCCTGACTGGGTGTTCGCGGCCCTACCTCGACGGTAGCGGAATCGGTTTGGGGTTTAACCTCCCCCGTGAGGTCCGAAGCTACGGTGTTGGGTTTCATTGTCAGTACATGATCGCCCGCGTTGCTCGACCAGGCAAGCGCGGCGGGCCTGAGGGTTGTTGGGGCTCTATGAAAAAGTCGACCGTGACTCCGCCCCAAAGCCACGGCAAGGCCACTTCCGACCCAGGGTTGCCCGGCCCTGGGAAGGCTCCGTTAAAACACAGCTGGATTAACCCCTCAGCTGCGAACCTGAAAGTCAGCGGGCACGGGTCGCTTGACACGCCTGACTTGAGGGGAGGCACTTTAAAGACCTGCCCAGGTCCGCCCGACTACGATTCGTCAGCATCCATAGTCATAGCTAGACTATGGACCTGCTTCCAGCCGCCCTCACGGGGAGAGTATAGTCGCACTACCATCGGTGCACACAGTTACGGCAGGGGACGAGTCCCCCGTTGATCCCCCTGCGTACCCGACGGCTGACGGCCCGATGTAGTTTACACGGGTAAAGTTCGATCAGATGGAGGAGCGATAAAGTACACGTCCAACTACGACGACGATTATGACGAGTGTGGTCAAATTCTATCTACCCTAACCCCTTAAATAGGACAAATTGTATTATTACCCCTGTAATTACCGAAAGTTCTCTCTTAAAGGATTTAGCAACAACAACGCCAACGTATTCTCCCGGTCCAGATGGACTCCCTGGGTGTGTACTTAAGTTTTGTGCTTCAACCATTTGTAAACCGATTCCTAAACTTTTTCATTTGTCTATTTCATCATCAGTTTTTTCAACTATCTGGAAGGGTGCGATAGGGGATGCCCAGAATTATAGAGGTATTTCTAAATTGTCGGCAATTCCTAAAGCATTTGAACGTATTATTACTTTTCATTTGCATCATTTACGTTCCTCGCTTATATCACAGTGTCAGCATGGTTTTGTTAAGCGAAGATCGACCACTACCAATCTTCTTGAATTGTCATCTATTGTAATAAATGGTTTTAAGAATAAAATGCAGACTAACGTAATATATACACATTTTAGTAAGGCCTTTGACTCTGTTAACCACTCTCTCCTTTTATTCAAATTAGATCAGCTGGGGTTTCCATGTAATCTATTAACTTGGATTTCAAGTTACTTGAATGGTAGGGTTAGAAGAGGGTTATATTTAAGAGCGCTGTTTCTAAGATGATTTACGTGACATCTGGACTTCCTCAAGGTAGTCATTTAGGCCCTTTGCTGTTGACTTTGTTTATTAACAATCTTCCCACTATCGTAGCACCTTCTCGTGTACTAATGTACGCTGATGATGTTAAGCTTTGTTTATCGTATAAAGATATAGGGTCAGGTTTCAACTTACAGTCAAATATTGATTCTTTTTAGGGATGGTGTAAGTACAACCTTTACAACCTTTTAAATTTGAACTGCCTTAAATGCAACGTTATGACTTTTTATAGGGGTACTCGTACGTTTATTAGTTATTCTCTTTAAAATGCATTACTTGACCGTATATATTCAATTAACGATTTAGGTGTTCTACTCGACCCAAAACTTAAATTTGACTGCCACATAATGGCCATTGTCAATAAAGCTATGAGTGTTTTTGGGTTTATATACTCATAAAAATTAATTTCTAAATTTTGGAAATCTCGCCATTAAATCGGCCTACTTTTGAAAATAGAAAAAAAGTTTCTTGTTACACAGGTACACAGCAAAAAATTTCCACGAACCATTTCTAGTTTTCCATGATTATTAGGTGCTCCTGAGTAAAAGTCCCATACAAACTTATGTCCCATCACCTACAGGTTCCGCGGTATAGCTAAGAATACAAAAATCCGATGTTTGCCGACATTTCGATTTATGTGGCCGATAAAATTGGACTTACCTTAATTATTTTCGCTGAAATCTACTCTCAATACATCACGGCATTCCTAAAAAATAGTCCCCATTGTGAACCATTGCCCATGTCTTTGGAATTCGACGCCAAAGGTGAAAATCCCAAAATTGTAGAGATTTTTCTGATGGAAAAACAATTCTGAGAGTTAAATCTTGAATAGAACTAATTTTAACTATTCATTGTATCTATTGTTCATTGTATGCTTTAATTTCGGTTTAAAGCGTTTTCATAAGGACATTTTATTGGATTTCTTATACTAATAAAACCGATTTTTTGATTTCATTATCTACTCCTAAATGTTGTCAAATTTTGAATAAGTCATGGCAACCTCTAGAACTAAGAAACTAAACATACTGAACATACATAGAGAAATGTATATGTTTACTTTCATTTTGTAGGATGCCTTGACTTTTTTAAAATTTGACAACATTTAGGAGTAGATAAAGAAATAGAAAAAACGGTTTTATTAGTATAAGAAATCCAATAAAATGTCCTCATGAAAACGCTTTAAACCGAAATTAAAGCATACAATGAACAATAGATACAATGAATAGTTAAAATTAGTTCCATTCAAGATTTAATTCTCAGAATTGTTTTTCCATCAGAAAAATTTCTACAATTTTGGGATTTTCACCTTTGGCGTCGAATTCCAAAGACATGGGCAATGGTTTAAAATGGGGACTATTTTTTAGGAATGCCGTGATGTATTAAGAGTATGTCCTACCGAAAATAATAAAGGTTAGTCCAATTATATAAGCCACGTAATTCAAAATGTCGGTAAACATCGGTTTTTTGTATTCTTAGCTGTACCGCGGAACCTGTAGGTGATGGAAAATAATTTTGTATGGGTCTTTTACTCAGAAGCACCCACATATCATGGAAAACTTGAAATGGTTCGTGGAAATTTCCTGTGTTATTAGAAAATTTGCCTTTGAATACAGAAAACCTTTCTTGATGGAAAAAATTCAAGAAAGAATTTTTCTTAAAAACCGAAAAATGAAAATCTCATATGTTTGTTTTGCCGTCGCAGCCAAAACATTTTCTACGTATTTAAGGACAAAATCATCTTTGAATATATGAATGAAATGACCCTAGAATATAGAAAAGTAGCCATTAACTTCCTTCGGCTGCCGAATGTTAACGACAATAAAAGTGAAGTGGGACGAAGGGCCTACTCGGCCCGACTACTACCCGGCTAGCGACTCCTCTGATCACCCGAGCGTCAGTTGTGAAAAAAATTCGTAAGTGATGGACGTGATTTTCAAGCGTATAAGAGGGGAAGCCTTTTTCAAAATATTCAAAGGTATGTAAATATATAATTTTTTGTATAGCGCGCGTACAATTGTATGTATGTAATTAAAAGATAAATTCCAAATCTCTTTACCAAGCCTATACCAATTTAGTTGAATTGTTTCTTAGCTAAGAGCTACGTACATACATACATTTGTACATAAATTTGTGGGTGTAAAGTTCTATAATAACTTTATCTTATTACTCCAATTTTAATTATTTTTCACAGTGAAAATACCTGCAGTTGCATCAACCAAATAATTTGTTTGGCGAAGCTGTAATTTTGTTTTAAAACCTTCTAAGGTAAGAAAAATATGTTGTATTTGTTTGACATACTTATGTACATATGCATGTAAATATATGTACGCGGCTCACCCGATCTGTAACCTCTCTCTCGCTCGCTTGACCTACACGTCGCGACGTTTCTCTCTTCTCCTTCTTAAAATTGTCATGATCTGCCCTGCTTACATTCGGTCTCCCTTCGCGCAAAGGACTGTATGTAAATATATATGTAGGTATGTACGTGTCTCTCCCGTGCCTCTTTCTCTCTGAAATTCGATTTTCAACCCTTCATTTTCTACCTGTCTTGCTCCTCTCTCTCGGTCGTTTGACCAACGTGTTTGTATTTTGGCTATTATTAACATTACATTATTTCAAAAAAGTTGTTTATCTAAAAACAAATCATTGAAATCCCAATAACTCTTTTTTTCTAGATGAGGAAAGGCGAAGAAAATGGATCACCTTAGGTCATATGAAGTTCAACAGACCTTGGGTAATAATAATGTTTTCTTAAGTCAAAAATGTGTTATTTAAAAATGTTTAAATGTTAAGTGTTAAATGTGTTAAATGTAATTAAATATAATATGCAAAAGAAAAAACCAAGTTACACTTTATTTTTAGGGTTTCAGTATTAATATAAAACTTCCTTTCAAGAAATATTATTTCTTAAATAAAGAAATAAAATTTCTTGAAATTTCTTAAATCAAGAAATAAAATTTCTTGAAAGGAAATTTGAACAAGAAAGAATTTTTCTTGTTTAAAAGGTGCCTTTCTAAAAAACCCTTTCTTGAAACAAGAAATTTAATTTCTTGAAACAAGAAAGAAAGCACCTTTGAAACAAGAATCGCCTTTCTTTTTTCAAGAAATATTTTTTCTTCTTTTAATGGTGGGTTTCTAAAAAACCATTTCTTGTTTTAGGAAATTTAATTTCTTGTTTCAAGAAATATATTTTCTTGTTTTAAAGGTGCCTTTCAAAAAACCATTTCTTGAAACAAAGGCGAGGTCACCTTTGGCAAAAATTCTAGAAAAAATTTTCTAGATTTAACGGAAATTCTTCGATTTTTTTTTTATGAATGTAAAGCGTTCGTCAAAAGAATTTGATGACCCTTATACAACCATATTATTATTTACCTCCCTTGTCCGTCCTATTTTGGAATATTGTTCTTCAGTTTGGAGTCCACAATATCAAGTGCACATCGACCGTATTGAGTCGAACCAAAAAAAAATTTCTCCTTTTTGCCCTTCGTAGTTTGAACTGGGATCAAAACGTAAGGCTACCTCCCTACTAGAGTAGATTACTATTGCTTAATTTGCCTACATTTGAAAACCGTAGAATAATGCTTGGTACTATTTTTATGCACAATCTTATAACAGGTGATATCGATTTTGTAGAACTGGTAAATCGTGTAACTTTTACTGTTCCCGCTAGACTAACACGAAATTATTACCCTCTTAATTTGCCTCGATGTACATCAAATTTTACTCTGCATGAGCCCTTTCGCGTTCTATGTACAAATTATAACAATCTTCATCATTTAATTTGCACTTCAACATCTAACGCTATATTAAAAACCAAAATATTATCTCATTTGCTTCAATCTTAGTTTGACCCATTATAATCCTTATGTGTCCTGTCTCTATTTGTTTCATGTATTTTCCCCGCGAACTCGCATTTTTGTCCTAATTGATAAAGGGTCCCGCGCGTAACAAGCACGTGCTTGGTATCGTTGGGCCACTTGTTTGTACTACTCGTAGTGCATCAACGTCCATCATATATCACATTGGCCACACGATCGGCGGTACGCATTACAGCGGTGCTCGGGTCCAGCTCGTCGGATTGGTCGGTTCCTTTCTCTACCAGCTACCTAAGTTTACTAACACAAATCAATGCTTAATGCGCTGATCATACAAAAAAAACAAAATATAATAAATAATAGTGAGTGTACGTTAATATCCTAGGCTGCGCCGACACGCATTTGAAAGAATTGGTAAATTATAGAAAATTTATATCCGGTGAAGAGATCAAAGATGTTAGTTGTCCCCTACCTCTACCCACCCAACCACAGATGCACAGATTATTGTTCTACTACTGAAGTTTGTGTGAGATAAGCATAAGTACTCGACCGATTGAGATATAAATAATTTAAGCCATCATGATCATTTTTACAATTATGTACAGCGATTCCATTTTAATTTCGATATTCAATAACAAAACAAAAGAGTAACAATTATTCTTACATTTAACATTAATTACCTATATACCTTTCTTCATTTGTTGTTTTACTAAATAATTACTTGGGGCTTGTGGTGGAATATATAGTTTCAAATCAATATATATATATATCTATATATATACCTATATACATATAAATAGTGTATTACATATTACAAGAAGTAAGCATGCATTCTTGTATTGTAATACTCACAGACGTTTAAATCATATGCATCGATGTATCGTTGGGCCCAAGATGATTCCGATGTTTATGTATATGCTCTGTATAATCGTAGACGTTTACGAATTTAAGTTATATGTATATATAGATGTAATCATAATCAAAACAAATTATATTAATACATGACAATAAACAAATATATGCTACTTTAAGTAGGTTTTCTCTTATACTTTTAACAAATTTTAATCGCAACAAAGTTGATCAAACTGCGGCAGTGTGGAAACTTAAGACAGGAGTTCCACGGAACGAGAATCAAAACAGATGTATGAATTTGAGCAGGTATTCGAATTTAGTTATGACGCTGCCATACGGTTTTGGGCACTTGTCAACCTGCACCGGTTTTCCATTTGAGGCCGGGACAGTGAAAGGGTTCTTATAGGGGTGAATCCAGCTAATCGCTACAATTGCCTATAATATCGTGTAGTCGTAGGCGTAGAAGGGAAGCTAGTTCTTGGCGACTGAAGCTGTAGCGGTTGCGTAATCCGTATTCCCATGTGTCTGCACCGACTATGCCCGGGGGGCGGCAGCTTCGCCGTAGACAAATTTGAGGGTTTTCAAAGCTGGTTCACAAATTTTCTCGGATCGAATTAGCCACTTTGCTGGGTGCCTGGACGGTGCACATTGGGATGAAAAGCCTTTTTTTTGGCATAAAGTCCAAAATTATCTTGTGAAATTTTTGTTTTTTAATCTGTTAAAGAAATGTTTAACTAACATAAAACTATTTTTGAAATATTTTTGTGACCATCCCTGGCTTTTTGCCAGGTCTCTAAAGTCAGCTGTTCGAGTTAAGTTGCGTGCGCCTAAATTTTTCTACGAAGTGTCACAAAAGTTTAATTATTTTCGGCTAAATTATGGAAAATCTTCGTCAAAGTATGTATAATATTGCTTAGAGGGCTTACACTAGAAATGCTTTTGTTTTGTGCTGTTTTTAGTTGTTTTAGGGAACCATGTTTTGTGTAGAAGTTTATAAATATTTGTGTTTCGTGGAGTAGAACTAGCAAGTGTACGCAGGATTGCGAAAAGTGCAAATGTGGTAATATGTGTTATTGTGTATATGATTAAATGGAGTTAATAACTTTTGCGCATACTTGCGCCATTTCGTAATATTTAAATAGATTCGGAACAACTCGACATTAGTAGGGGCGAACTGCTGGAAGTGTGGCTGAAGAATAATTGCAGCTATGTCGATACCGTTCACTGGATGTGCGAAAGGTTCAAAAATAAAAATCGACTGTCTGAAAATACGCTGATTGGCATACTATTGGCATCAAGAAGACATTAAAAACTTCTGTTTCTCATGTTAGTAAGCTGCTAAAGAAACACAAAAGGCATGTTAAATGCTTCAAAAATGCAAATGCAAGCTGGCTTGCATCAGAAATATCATTTTTTAAAAAAAATGAACATGGTGGAAACAAGACTGGTCGGCCCCATTTAAATTGCGAGAATGGTGGATCGCGTTAGAAAAGAAAGATGGCTTCAGATCTCTCGAAAGAAAATCCTACAAGTTTTCTAATGCGCTTTTAGAGGCACCCCCTGTTGAAGAAGTAATGGATAACCCGCATTTCGAGTTCGAACAAAATTTGGAATTCGAGTTAAATACAAATGATGAGTAAAATAAAAATATTACACGTACATTTTATTTATATATGGGATTGGGACAGCTGACTGGGCGTGGTCAAAATCAAAAAAGAATAAAACCCGAAATTTTTCCCTGTTTTAATTTAGGGCACAATTAATTGGTGGTTTAATTTAAATTATCTTTTGTTAAAGCTTACATGAACTCCACGTGGGTAACCTTGGTAGTTTTCACTTGAAGTACAAACACTGCCGTTGATAAAAGAATATACGTGTGTATAGTTCAAGGAATATAAGTGGAATGATTGTACAGAACATTTTCTGGAGTCTGTACTTCCAATAACACTACGCAGAATCAAAAATTTACCTCGGTGGATGCTATACTTATGGATTCGTTGCAAATTCCCAAGTTAAACTGCGTTTTCCAAAAAGTTCCCCGACGCAAGGATTCTTACCAAAAGGACCTCAAAGTTCGAAAAATGCTGAAATTTGCCAACTTTCCGGAGCTCTCAGAGGCAAACGGATTCATGGGTTAATTCGGTGTTAAAATGTTTTAAAAGATACACTCTTTATCTTTCGAACCCCGTATTTAAAATAATTTTAAGATTTTTATTAAGGAGGAAACAAATTTTAGAAAACATAGTAAAAAAACATAAAAGTATACAGCTGCGGTCAAAATAGTAGTATTGCCGCCCTATGTTTTTAAAGGTTTGTTGCTGTCACTTTTCTTATCCAATTAGTCTAATAGTACAATTATAATCAAAACAATATTACCAGGAGAAGAAAAATTAAAAGTTAATTTAAAACAACAACAAAGCTGTATGCTTCAATGTTTTTTGACTATGTTTTCTAAAATTTGTTTCTCCCTTAATAAAAATACTAAAATTATTCGAATTATTCGAAGTATAGGGTTCGAAAGATAAAGAGTGTATCTTTTAAAACATTTTAACACCGAATTAACCCATGAATCCGTTTGCCTCTGAGAGCTCCGGAAAGTTGGCCAATTTCAGCATTTTTCGAACTTTGAGGTCCTTTTGCTAAGAATCCTTGCGTCGGGGAACTTTTTGGAAAACGCAGTTTAACTTCGGAATTCATAACAAATCCAAAAATATAGCATCCATCGAGGTACATTTAAAAAGCATTAAAAATGCTGCACAGTGTAATCTATGCTGAACCAAAAAGCTTTATCATAGCGGTAATATCGAATAATCTACGCGGTCTCTGCATTCCACCAGCTACCGATAAACTGCATAGCGAGTTCAGACCGAAATATTTAGCTGTCTTCATATTTAATAGTGTTAAGTAGTTCTTTGTTCAGTTTTACAATAAACTTCCTTTTTTATTAACACGAAAAGGATATTGACTATTCAATATTAATTTATATCACATCATATACATATTATATCAGAAATCCTAAATTTTATAGAAATGTTAACAGTTTAACATACAATTTTGGTATTTTAGCTGTGTGAAAAACACCTCCTGAGTTAAAAACATGTTTTGTAAAAAAATAACACAATTGACATGTGTGTGTTATTTATGTTTCTAACATACATATATAGGCTAAAATTATTAACACACGTGTCAATAACTTTTCTGAACTTAACACTTTGACATAACATGTTAATAACACAAGTTATTTACAGTGTGTGCTATTTTCCGAACCCTGGTTTATAACCTACTAGCCTGATAAGAATTCAATCCATGGGCATTTGGTTTAGATTTAAGAAATTTGAAGGAATATTTCTAATGTGAGTTTGCTTGAAATGTTACAATCGTTTCAAGATGTGGTATGATATTCATCCTTTGACAGTTGAAAAAAATTGCAGTTGGAGACACCAACCAAAGACCAATATAATCTCTAAGATGAGTATCGGCCAACCATTAACATCGTTTTGCAATATGCAAAAATATGAAAGTTGAGAGCGTGTGAGTACCCAGTCGTATCTTTGTCCACAGTAAAAATGCGATACAATGTTGGATCTAGAATGCATTCTAGATGCAACCTAAGACATCTCTCCCATATAGCTTCTTTTAGAAGGCAAAATGGGAGCGGTCCGTTCAATCGTAGCTTCTCCCAGTCGGAAGTTTTGGAGTGGTCGGCTTTCGGAATGCATCCGGATCGCATCTTTGTCCACAGTAAAAATGCGATACAATGTTGGACAGCATCCAGAATGCATTCTAGATGCAACCTAAGACATCACTCCCCTATAGCTTCTTTTAGAAGGCAAAATGGAAGCAATCCGTTCAATCGTAGCTTCTCTTACGTCGCAGCTGAACCCTTGCCGAGACCCGAACGCTTGCCGATCGTTCGTTTTTTTTTTCAATCGGTGCAATTATAGTTTCCATCGGAATGCATCCATTGGCATGGAAAATACATATGAAATGATAATCTCTTAAACGGTGGTCTTGAAAAACAAATAAGGAGAACAAAGGAGATATTGCAAAAACGCGCGCGGTTTTTTCGTTTCTTATGCATTTCTTGTCACTTGTTTTTTGGAATTTGACCAGTTAAGTGTAATTGATTTTTCGGTTAAACCATTTTTAATCGTTTTATTTTTTTTCAGGTTTCGTTAAATATCCCTCACAATATTAATCACAGTCGGCTCGTTTTTGAGGGATATTTAAAATGAGTGATGTTTACGAACCCTGATTTTTTTATAGTTCTTGAAAAACAAACCATTGTGCTCTTTTGTGCCAAGTAAGTATAGTGCGGTGATAAATTGAAATAAAAAACAAGAGAGAGAACGCTATAGTCGTGTTGGTGTCCCGACTATTTTATTCCCGTCACCAAAGAGTATAAATATATAGAGAGGACATGTCATACAAAAGAGTCTGTCGTACGGCGGGTTCTAGCGGTGGAACCCGCATTTTAACAGTAGAACCCGCACTGCTCGATTCTACTTGGAATCTATTCGGCCGCAGCACTGCTTGCCATTTGGCCCAGTGGATAAGACATCTGACTACCAATCTAAGCGGTATGGGGATCGAATCCCGTTGTAGAATTTCAATTTCTTGCGGGGTTTTTTTATTTTGTTTTTTAAGAGTATTTTGTTTTTTTTTTCTATTTTGTAATTTTTTAGTTGATTTTTTCTATAAAAACTGAAATCCATCTAATAAAGATGGATTTAATTCAAACCTTTTGTATATTATTGAGTGTCATTTAAATAACATCGAATAATTTCTTTACCACCGCCAAAAATGATTGGATTTCCATTTTTACATTTGTTTTTACATTTCGCTTAGGAATTAAAAAAAACCCGCCCCTGGGAAGCCCGTTCTTTACTTTTTTAATTTTAAGAAATTTTTTTTGATTTTCCAAAGTCAAGAATGCGTTTTTCAGCTAAAAAATTTGACTTTGGGCTTAACAAAAAAGTATTTAAAGTTTAAAAAAAAAACGATTTCCTGGGGGCGGGTATTTTTAAGGCAGAAAAATATGCGAAAAATTTAAAAACGATCGGTTGAGCCGTTTAAAAATGCCGATGAACACGGACTTTTAAAAACGTGGTTTCGAGAAAAACATGTCACATGTAAAACACGTATAGAGCACTTTAAAAAGACGTTTTGCGGTGTTCACTGTATCTCCGCCAAAAATTGACGAATTTCCATTCTGCTTTTACATTTCGTTTAAGAATAGAAAAAACCCGCCCCCTGAGAAATTTTATTTTTTATTTTTTTACTTTAATATTTTATTAAGCCGTGCAAAATCAAAAATTATTTTTTTTAGAAAAATTGTTCAAGTACTAATTACATCCTAACTTCCAAAGTTCTTTTAGATTGACTTAAAACTTTTTTGTATAATCTTAAGATGTTAATCTACAAGAAAAGAAATATAAAAAAATTTTTAAGCTTTTAACTAAAATAACAAAAAAAATATATATATTTCGAGACATCAAAAAAAGAAAAGAACAATATTAGAAAACGTCTGCCCCTTGCGGGGATCTAACTCGCATCAACATCGCTGATCAACGCTTTAACCAGCACGACCATAGACCGAGTTGAAAATGTTGGACAGAAAACCCTTTTCGACTTTTAAATGTTGTTGGCCCTAGATTATAGAAATTACAAAAATGAAATTTTGTCGAAAATGTGTTGCCACGTTCTCGCACACATACACACAAAGCCCACTTACACTTATGCATTGTGTACTCAATAAACGAATTCTAAAAATAGAACAAGCTCCTTCCCCCTTTTCCCCTTGCCGACAACAGTTTGAACAGAAAGTCAGAGTTATGCCCTCTCTATATAATGTATACTTTTTGCCGTCACACAACTAAAGGAAGTGCGAACGCTGCACTCGGGTTGGTGTCCCGACTATCTAATATTCGAACCTCAGCTAAAGGGAGTGCGAGGGAGATACATACATAAATTTAGATTGCGTATAACTTTTTAATGAATGGTCCGATTTGAAAAATGTCTTCTACATTTCGATAGGTATAAATATACACAACAAAATCGCATTTATACTTCTCGGAAATCTTTAATGGTATGGGTGCCAGACACATTTTAAAATCGTTAGTGGGCGATTGTGGGCGTTAGAGGGGGCGTGGCGCTCGGTTGAAATAAACTTGCGCTGCGTAGGACGCCCAAGAATATGTGCGGAAAATCTCAACCTTTTAGTTTTTGTAGTTTCCGAGATCTCAGCGTTCATACGGACGGACAGACAGACAGACGGACATGGCTAGATGGACTCGGCTAGTGACGCTGATCAAGAATATATATACTTTATGGGGTCGGAAACGCTTCTGTCTAGCTGTTACATACTTTTGCACGAATACAATATACCCTTTTATTCTACGAGTAACGGGTAAAAAATAAATTAAAATCAATTATGAGTTGTGTTTTAAATATGGAGGTTTATTGTTTTTGTTAAAATATTAAGCGCTGTCAGAGGAAAGCTTAAATTACACAGGTCGACAAAATTAAGACTTTTTCTTGGCCCAAGCATAAACGCTACAAACCCTGAAAGAATTTTAGCTGTAGATTACTACCTCATACTTGGAAACTTTCCATCACGTCGAAGTTTTTAGAAATCCGTGGTCAAAGTTCCAAATTTTCGCTTTTTAGGCACTTTTTGTGGCTTAATAGCAAGAAAACCTTTCGTAGCCCAGAGCCACAATTTAGCGGAATTGGTACCTTGAACCTTTAACTTCAAGAGTGTCTAATCCAGGGAACGTAACTGTTATAAGTTTTATTTTAAAAATCACACTTTAACAGTTATTTTCTGATTTGTAATATAAAAATATAAGTATAAAATATGCGCGGTTGCCTTTTTTAACAAATTTTTAGTAAGTTATAAAAAGCACGGGTATCATGTTTTTTTTAATTATTTCATTTTTTCAAAAATGTCAAGGCAATAACTGTTATTCATAAAAATCAAAAAATAACAGTTATTTTTTGAGTTTTATTATAAAAATCAAAAAATAAAAATCATTACGGATTTGTAAACTACAATGGCTAATAAAAATTGTGGTGTATTAAACAAATTTTTAGGACCCTTCTAAGTGCGTGATTTTTTTGTATGAAAAATTTACAATAACAGTTATTTTCGTTCCCTGGTCTAATCAAAGATATAGAGGTCGCCCAGCTTTGTGATTAGACAATCTTAAAGTTAAAGGTTCAAAGTAACATTTCCGCTAAATTGTGGCTCTGGACTACGAAGGGTTTTCTTACTATTGAGTAGCAAAAAGTTAATTCGGCATAAATATCTTCATAAAGTTAGTGTCAACTCAGAACCTGTGCACTTAATACAGTGGAAATTGATTAAAGCCAATAAAACTTAAAATAAAAACTTAAATAAAAGCCAACAGTGGAAAAGTGAAAAGACTCTGAAAAATCCACACACACTCACTGGCAATATACAACAACAAAACACTAAGCAACTACTGTGAATCTGTAACAAAACAAAATCACTCAACATAACAAAACACCCAAAACGCACTCAAAAATAAACGCACTCAACAGCAACATGTCAGCTGCTAAGCGCATGCGGGAAAAAACCAACCCGGATCTGAAAGCGAGCCGGCGACCTGATGAATCCTCAACACAGATGCTCCAACTCATCAATGAGAGGTTTGATGAGCAGAAGGAGATTCTTTCCAGCGAGCTGCGAGAAAGTGAGGCCCGCGTCCTTAGCAACCTCCAGGAGAAGTTCCAGGCGATGGCAACCGAGATCCATAGCAGGACTCCAATACATTACGGGCGCTTTAAGTTATTAAGACAGACAGTGACTAAATTAATTGAATCCGTGAATATAGGCTTTTGTAGTCGTAGGTTTAAAAACTTAACATCTACAAGTCAAACATGGAGAAATATAAAGTCATTAGGAATAGGCAAACAAAAAGCAACACCAGTTCAGGATGTTGACGTAGAGGAACTGAACCTAAGACTGTCGGAATGCAATGTACCTGAAATCTGCAATAACAATATGTACCTGAGATCAGTACCTGAAAATGTCTGTGATAATAGGTTTAGATTTGTGAGTGTCAATCAATGTGAAGTGCTTTTCAACATCCTTAAAATCAAATCAGATGCAGTTGGACTGGACGATATCAACCCTAAATTTTTAAAATTATTGCTTCATAAAATCATACAATACATAACACACATTTTTAATACTGCCATAACAACATCTACATTTCCAGACAGTTGGAAAATCGCCAAAATAGTCCCCGTCCGAAAGGCAAACAATGAATATAGGCCCATCTCTATCCTTCCCTATTTGTCCAAGGCCTTTGAAAACATAATGGCAGCCCAAATTAATTTGTTTATGCAAGAAAATGATTTACTAAACCATATGCAATCCGGATTCCGGAAAAATCGTAGTTGCACTTCAGCTATCATAAAAATTTCAAATGAAATACGTGACTATGCTGACAAATCCTTTGTGACCTTCCTTGTACTCTTTGACTATAGTAAAGCCTTTGACACTGTTAATCATGATGTTCTATGTGCAAAATTAAAAAATCAGTTCAATTTTTCAAAAACTGCCGTTAAACTTATGTCCTCATATCTACTAAATCGTCGTCAGTCTGTTGTAATCTCAAATGTCTCGTCTTCTTTTGTATCTCTAAAACGTGGCGTGCCTCAAGGTTCTGTTCTTGGTCCGTTGCTGTTTACTCTTTATGTGAATGATCTTCCTTCTGCGTTATCAAATTGTTATGTCCATATGTACGCAGACGATGTCCAAATGTATGTGAGTCGTCCCCTACCTAGAATAGATGAGTGTGTAGATATATGTAATAGTGAACTGGTCCAAATAAGCAACTGGGCAAAAGATAACGGGTTAGGTCTTAATCTGGCAAAATCCAAGTGTCTCATAATTTACAAAAAGAAAATTAGCATTAACTCCATCCAGCCCTTAGTTTTAAACAGCTACCTATTGAATACGTTGAAAAAGCCACAAACTTGGGCTTTGTTTTTAACAGTACGCTGACCTGGAGTGATCACATTAACGCAGCTGTAGGGAAAACGTATGGATTACTCAGAGCAATTTACCAGGTTAGAAATTATTTACCCACAAACATACGTTTGTTGCTTGCCAAATCGTGTCTGATCCCAGCACTTTTTTATGGGATTGAAGTTTTTGCAAACAGTGATTCAATCAGCCAGCACAAAATTAAAGTGGCCTATAATAGCATCGCGAGATTCGTATTCAATCTGCATCGATTTGATCACGTCACAGGATTTGCTTACAAAATATTTGAACTGCACTCGGCAGACTGGATGAAAATGAGAGTGTTAGTATACCTACATAAAATAATTATTACTAAACAACCAAGCTACCTCTTTGAAACGCTTAGATTTGCCAATTCGCTCAGATCAAGAACTATCATTCAAATAAGGCATAGATCACTGCTTTCTGACCGGCAATTCTTTATTTATGCAATAAGGTCATGGAACCAACTACCAAACTGTATTCAAAATATTAGTAGTGCAGCGCAGTTTAAGGCAAAATTAATTTCTCATTTCCAAGCAGCTAACATGACATAAAATAAACATAGCGACCCTAGCTTTAGATTAAATATAAGTATAATTACAATTTGTGAATTAGAGTTAAGTCAATTATTGACACAAAATTAACTTGTCATGTGTGACTAGCGCATTAAATTATAAGTATTATACTTGTAGCGTTAGGAAGAAGATATAAATAAATAAATAAATAAATAAATAAATAAATAAATAAATAAATAAATAAATAAATAAATAAATAAATAAATAAATAAATAAATAAATAAATAAATAAATAAATAAATAAATAAATAAATAAATAAATAAATAAATAAATAAATAAATAAATAAATAAATAAATAAATAAATAAATAAATAAATAAATAAATAAATAAATAAATAAATAAATAAATAAATAAATAAATAAATAAATAAATAAATAAATAAATAAATAAATAAATAAATAAATAAATAAATAAATAAATAAATAAATAAATAAATAAATAAATAAATAAATAAATAAATAAATAAATAAATAAATAAATAAATAAATAAATAAATAAATAAATAAATAAATAAATAAATAAATAAATAAATAAATAAATAAATAAATAAATAAATAAATAAATAAATAAATAAATAAATAAATAAATAAATAAATAAATAAATAAATAAATAAATAAATAAATAAATAAATAAATAAATAAATAAATAAATAAATAAATAAATAAATAAATAAATAAATAAATAAATAAATAAATAAATAAATAAATAAATAAATAAATAAATAAATAAATAAATAAATAAATAAATAAATAAATAAATAAATAAATAAATAAATAAATAAATAAATAAATAAATAAATAAATAAATAAATAAATAAATAAATAAATAAATAAATAAATAAATAAATAAATAAATAAATAAATAAATAAATAAATAAATAAATAAATAAATAAATAAATAAATAAATAAATAAATAAATAAATAAATAAATAAATAAATAAATAAATAAATAAATAAATAAATAAATAAATAAATAAATAAATAAATAAATAAATAAATAAATAAATAAATAAATAAATAAATAAATAAATAAATAAATAAATAAATAAATAAATAAATAAATAAATAAATAAATAAATAAATAAATAAATAAATAAATAAATAAATAATTAAATAATTAAATAATTAAATAATTAAATAATTAAATAATTAAATAATTAAATAATTAAATAATTAAATAATTAAATAATTAAATAATTAAATAATTAAATAATTAAATAATTAAATAATTAAATAATTAAATAATTAAATAATTAAATAATTAAATAATTAAATAATTAAATAATTAAATAATTAAATAATTAAATAATTAAATAATTAAATAATTAAATAATTAAATAATTAAATAATTAAATAATTAAATAAATAAATAAATACATAAATAAATAAATAATTAAATAATTAAATAATTAAATAATTAAATAAATACATAAATAAATAAATAAATTAATAAATAAATAAATAAATAAATAAATAAATAAATAAATAAATAAATAAATATAGTAACTAATTATTGTTTTTATTTTTTTCATGACCTCATGGACAAAGTTTTGACAACGCACTATGGTCCGAGCGGCCGATTTTTTGGCATAAAGTCGAAATTTGTATGTTAATGTTTTGTATTTTTGATTTTAAATTCTTAAAGTTAATAGATCATATATATAAAGACTTAAAAAAAAGCGTTAAAAGCTACACTAACGCTTTTATGAGCTTTCAAAAGTACACAATCGATCAGCTGCTTTTGCGGTTATTCCACTACATTGTTCGGCTCATTTATTATGATAAATTATTATTATATGATAAATTTAAAAACAATGACATATGTACTTTAAACAGCTCAAAACATTTTAAAAACGTGGTAAAAATGTGTGATTTCATGGATACACACTATTACTTTTGCAACATTCAACCATAATGAGTTAAACAGTTAAAGTTATTTGAATTATAAAGTTTAAATTTAACGTCTAAATTCTAAGTGACCATGCCATCTTATCCGAAGAACTCCCAAAAATATCATATATATTTGTCCCTTTCTAAGCCTCTAATGAACGCTCAAATGAATGAACCAAACAATGTAGTGGAATAACCGCATTAGGACTAAGAAATTGGAGCGAGAATATTTTCTTTACGTTTGTGCAAAAAAATAAAACTTTTCTGTCCGGACTAAATTAAGTAAATTGTGGAAATGGAAGATCAAGGTATGTAATATTTAGTGTGTATAGTACATTTATGTGTAATCTTTGTCTTCGACCTGTGTTTTATGTCCAATTTTTGTGTATTATTATAGAAAATTAACATTTTTTCCCTGTGTTTCGTGGAATAAAACTAACGACCCGACGTCTGCCCACAAAAACTAAGTAGGGGAGAGTGTGGTAATTTCGTCAGCATTTTTTCAAAGCTATTTTTTGTCCATCTTGAGACACGTCATCATATTTATATTTTTATTGTTGAATGCGGTTAGCACCAAGCTTTAAAATGTGACATTCCCCTATTTTTTTAATTACCTTGGTGATTTATAAAAAACTAAAAAGTAAAACCAATATACTGGGGCAATCTTGCCACATAGGGGGGTAAAATCGGCACACCAAAGGGGCAATTTCGTCACCTGAAAAATGTAGGGAACTTTACGCCTGTAAGTATGCTACACTGATCAAGCGTATTATTTTTGATGACTTCCTATATTTGTCGCTGCTGCCGGTAGTCTGTTCGTTAGCCAGCTCGTCAAATAAAAAAAGTTAAAAATCACTAACGCAGAAATGCACATTATAGCACTGTGTATTATATAAAAAATCGTGTATCTTATTCCTTTTGAATTGTGGCATACAGAAAAAATTTGGTCGAGAACTAAATGTAGCTTTTGAACTGTTAAAACACATTTAATATTATAGCTTAATTATCTTGGAATTCTGTGCAAAAAAAATGCATTGGTTGTGTCATGCCGTCTTGAGGGACTAAAACAAAAAAAATTATATATTTTTAAAACTTATGGATTCCGAGATATTGCAGGTGACGAAATTTCCCCTGTGACGCCATTTTGAACATATATAATATCAAATAAAAACACCTCTTAACGAGGTAAAAAACAAGAGATAACGTTATAGTCGGGTGCCCCGACTATCAGATACCCGTTACTCAGGTAAAGGGAGTGCGAGGGAGATGTAGATATAGATTGAAAACTTTGATCACGCATAACTTTTTAACGAATGGTCCGTTTTGAAAAATTTCTTCTACATTTCGATAGGTATTGATAAACACAATAAAACTGCATTTTTACTTTTCCAAAATATTAAAATTTTTAAAATCGTATATTAGCGATTGTGGGCGTTAGAAGGGGCGTGGCACCCTTTTGAAACAAACTTGCGCTGCGTAGGAACTCCTAAAATCTGCATGCAAATTGCCAATCTTCTAGCTTTTATAGTTTCCGAGATCTCAGCGTTCATACAGACAGACAGACGGACAGACGGACAGACAGACGGACAGACGGACATGGCTAGATCGACTCGGCTAGTGATCCTGATCAAGAATATATATACTTTATGGGGTCGGAAACGCTTTCTTCTCCCTGTTACATACTTTTGCACGAATACAATATACCCTTTTACTCTACGAGTAACGGGTATAACTAGTGACGATCGCACCTTCAACATACAAAAGTTATGATATCAACATTTGTGACGAAAAATTATTACACTCGTCATTAAATACACTTTCTAATATTTTCTTATTCGGCCCGCCCTAGCATACTATTTTAGCCTTTTTACCTTCATAGGCATTTTCTATTGCAGCGTGCCGAATGAGAAAATCTTAGAAAGTGTATTTAATGACGAGTGTAATAATTTTTCGTCACAAATGTTGATATCATAACTTTTGTATGTTGAAGGTGCGATCGTCACTAGTTTTTCACCTCGTTAAGAGGTGTTTTTATTTGATATCAGAAGTTTTTATTTGTTTATATTTGCTCTCATAGGAGCTAGTATATACATTTAAATTTAAATTGGTCAATCATAATTTGTAAACCATTGTATTTAAACAAATTAAGTTAAAAAGGCGTTTAAGTATTTCAAAATACCTTTTAAACGAGGTATAGCACATGTCGGTACCTTTAGTAGTGTAGAACTTACAAACTAACGAAATTTAGCTATTTTTAGCTTTTTCCCGCTAAAGTAGCGGCTTTTTCCAAAATTCGTAGAACAAAAGATTCCTATATGGAACTCTTAAGTGCAAATTTAATGATTCCATGACCCTAAAATACAGTTCGGATACCCTCCCACAAAATTCAATACTCAGGGAGCGTTAGTTGTTCTGAGCTGGCAAAAGTGGCTATTTTCGTTTCTAAATAACTTTTAAACGCGATTTTTTACATAAACATGATATATACCAAAATTTAAGGAATCTCAAGGGCTATACAGTTTAAAGTTGTAAGGAAAATCGTTAGAGCCGTTTTTGAGAAAATTTAAAAAAAGCTAAAAAAAAAGTTTAAACAAATTTTCTTTTGTTCATATCTTTTTAACTATTACATTTACACAAATTGCATATAAAAGGCGTTTATAGCATTTAAAAATACCTTTCAAACGAGATGCAACACACGGCTTTCCGAATTTTATCTATTTATAGCTGTTTTCCCGCTAAACTAGCGAGTTTTTCCAAAAGTGGTAGGACAAAAGTTTTATATATCGATGTGATGAACGTCATATCAAATTTTCAGAACTTAAAAAACATATTTTGGACAAGTGGACAAGTGGACAAACTGACAAACAGAATTAAATTTTCAATTTGGGAAGAAGAAGAAAATCTTATTTTGGCTATAACTTTTGAACGGAGAGTCGGACAAATGACCCCTCATTCGACGGGTATTTTCAAAAGGAATACAACTAAAACATTGCGAGGGGGCCTTTATCCCCACCGGCCCCAACAGCTCCAAAATTCGAAATTTTCACTTTTTCACTTTTACTGCTCTCTCTCCCAAGCCAATTGATTTTCTTAAAGTCTTGGTATGCAATCCTTTAAGTTTTTGCAATACCTTTCGATTGGTGTATTACTCATTACGATCGGACTATCACAGCAGATTTTCAATTTTGCGGCTATATAATAGTAGTCGCCTTCGCACACTTTCCTGGTGCGCTTCGTCACTACATGGACTGCCGTCCATAGTGATATATTATATATGTCGTTTTCCATTACTAATTAACACCTTTTCCCCGTTCGTCCCCCTTTTCAGGCAATTTCACACTATTCAGGGACCTTAAAGTTTCTTCGTAGCGATCTCTAGGATATTTGGTGCAGCAAAATCAAAAATTTATTTTTTTTCGGATTGAATTACTTTAAAAATTATCAGTTATTACTTAAAAGCTGATAAAACATCAAAAATAAATAAAAAAAAGTTGTTATTTTGAATCCTTCTTTGTTAAGCATTCGTAGAAGAAAGAAAAGGAAATGTCTTCTTTTGCTTATAATTCCATTAAAAATATTACAAAAATTATATTGAGTGTGGTGTTTGCACTTTTTAAATGTTTTAAGTTATAATACATACGAAGAATCTATTCGTCTCCAAAATAGGTTCAAAGATAGCCAAAAAAAGAATTTTTCCAACTTTAATGTCCTTTTTTTTAGAATCCTTGCGTGTGAGATTTTTGAGAGCACATTTAGAGCACTGATTATTTAAAGCAAATAGGATTTTTAAGATTTCATCGAGGTAATTAAATAAAGGTTAAATTTTATAACACAGTGTAGTATTATGAATTTGCTTGTATGGGAGGCAAGAGAGGGCGTGGTCGCACAGACTTCAAAATTTGTTTGCATGCTATTCGTTAAAAAAAAAAACAAAATGTGAAAAGTTGGAAGTCTGTATCTCAATATTTAGAATTTATGCCAAAAAAATCGACTTTTGGACCATATTGCAACGGAAGAACAACAACATCAAAAACTGTAAGTATTGAATTTAATTTTAGTTTTTGTGGAACAAAAGTGCCGTTTTGTGTTTTTTGTGTGCTCTATTTGTTTTTGTTTCTGTTAAGGTAAACCTAAGTGGACCTAAAGATAGTAACCGAAGAAAGGCGACGACCAATAAAGACAAAAGACCGGACAAGGACAACGATTTGGACAACGATTTTGGGGATGATGGGGATGAAGTAGGTTTAGTTTAGTATAATTTAAGGGGGAGTTACATATAGAACTGCAAACTTTTCAAGTTTCTCGTGATTTCTTTCAACCAATAAGGGTTGGTGCTGGAACTTCGCAACTTGGCATGTTAATTACATAGTTCTTATATAATTTAAACCAATTTTAATATTTTTTTATATTTTAAAATGGCGCCCGTAGGAATTTTTTTGTCAGGCCTTTTTATAAAAAAGTAGGCCAGCTGCGGATCGTCCACAGCTCACTTTAAAGATCCGATTTTTATGAAACCAAATTTATTTTGTTATGAAATAATGTAGAAACTGTCTGAACCTAACTTACATAAAATATCTCAAAAACTCTGCTTGTGGCACTCTCTCAATGTCAAAAATCAATTTTTTTCATATTTTTATACCCTTGCAGAGGGTATAATAATTTCAATCAATAGTTTGCAACGCAGTGAAGAAGACGTTTCCGACCACATAAAGTATATATATTCTTGATCAGTATCAATAACCGAGTCCATCTAACCATGTCCGTCTGTCCGTCTGTTTTTTTTTTATTAATCAGTCTGTTTATTATGGGGTATGGGTTTAGAGAGATGTGGGAGTGGTGTGTACAGAGTTTTTTACATGGAAAGTATAGTAAGAAAGAGAATATAGAAGAATTTGGTTCCTGATATCCCTGCGGGACTACCGCGTGACTTTGCTTCGCAGGGTCAGGATTTACTCTGGGGCTCAGGGGCTCATTTCAAGGTCCCTCGTCGAACTTCGTCTCGAGCTCTCTCTATTTTCCGTAGGGTCTTCATGACTACGGCGGCAAAGTTCTTCATCTGGGCCCAGAACTCTTCATCCGAGATCATGCGGTCTCCCAGGGCAACAGGGTCCCTGGTCTCGCCTAGGAATTCTTCCCTTTCACGCTCAAACCGTGGGCAGGTGAAGATCACGTGCTCGGCGGTCTCCTCCACTCCGCATTGGGGGCAGCTGTGGTCGTCGTCGTGACCGAATCTGGTCAGGTAGCTCCTGAAGCATCCATGTCTGCTTAGGATCTGCGTCAGCCAGAAGTTTACTTCTACTTTTCCTCTTTGCATCCACCTCTTAATGTCGGGAATGACCTGGAAGGTCCAGCGTCCTTTCGTGGATTGCTGCCAGCGGGCCTGCCATGCTCCTAAGCTCCTTTCTTTGCCTTAGTTTTAATGTCGCGTCTCTGTGGGGTAGTGCATCGCCTTCCAAGCGCTTTAACTTCTTCGTGAATCTCCCTAGCCTTGATTGCCAGAAGGTCTATGGGGACCATTCCGGAGATCACAAGGACTGCGTCATCTGATACCGTGCGGAATCCGGAGCAGACTCTCAAAGCGCATAGCCTGTAGGTGGATACCAGGCCCTTTATGTATGACTCCGTGTTCACAGCTTCGGCCCATATAGGGGCGGCATACAGCATTGTTGACCGAGTTACCGACTGCAGGAGGAGTCGGCGCCCTTGTTTTGGTCCTCTGGTGTTGAGCATTATACGCGCCAGAGCTCTAGCGACGTTGGCGGTCTTTTTGTTCGCTTCGAACAGGTGCTCCCTGAATGACAGTCTCGTGTCTATCATGATAAACTTCGGCTGGCCGAAGCTAACTTCCTTTCTTGTTCTTGTTGTATTTGCTTAACAAAAAACTTTTCAACGTACAAATTTCTTCATAAAGTAGGTTCGGACAGTGGACAACTTCATTACAAACATTTCTGTAAAAGCAGCATGATGATCGAAGCATTACTTTTTGAGATACACGATCCGCAGCTGAGGAAAACATGGTTTCAAGAAAAACGCATTTAAAGTAATGAAATATATCTACTGCACAAGGAAGATGGGTGCCGTCATCCTGGTATAAGTTCCAAAATATTTCGAATTTCTTCGTGAAACTTTCATGACACATTTTTAAAGAGTTATTCTACCAATTTAAGTAATAAAAAAAATTTAATTTTGTTTGTTTTCTATGTGTATCTTTCCCTTTAATTTAGTATTATTTAATTTTAATTTTTTTGAAAAGATTGAAGAAAATTAAAGAATGAATAATGCAACTAAAAACAAGTGTGACGACCCGACGTCACAAATAATAAAAAAAGAACATTCCAAAAACACATCTATCTTTTTTATTCTCACTACGCCGCACCACATTCAAAATACGCGCCAAAAAGCGCACACGTTCAAACCGCGCGCCCAAACAGATACGTTGGTCACACTAACATATCGATAAACAACTACCAGGTCTGGCCACACTAACCCTTACGATACTTCGATAACCTAGTACCATCGCTATATTGAGGAACCGATAACGAGTTATCGATAGCGGTATTCTCAACATCGACCGCTCTGGGCACACTCAACGGGGCCTATATAAGCAGAGGCAAGACCCCAGATGAGTGACTTGCGTTCCGACGATCTTCGAGGAAACATCAGCAACAAGGAGAAATATCCGGGTAAGTGTTCTGGTAGATAGTCTTGGTATTGGTGGAGGATCCGTAAGAGTGCGGTTTTAAATCGGCTCTACGACCTGGTGAGGATCACTGGCGTCCCGGTGTGGTTTCCCTGAAATCAGCCCAGACCCAGTCGTGATCACTGAGGCGGCCCGGTTTACGTAATACAGGCCCACCTCAGTGAGTTCCCCCAGACGTCACGTTTCCGGCTTCCGACCCAGAAACGAAACGGATGTAGAAACGGCAGGTCGAAAGAAAACTAACGATGCCCGGCAGCCGAAACTAACGATGCCCTACATTCCCGAATCCCACTAGAAATCCAAGTAGATCGTTCCCAACGACCCAGAACACTACAAACCCGACGTACACGACGTACACGACATACGCACGACGAAGCAGTTCTCACTCGGCCGCCCGCAGCGCCAACGCGATAACCCGGCCACCCGCAGCGCCAACACGGTCACTCGGCCGCCCGCAGCGCCAACGCGACAACCCGACCATCCGCCGCGTCAACGCGACCACTCGGCCCATCTACGACGTCAACACGATCACTCGGCCCACCCCGCAGCGCCGACTTCATCTCACACGCTTCTATAGCGTCACGGACACACCGCGAAGCAGTCCCTCTCACACGCTTCCATAGCGTCACGGACACACCGCGAAGCAGTTCGTCTCACACGCTTCTATAGCGTCACGGACACACCGCGAAGCAGTTCATCTCACACGCTTCTATAGCGTCACGGACACACCGCGAAGCAGTCCCTCTCACACGCTTCTATAGCGTCACGGACACACCGCGAAGCAGTTCGTCTCACACGCTTCTATAGCGTCACGGACACACCGCGAAGCAGTTCTTCTCACACGCTTCTATAGCGTCACGGACACACCGCGAAGCAGTTCATCACACTCGCTTCCGGAGCAACGGATCTACGACGGCAAGCAGATCTCCACACACGCTCCCGGATCTACGACGGCAACCAGATCTCCACACACGCTCCCAGATCTACGACAGCAAGCAGTTCATCACGCTCGCTTCCGGAGCAACGGATCTACGACGGCAAGCAGATCTCCACACACGCTCCCAGATCTACGACAGCAAGCAGTTCATCACACTCGTTTCCGGAACATCGGACCCACGACGGCAAGCAGTTCCTCACACACGCTCCTGTAGCATCACATCCCGACCGCAAGTAGTTCACCACTCGGCCCTTCCGGAGCGCTGAACCAACGAAGCAAGCAGTCTCAACTCACGTATACGTCATCACCCGACAAAACACTACTTTTGTACAATTACTACGAAATACACGCCTACTTTATAGTTCTATCCCTCTGTGTCATTCTTGGGGAAAGGGAGGTAAACCGATCTATAGAGGAAATAGAAATATCTGTCTCGAACCCTGACCACGGCGAGCTATACCGCCTCCCAAAACAGGGTCGTTACAGTGGCGCCCGAACAGATTGAAGACAAATAGACAGAAACCTCAAACACCACAAAGATCGTTTACCCTCTTCCTCAACAAATCACAGATAAAATGGCAGACAAGCTAACTAGAAGCTGGATCTCCAATTGTAATAAAACACAACTGGAAACCTATCTAATGGAATTTGACATCGAGCCAGAAACACTGTGCGAAGACATGCGAAAACAAATGTCGGAGTTCATAAAGAACGGTGACCACAGCGAAAAAACCATCATACGCCTCCTAGAACTGGCACAAAAACACGCAAGGACCCCATCACCAGCACCCGACGGATCAGGGAATCAACCGAAAGGGGCTAAGGGGACATCCAACACGGAGCAACACATCAGCGAGAAAACCCCAAACTTGCTACAAATACCAGACACACAAGCGACAAGCAGCGGAAAGTCGATACCCGAACCCAGGAAGACTGACAAAGTGGCCACAATGGGAGTAATACGTAGCTGGGGAGAATTTTATGATGGCACGGGCGACCCGACAGAATTCATCTGTAGAACGGAAGAGCTGGCAAGGGCCTATGGGATAGAGCTCGACCAAGCAGCAGGAGCTATGGTGATTTTTCTCAGAGACTGTGCCTTGGACTGGTGGCATACCCACCCAATTCCAATGCCATCATGGAAAAGCTTCAAGACAGAATTCCTGGGATACTACAGACCGGCGGACTCCGAAGAGAAAGCGATGGAAAACATAACACGCAGGCACCAGGGTTCAAACGAGCCAGCAAAGGACTACGCACGGGAACTTCGTAAAATCATGAGATTTACCACTCTCACGGAGGAAAAGAAACTAGAGTGGGTCTACCGAAACAGTCGAGTGGAGTTCAAAAAATACGCCAAACGAGGGGAATGCCGAACCCTAGCGGAATACTTACAGTTGGCAGAGGAATTCGAGGCCCTCCAACCACAGGAACGCGCACCACAACACACTTCGGAAAGCCACTGGACACAACGGCAGCAACCGGGAAATTCCGGGAGACAAACGAGAAACCAATGGAGACCACAGGAACCTCCACAAGCACTGAGCAGAGGAATAACTCGATCATTCAATATGAATAATAGATGTTCAAGGTGCAAAGAAGAGGGACACAGAGGACAGCAGTGCAACAATACGCCAAGAATATTCTGCTGGATATGCGGACAGGATGGAATACGAACGATCCATTGCTGTCGCCGGAACGAAACGTCGGGAAACGCCAGAGGCCCGGGGGATCACAGCGGGTGCCCAGGGCAAACACCACACCCGCAACATCAATAAACTTCAACGGCCGACGACTACTTGCACAAGTAAATATAGGCAACGCAAGAGTTCGCGGGGCCATAGACACAGGAGCTACAAGAAGTTTCATCGCCAGGAAACTAGCCAGCAGAATAGCCAGACATGGGAGGAAAAAACAAGTAACCGAAGCCATTAGGCTAGCAGACGGAACAAACAGAACGGTCACAGAGGCACTAGAAGTTCCAATACAACTCGGAAACAAAACAAGCACAACAACGCTGCTAATCCTCGAAGAGGTAATCGGCGACCTTCTGCTGGGGATAGACTTCTTGGAACAATGCAACGCGACACTACAATGCGGAGGACTCACAGCAAAGATGAACGGGGACCAAAGAAACAAAAACAGGAGGAAAAAAAAAAGAGTCACGGCATAGGATCACTAGCGACAGGCGATCTAACGGAAGCAGAGGTACAAGAAACCCTTGAAAAAGAGTTGGAAATGATGAGTCAAGTCAAGGGAGTCAGCCATATTGCCACGCATAGGATATTCATGAAGCACGATCGCCCAATCAAACAAAGGTACTATCCTCGAAACCCAGCCATGCAAGAAATAATAAACAAACAAGTGGACGAGCTTCTGGCTCAGGATCTCATCGAACCCTCGCATTCCGCTTACAGCTCACCAGTAGTACTAGTAGAGAAGAAAAACAAAGAATGGAGACTTTGCATAGACTACAGGCAGCTGAACGAGCACTCAGAACGTGACGCATACCCAGTACCCCGTATGGACCACATACTCAACCAACTACGAGAGGCCAAATATATAAGTACACTAGACTTAAAAAGTGGCTACTGGCAAATACCGATGGATAAAGGAAGCAAACAGTTCACCGCATTCACCGTACCTGGGCGCGGGCTGTATCAGTGGAAGGTAATGCCCTTCGGACTACACACAGCACCAGCCACGTTTCAAAGAGCTCTGGACTCAGTCATAGGACCAGAGATGGAACCCTTTGCATTCGCATACCTGGACGATATAGTGGTCATCGGGCGTACCAAAAGGGAACACATGGAAAAACTACAGGAAGTAATGAGCCGACTACGCAAAGCAAATTTGAAGATAAACGCAGAGAAATGTCACTTCTTCAAGGAAGAGCTGAAGTACCTAGGCCATGTGGTTAGCGCAAGGGGGATACACACGGACCCGGGAAAAATAGCCGCGATCCTAGACATGCCAAGCCCACAGACAACGAAGCAAGTACACAGCTTTCTGGGAGTAGCTTCATGGTACAGAAGATTCGTCCCAAACTTCACGGAACTGGCACAACCACTATATAACTTAGTGAAGAAAGACACGAAGTTCAAATGGAGCGAGGAGGCAGAACAGGCAACGCAACACCTAAAAAAGGCACTAACGGAAGCACCAGTTCTGGCCTGCCCAGATTTTGGGAAAACTTTTCTACTCCAGACAGACGCCAGCAACTGCGGACTAGGAGCGGTCCTTACTCAAGAAGACGAAGACGGCGAGCACGTGATATCGTACGCCAGTCGGAAACTCACAAGGACGGAACAGAACTACTCAGCAACCGAAAAGGAATGCCTGGCAATCCACTGGGGCATCCAGAAGATGAGGATGTACTTGGAAGGTTACCACTTCATAGTCATCACGGACCATCAGGCGCTAAAGTGGCTTAACTCGATAGAGAGCCCATCAGGACGGATCGCCAGATGGGCGTTGGCAATGCAGCCATACTCGTTCGAGATTCGCTATCGCAGAGGAAAGCTCAATGTCGTGGCGGACGCATTGTCCAGAATGCCAGAAGAAGAAGCCCACGGAGCCGAAATCGAAGAAGACGTCTGGATTAAACGGAAAGTTATAGACTTAGAAAAAAACCCCGAATCATGGCCAGATTACGCGATAATTAACGGAAGGCTATATAGGCATATACCGTCATGGGCTGCAGACGAGGACACACAGCCATGGAAACTATGCGTGGCTAAAAAACAACGAGAGCGAGTACTTCGAGAAAACCATAGCGAAGCAACAGCAGGCCACCTAGGGGTGAGAAAAACAAAACACCGGATAATGGCACAATACTACTGGCAAGGAATGCACAGAGATATACAGCAGCATGTGAGAAGCTGCGAAACGTGCCAACGCTACAAAACATCTCAGCAACAAGCAGCAGGGAAAATGTTGTCAGAAATAGCAAAAGTACCCTGGGAAACCCTATGCATAGATTTCGTGGGCTCACTACCGAGATCCAGCCACGGTAACAACATGTTGCTAGTGATGTTCGACAAGTTCACAAAATGGGTAGAAATTGCAGCCGTCCGGAAAGCAACGACAGATATCGTACTAAAGGTACTAAGGGAACAGGTCATATCCCGGTTCGGAACACCAAAAAAAATAATCTCGGACAATGGGGTGCAATTCACTAGCAACAAGTTCAAGGCACAGCTACAGAAATGGGGAATTGCTCACCAGCTGACAGCCCCATACACCCCTCAAGAAAACCCGGCAGAAAGGGCAAACCGGACGATTAAAACAATGATCGCACAATTCTCGGGAACAGAGCACACAAGATGGGACGACTGGCTACCTGAAATATCGTTGGCAATCAACAGTAGCAGATCAGAGTCAACTGAATATAGCCCAGCATATCTGCTCTACGGACGGGAAATTAGATTACCAGGAAGCCTGTTTGCCGAAAACACACAAGGATCGGGAATTGTGGAGGAGACAATACATGCACGATGGGAGCGTATCATGGAAACGAGGAAACTTGCACACCTAAACATGGGAAAAGCGGCACAGGATCAAGCTAGATCATACAACCTCCGGAAAAGGGACTGGAGACCCAAAATAGGAGACTTAGTATGGGAAAGACAGCACCCATTGTCAAAAGCAGCAACTGGATTCGCGGCAAAGTTAGCTCCGAAATACGAAGGCCCATTCAAAGTTACAGGTTTCATATCCGCGGTTATTGCAACAATAAAACACACGGTGACCGGAAAGACGCACAGAACCTACGTAAACGAACTGAAACCCCATGTAGAAACCCTCAACTAACAAGCACGCACAACTCCACAAAACCAACTAAGAAAAAAACCATTCGTCGTGTTTCAGAATGAACAAAAAATTTCAAAACTCGCTGGAAAAATACAGGGAGAACCTGCAAAGGATCAACCAGCAGCGGCGACGAGTAGTTATACTCGGAGCCGTGGACGTGGCAGGTCCAGCTGGTTGCCGGAAGCCAACCAGGGCTGCCCCGATGGGCAGACAAGCCCCACATCGGAACCCACACGGAACTACAACCACGGCAACGACACGGAACACGCTGGCAACCCCCACGACCACGAATACAACCACGGCAACGACACGGAACACGCTGGCGACCCCTACGACCACGAATAGGACCATTACATCAACACGGCAAACATTGGCAACATCAACGACAAAGGAAACGACACGGCAAGCAACGGACAACGAAGAACGACCCCCCATGCCCAGGACAACGACCGGCACAAAAAGGCACCAACTGGCAGATCATCAGCGTCCGCAAACAAAATGGGTAACCCCGCGGCGGCTCTCGGCTCTAGACTTTCCCGGAGTGAAGCCGATCAACTTATCGGAGGAAAGCGAGGAGGAATGGGAGCCAAAACCACGGGGCCGCGAGGAGCACCTGAAACGCGTGGAGGAAGCGGTCGTGCGTCTGAAGGCAACCTGGCGGAGCGGAAACCGCAAGACAACACTGGTGGTCTCGGACAACCACACAACCCGCATCCGCATCGGCAGAGACGGACACGTACACACCAACACCAACGAGACGCCAGTGTCTTAAGCGGGGGGGGGGGGGCGGGGTGTGACGACCCGACGTCACAAATAATAAAAAAAGAACATTCCAAAAACACATCTATCTTTTTTATTCTCACTACGCCGCACCACATTCAAAATACGCGCCAAAAAGCGCACACGTTCAAACCGCGCGCCCAAACAGATACGTTGGTCACACTAACATATCGATAAACAACTACCAGGTCTGGCCACACTAACCCTTACGATACTTCGATAACCTAGTACCATCGCTATATTGAGGAACCGATAACGAGTTATCGATAGCGGTATTCTCAACATCGACCGCTCTGGGCACACTCAACGGGGCCTATATAAGCAGAGGCAAGACCCCAGATGAGTGACTTGCGTTCCGACGATCTTCGAGGAAACATCAGCAACAAGGAGAAATATCCGGGTAAGTGTTCTGGTAGATAGTCTTGGTATTGGTGGAGGATCCGTAAGAGTGCGGTTTTAAATCGGCTCTACGACCTGGTGAGGATCACTGGCGTCCCGGTGTGGTTTCCCTGAAATCAGCCCAGACCCAGTCGTGATCACTGAGGCGGCCCGGTTTACGTAATACAGGCCCACCTCAGTGAGTTCCCCCAGACGTCACGTTTCCGGCTTCCGACCCAGAAACGAAACGGATGTAGAAACGGCAGGTCGAAAGAAAACTAACGATGCCCGGCAGCCGAAACTAACGATGCCCTACATTCCCGAATCCCACTAGAAATCCAAGTAGATCGTTCCCAACGACCCAGAACACTACAAACCCGACGTACACGACGTACACGACATACGCACGACGAAGCAGTTCTCACTCGGCCGCCCGCAGCGCCAACGCGATAACCCGGCCACCCGCAGCGCCAACACGGTCACTCGGCCGCCCGCAGCGCCAACGCGACAACCCGACCATCCGCCGCGTCAACGCGACCACTCGGCCCATCTACGACGTCAACACGATCACTCGGCCCACCCCGCAGCGCCGACTTCATCTCACACGCTTCTATAGCGTCACGGACACACCGCGAAGCAGTCCCTCTCACACGCTTCCATAGCGTCACGGACACACCGCGAAGCAGTTCGTCTCACACGCTTCTATAGCGTCACGGACACACCGCGAAGCAGTTCATCTCACACGCTTCTATAGCGTCACGGACACACCGCGAAGCAGTCCCTCTCACACGCTTCTATAGCGTCACGGACACACCGCGAAGCAGTTCGTCTCACACGCTTCTATAGCGTCACGGACACACCGCGAAGCAGTTCTTCTCACACGCTTCTATAGCGTCACGGACACACCGCGAAGCAGTTCATCACACTCGCTTCCGGAGCAACGGATCTACGACGGCAAGCAGATCTCCACACACGCTCCCGGATCTACGACGGCAACCAGATCTCCACACACGCTCCCAGATCTACGACAGCAAGCAGTTCATCACGCTCGCTTCCGGAGCAACGGATCTACGACGGCAAGCAGATCTCCACACACGCTCCCAGATCTACGACAGCAAGCAGTTCATCACACTCGTTTCCGGAACATCGGACCCACGACGGCAAGCAGTTCCTCACACACGCTCCTGTAGCATCACATCCCGACCGCAAGTAGTTCACCACTCGGCCCTTCCGGAGCGCTGAACCAACGAAGCAAGCAGTCTCAACTCACGTATACGTCATCACCCGACAAAACACTACTTTTGTACAATTACTACGAAATACACGCCTACTTTATAGTTCTATCCCTCTGTGTCATTCTTGGGGAAAGGGAGGTAAACCGATCTATAGAGGAAATAGAAATATCTGTCTCGAACCCTGACCACGGCGAGCTATACCGCCTCCCAAAACAGGGTCGTTACACAAGAAAGGAAGCTACCTTCGGCCAGCCGAAGCTTATATACCCTTGTAGATAAAAGAATACTCACTCGGTGCAATTCCAGATTCAGCGTTTCGATTTATTTCAATGTTGTTTTTAAGTAGTCAAGAATCAAAACGCCTACTTCCTACAAAGTTACAATGAATTTTCTTATATTTGTTTGGGAGCCTTAAGATATAGTGGTCCGATCCGGCTCGCTACGACATATGTACTACCTGCAATAGAAAGAAGACCTTCGGGAAAGTTTCATCGCGATAGCTTTAAAACTGAGAGACTAGTTCGCATAGAAACGGACAGACGGACAGACGGACAGACGGACAGACGGACATGGCTAGATAGACTCGGCTATTGGTGCTGATCAAGAATATATATACTTTATGTGGTCGGAAACGTCTCCTTCACTGCGTTGCAAACATCTGACTGAAATTATAATACCCTCTACAAGGGTATAAAAACTTATTTTTTAATCGACTAGAACTAATTTTTTTCACTCGTGAAAGTCGCATCCAGAAGCACTCCAAATGGTGTGTTCTGTACCGCATCTTTTGTAAAGGAAAAATGGACACCAATCCCGAACGTTTCCCGAAGTTGAAACCCATTCCCGATGCGTAAAAAGGGAGCGCTCCAGGAGCGCTGAATAGGACAGCACCCATTTTGCCCTGCTTTGCTGTAAAACGGAAGTGAGAAGTTCAGCGATCGGGCATGCATGCATCGGATGCTGGATTCTGGATGCGTTCCCTTTCCTACTGGGTGGCTCTAGAGCGCTCTCATGCTGGCTTTTGGGAAAGAGAGCGAAAAGCCAGTTGAAAAGACAGCACCAAAAAATCGTGTGCAAAAAAAATCATATGGCGTTATCCATTTTCATATTCTAATGTCTTTGCACCAACTCAAATTTTGAAAATTGAAACATTAGTATCGCCTTTGAGTGGACACTCATATTATAAGAATCACAAAAGAGAACGCTATTGTCTGATGGGTATCCCGACTATCTAACACTTGTAACTCAGCTAAAGGGAGTGCGAGGGAGATGGGATGTGTAACGAACTGATTTTGTAGGTCTGCTCGCTACGAGATTCGTGCGGCTAGCTCAGAGAAGTTATGTGTTCGTCCCACCAAATTTATGTAAGCGTGACCGCCCAGTAGATCAGTGAGAAAGCACAGAATTCACGGGTTCGAATTGGGTTTATTGCGGGTATGATTACAGCGGGCTTGGTGGCTCGGTTGGTCTTGGTGTCGCCACTCGTGGTCCTCGGTGCCTCCTAGTGATGCTCGTCTCTCCACGACGGTGCGTCGCCTCGGTGATCGCCTGCCTCGTTGACTCCGTGCTCCGGTCTTGTAGCTCCCTGTAGCTCCCCGTGGACGCTCGGCGATGTTCTGCTCCGATGCGTTGACTCGCCGACCACACGTAGCGCCTCGGACTCGCAAGGAGATCAGCCGTGTGGGCTTAGGGAAGCGTCACCGTTCTTAGACTAGGGTGAACAGGAGCTGCGCTCTACAGGGCAACGCCTATAGACACACAACTGCCTGTCCCTGGCTCTGTCCCGGATGGTCCCACTAGGCTCTTGCTCGGATCGCGCTGACAGTCTAGGTGGACACCTGGAGGCTGCCTAGTGCTTAACCTTGCTTTACGCCTGGTGTAAACGAAAGTTCCACCCTGGCCACACCCGCTGGCTCGTTCGTGACGTTTCCGTGCAGCTCGATGTCCGATGCTCTGCTCCGGGATGCGTTGGTTGTGAGGTTGGACGTAGCGTGGCTTTTGGTACTTGGGGTTACGGACACGCCGGTCACGGCTCGTAAAACCGTGGGTCTTTCTAGACCAGCGCCTTGAACTGACAAACGGTCGGTTCTCTCTAGGACAGCGCCTTGAAATCACGACGGGCCTAGTCGCTCTAGGACAGCGGCTTGAAATGACCAATGGCCTGTTCTCTCTAGGACAGCGCCTTGAGATGACAATTGGCCTGTTCACTCTAGGACAGCGCCTTGAAATGATAAACTGCCTGCGGCTCTCGCCCCAAGTTCACGATCTCTTATCGCAGGACTTCACTGCTCGACTCTGAGGGACACGCCAGACGCAATGCAAGGCTTTAGTCGGACAGGAGTAGGAACAGTTTGCTTTGACTTAGCCGTGTGATGCCCTCCGGACCTCAGCTACCTTTGTCTCAATTCGGAGATTCCTGATGATCCAATCCCGAACGTCTCGACATAGCGATCTTGGTCCTTGTAGGCTCCCACGGCGCTGCTTCCGACGACTTGACTTGGGTTTTTACTTGTAGATTACTTGGCACTGATTGACTGACTTATTCACTTTGATATCTTGACTGATCTTGATCGTCTGATCCAGTTGCCAGCGCCCGGCGGCTTTATATAGGGCCTCCGGGAACCGTTATTTCCCTTTTGCGCTTTGCCCGCTGAATACCTCCACTCCAGGTCCAAAATCCGTGGTCCCTGTTCGACCCACTTGTCCTTCACGCACGGCCTTAAATTGTTCTTCTGCATGCTGCTGCCGTCCCGCTGATTCTGTTGTTGCATGTGGCACGCCTGTGTGCCGCTCTGTTGCTGAGAGGTGGCACTTGTCCTCCTGGTCCAAAATCCGGTGCAGTTCCGTTATTTCCTTTTGCACACACGGTACTCTGGCTCTGCCCGCGAAGTCTCCACTCCAGGTCCAAAGTCCCTGGCTCCGGTTTGAGCCCGTTGTTTTTCTCGCCCAGCTTCGAACTGGACATCCGTGTGTTGCGGCCGTCCCGCTGATCCTCCTGGTGCACGTGGCACGCCTGTGTGCCGCTCCGCTGCTGCGATGTGGCACTCATCCTCCTGGTCCAAAGTTCACGGCAGAGTCCAAAGTCCGGTGCAGTTCCGTTATTTTGTTTTGCCCCCACGGCACTTTGGCTCTGCCTGCGAAGTCTCCACTCTCTCACTCTCCGCCATGACTCTCCAAACTCTCTTTGTGAGAGTTCTCTCTCTTGACCTCGAAGTCTCCAAACTCTCACTCTACACTTCTCGGTCTCCAAACTCTCTTCTACACTACTCGGTCTCCAAACTCTCTTCGCCGCGCCGCTACTACGCTAATTCGCAGCGTAACTGGTAAGCGGCCGGCCATCCGTTATTCTAGCTGCTGCTATTTGTGATGAGTTATTCAACTCCTCACAGATGTCTTCTACATTTCGATAAGTATAAATATACACAAAAAAATTCCATTTATACTTCTCGGAAATCTTTAGAGGTGTGGGCGCCAGACTCGGCTAGTGACCCTGATCAAGAATATATATACTTTATGGGGTCGGAAACGCTTCCCTCTAGCTGTTACATACATTTGCACGAATACAATATACCCTTTTACTCTTCGAGTAACGGGTATAAAAACATTTTTGAATGGAATGCCAAAGGAGGGATAATTATAACCGTTACTCGTAGAGTAAAAGGATATATTGTATTCGTGCAAAATTATGTAACAGCTAGAAGGAAGCGTTTCCGTCCCCAGATCTGTATGACCGCTGAGATCGCGGAAACTACAAAAGCTAGCTTTCTAGCCTGGGATTACCCACACATATTCATTGGCTTCCTACGCAGCGCAAGTTTGTTACATCGATGTGCCACGCCCCCCCTAACGCCCACAATCGCCAAAAACGATTTTAAAATGTGTCTGGCGGACCATTAAATCAATCAAAGTTTTTTATCTCCTTCTCCCGTGCACTGCAAGCTGAGTGACGGGTATCAGATAGTCGGGACACCAACCCGACTATAGCGTTCTCTCTTGTTTTATGCTGGATCTTATATCATCAGTCCTTCAAATCAATTCCTGTTGATATTGGCCTTGCTATTTCGTTTTACCTTTTCCTCTTTGTTAATTGTTCCTGTAATTTTTGTTTATCAAAGACGAAATTTTAAAACTATTTAAACATAGGTATTATAACTTATTTGTAATCAAATAAAAACACCTCTTAACGAGGTAAAAAACTAGTGACGATCGCACCTTCAACATACAAAAGTTATGATATCAACATTTGTGACGAAAAATTATTACACTCGTCATTAAATACACTTTCTAATATTTTCTCATTCGGCCCGCCCTAGCATACTATTTTAGCCTTTTTACCTTCATAGGCATTTTCTATTGCAGCGTGCCGAATGAGAAAATCTTAGAAAGTGTATTTAATGACGAGTGTAATAATTTTTCGTCACAAATGTTGATATCATAACTTTTGTATGTTGAAGGTGCGATCGTCACTAGTTTTTTACCTCGTTAAGAGGTGTTTTTATTTGATATCAGAAGTTTTTGTTTGTTTATATTTGCTCTCATAGGAGCTAGTATATACATTTAAATTTAAATTGGTCAATCATAATTTGTAAACCATTGTATTTAAACAAATTAAGTTAAAAAGGCGTTTAAGTATTTCAAAATACCTTTTAAACGAGGTATAGCACATGTCGGTACCTTTAGTAGTGTAGAACTTACAAACTAACGAAATTTAGCTATTTTTAGCTTTTTCCCGCTAAAGTAGCGGCTTTTTCCAAAAGTCGTAGAACAAAAGATTCCTATATGGAACTCTTAAGTGCAAATTTACTGATTCCATGACCCTAAAATACAGTTTGGATACCCTCCCACAAAATTCAATACTCAGGGAGCGTTAGTTGTTCTGAGCTGGCAAAAGTGGCTATTTTCGTTTCTAAATAACTTTTAAACGCGATTTTTTACATAAACATGATATATACCAAAATTTAAGGAATCTCAAGGGCTATACAGTTTAAAGTTGTAAGGAAAATCGTTAGAGCCGTTTTTGAGAAAATTTAAAAAAAGCTAAAAAAAAAAAGTTTAAACAAATTTTCTTTTGTTCATATCTTTTTAACTATTACATTTACACAAATTGCATATAAAAGGCGTTTATAGCATTTAAAAATACCTTTCAAACGAAATGCAACACAAGTCTGTAGCTTTAGTAGTATAGAAGTTACGGCTTTCCGAATTTTAGCTATTTATAGCTGTTTTCCCGCTAAACTAGCGAGTTTTTCCAAAAGTGGTAGAACAAAAGTTTTTTATATCGATGTGATGAACGTCATATCAAATTTTCAGAACTTAAAAAACATATTTTGGACAAGTGGACAAGTGGACAAGTGGACAAACTGACAAACAGAATTAAATTTTCATTTTGGGAAGACGAAGAAAATCTTATTTTGGCTATAACTTTTGAACGGAGAGTCGGATTTTGACAAATGACCCCTCATTCGACGGGTATTTTCAATAGGAATACAACTAAAACATTGCGAGGGGGCATTTATCCCCACCGGCCCCAACAGCTCCAAAATTCGAAATTTTCACTTTTTCACTTTTACTGCTCTCTCTCCCAAGCCAATTGATTTTCTTAAAGTCTTGGTATGCAATCCTTTAAGTTTTTGCAATACCTTTCGATTGTTGTATTACTCATTACGATCGGACTATCACAGCAGATTTTCAATTTTGCGGCTATATAATAGTAGTCGCCTTCGCACACTCTCCTGGTGCGCTTCGTCACTACATGGACTGCCGTTCATAGTGATAATGTTATTTCTTGATAAATAGTTAATTACCTAGAACGTAGCAAAATCCATTTTTTTTAGCACATAGTTAACGAAAAGGTAAAATAAAAACCAAATATAAAAAAGGCATCAATAAAATCAATTTGATATTAACCGCATTTTATCATTGATATTTTGTTTTTATTCACATACGGGGGTGTTACAGAAAACCATTCCAACCGAATTTCTCCCGAATAGCAAATCTCGGTGTCACAGACGTCATTTTTGACAGTTTCTAAATCCCCCGTATTTTGCCGGACGTTTTGATAAAATTAGCCAACTTACAAATGTTTCCCAAAAATATAACTTTATTCAAGACAACTCTAATGAATTTTATGAACTACCTGCATACTACGATTTTATACCTATTTCGGGTTATATTTAAAAATATGCTTTTTATAAAAACTCTCGAAAAAATTAGCTAAAAAAACCGTCGGCAAACCGTCTACCTGGCAGTGTTACCAATTAGCTAGCACTTTAAAATACCAAATTTGTCCAAATTTCGGAGTAAGTTATCGAAATGTTTTGTTAACGAATTATTTATTCAAAGGTACTTAGTATTGTCGTTAAAAATAAAACTTATTTCTGGTAAAAATTTTATGGTAAAAGAAGTTGTAGTTATTGAGAAATTAATAAAAACAGGCCGCCTTTGCAAAAAGTTGGCATCACTGTCGTGAAAAAATTTCCTATTTTTGCCGGGTGAAACGCCGGCTGTGAAGAAGAAGAAGATATGTAAGTAAACAAGTACAACATTTTTGTTTATTATTAATTTAAACTAATAAACGTTGCTAATTTTCAGGGGTAAACATAGGTCACCAGCGCAAGACGCTATATTCTTGCGATTCATTCGCGATAATATCGACATTGCCAAAGGATTTACTCGGGGCGACGCATTCTGGTGACCACCGCTTGGGAGGATCTGGCCACTGAGCTAAATGCCCATGGACCACCATGTAAAACCGCTGACGGGTGGCGCCGAGTAAGTACAGAGTATGTACTTTATACACACTTGTCTATTAAATGTGATTTTTGGTAAATAAATTAAGGTTTGGAAGGATTGGAAGCAGAAAAAGATTGCGACCAACAAAAAGGAGACTAGGGCGACAGGAGGTGGTCCCTTTCAACAGGAAGCATTGACGGCTTCGGAGGACGCCATAGCAGTCGCTATCGACCTCTACCAGATGGTAGAAGGAATAGCCGGGGCTGAGGCTTTTGGGTTAGGCAAGGAAGACGAGCTCCCAGCCCCTTTAGGTAACTACCATATAAACCCATCGATTTACAATTTTTAATTTACAAAGCTTCATTTGAGCCATCAGCTAAAAGGCCTCGAATGGAAATCAGTGCTGCTCCCCAAAGTGAGGACGAAGACACGGTCGAAGAACCCGCCATCTTCCAATTGCCGCAAGAGTCTCCAACTCCAAAGAGAAATTCCAAGGCTGGATTTCATTTAAATGGAAACGCCGATCTCAACACCCTTGTAGCCGAAGAAGGTGCAAAGATAGCTGAAATGGCTGATGGTATTAAGAATTTAAATAAGACCCTCAAGGATGGAAACGATGCCATTGTAAAACAAATGATAAAGCAAAATGAACTTATTGCATAGGCATAGTTCATAGTTCATAGGCATTTTCTATTGCAGCGTGCCGAATGAGAAAATCTTAGAAAGTGTATTTAATGACGAGTGTAATAATTTTTCGTCACAAATGTTGATATCATAACTTTTGTATGTTGAAGGTGCGATCGTCACTAGTTTTTTACCTCGTTAAGAGGTGTTTTTATTTGATATCAGAAGTTTTTGTTTGTTTATATTTGCTCTCATAGGAGCTAGTATATACATTTAAATTTAAATTGGTCAATCATAATTTGTAAACCATTGTATTTAAACAAATTAAGTTAAAAAGGCGTTTAAGTATTTCAAAATACCTTTTAAACGAGGTATAGCACATGTCGGTACCTTTAGTAGTGTAGAACTTACAAACTAACGAAATTTAGCTATTTTTAGCTTTTTCCCGCTAAAGTAGCGGCTTTTTCCAAAAGTCGTAGAACAAAAGATTCCTATATGGAACTCTTAAGTGCAAATTTACTGATTCCATGACCCTAAAATACAGTTCGGATACCCTCCCACAAAATTCAATACTCAGGGAGCGTTAGTTGTTCTGAGCTGGCAAAAGTGGCTATTTTCGTTTCTAAATAACTTTTAAACGCGATTTTTTACATAAACATGATATATACCAAAATTTAAGGAATCTCAAGGGCTATACAGTTTAAAGTTGTAAGGAAAATCGTTAGAGCCGTTTTTGAGAAAATTTAAAAAAAGCTAAAAAAAAAGTTTAAACAAATTTTCTTTTGTTCATATCTTTTTAACTATTACATTTACACAAATTGCATATAAAAGGCGTTTATAGCATTTAAAAATACCTTTCAAACGAAATGCAACACAAGTCTGTAGCTTTAGTAGTATAGAAGTTACGGCTTTCCGAATTTTAGCTATTTATAGCTGTTTTCCCGCTAAACTAGCGAGTTTTTCCAAAAGTGGTAGAACAAAAGTTTTTTATATCGATGTGATGAACGTCATATCAAATTTTCAGAACTTAAAAAACATATTTTGGACAAGTGGACAAGTGGACAAGTGGACAAACTGACAAACAGAATTAAATTTTCATTTTGGGAAGACGAAGAAAATCTTATTTTGGCTATAACTTTTGAACGGAGAGTCGGATTTTGACAAATGACCCCTCATTCGACGGGTATTTTCAATAGGAATACAACTAAAACATTGCAAGGGGGCATTTATCCCCACCGGCCCCAACAGCTCCAAAATTCGAAATTTTCACTTTTTCACTTTTACTGCTCTCTCTCCCAAGCCAATTGATTTTCTTAAAGTCTTGGTATGCAATCCTTTAAGTTTTTGCAATACCTTTCGATTGTTGTATTACTCATTACGATCGGACTATCACAGCAGATTTTCAATTTTGCGGCTATATAATAGTAGTCGCCTTCGCACACTCTCCTGGTGCGCTTCGTCACTACATGGACTGCCGTTCATAGTGATAATGTTATTTCTTGATAAATAGTTAATTACCTAGAACGTAGCAAAATCCATTTTTTTTAGCACATAGTTAACGAAAAGGTAAAATAAAAACCAAATATAAAAAAGGCATCAATAAAATCAATTTGATATTAACCGCATTTTATCATTGATATTTTGTTTTTATTCACATACGGGGGTGTTACAGAAAACCATTCCAACCGAATTTCTCCCGAATAGCAAATCTCGGTGTCACAGACGTCATTTTTGACAGTTTCTAAATCCCCCGTATTTTGCCGGACGTTTTGATAAAATTAACCAACTTACAAATGTTTCCCAAAAATATAACTTTATTCAAGACAACTCTAATGAATTTTATGAACTACCTGCATACTACGATTTTATACCTATTTCGGGTTATATTTAAAAATATGCTTTTTATAAAAACTCTCGAAAAAATTAGCTAAAAAAACCGTCGGCAAACCGTCTACCTGGCAGTGTTACCAATTAGCTAGCACTTTAAAATACCAAATTTGTCCAAATTTCGGAGTAAGTTATCGAAATGTTTTGTTAACGAATTATTTATTCAAAGGTACTTAGTATTGTCGTTAAAAATAAAACTTATTTCTGGTAAAAATTTTATGGTAAAAGAAGTTGTAGTTATTGAGAAATTAATAAAAACAGGCCGCCTTTGCAAAAAGTTGGCATCACTGTCGTGAAAAAATTTCCTATTTTTGCCGGGTGAAACGCCGGCTGTGAAGAAGAAGAAGATATGTAAGTAAACAAGTACAAAATTTTTGTTTATTATTAATTTAAACTAATAAACGTTGCTAATTTTCAGGGGTAAACATAGGTCACCAGCGCAAGACGCTATATTCTTGCGATTCATTCGCGATAATATCGACATTGCCAAAGGATTTACTCGGGGCGACGCATTCTGGTGACCACCGCTTGGGAGGATCTGGCCACTGAGCTAAATGCCCATGGACCACCATGTAAAACCGCTGACGGGTGGCGCCGAGTAAGTACAGAGTATGTACTTTATACACACTTGTCTATTAAATGTGATTTTTGGTAAATAAATTAAGGTTTGGAAGGATTGGAAGCAGAAAAAGATTGCGACCAACAAAAAGGAGACTAGGGCGACAGGAGGTGGTCCCTTTCAACAGGAAGCATTGACGGCTTCGGAGGACGCCATAGCAGTCGCTATCGACCTCTACCAGATGGTAGAAGGAATAGCCGGGGCTGAGGCTTTTGGGTTAGGCAAGGAAGACGAGCTCCCAGCCCCTTTAGGTAACTACCATATAAACCCATCGATTTACAATTTTTAATTTACAAAGCTTCATTTGAGCCATCAGCTAAAAGGCCTCGAAAGGAAATCAGTGCTGCTCCCCAAAGTGAGGACGAAGACACGGTCGAAGAACCCGCCATCTTCCAATTGCCGCAAGAGTCTCCAACTCCAAAGAGAAATTCCAAGGCTGGATTTCATTTAAATGGAAACGCCGATCTCAACACCCTTGTAGCCGAAGAAGGTGCAAAGATAGCTGAAATGGCTGATGGTATTAAGAATTTAAATAAGACCCTCAAGGATGGAAACGATGCCATTGTAAAACAAATGATAAAGCAAAATGAACTTATTGCGGAAAACAATCGCTTGTTAAATTTATTAATAAATAAAAACATCTAGCTACAAAAATTTAAATACAGCTTTTTATTCAAATTATGTTCAGCGGCGCCTTAATGTTGCTGTGATTTCATCTCGAATACTCGATGCTTCTGAAGGTTCATTATTTACTTCATTTACATCTTCCTCACTCGCATCATTTTGATTGTTGTACCTTTCAACATCGAAATCCGGGTCATTGCGATCACGGCAAAGGTTGTGAAGCGCACAGCACACATTAATAATGCGGCTAACCTTTAAGGGGTGGTACAACAAACATCCTTGAAGGGATCGAAACCTGCGCTTAAGAACACCAATGGTTCTTTCTACAACATTTCTGGCCGACGGCAAATGTTAGGGGTCAAAACGAAAGGTTCCAGTGGATATCCGGAGTCCCCAAGAAGCCAGCTTCCGCGGACCCCACTATCATATTTTTGTTGCAGAAATTCTCTGGCCAGGCTCATATTCCAAGCAAATGAATCGTGAGTTGCCCCTGGCATTACCGCATCCACAAAGAGTATTCGTAGATTATAGTCACAAATCTGTAGATTATATCAAACTTAATACTAATACAGCCTTAAAGAACGACATTTAAACAATTGACATACCCACAGATTGCACAGAAACACTTTTGAGCAAACATCAAAATATCAACTCACAATAGTTGCATTTATGCTAAAATACCCCTTCCTATTCAAGTAATGGGACTCTCCTTCATTTGGCTTAATTATTTTTATATGGGTGCCATCAATACATCCAATAAATCCAGGAATCCCGTACTTATTGTAGAAATGGGTTTTAGATTTGAGGATAGCCTCATTGGTTTGGTCAAATTTAATGAATTTTGGGCAAAGATCCTTTCCATCAAGGGAAGAACATCCCATAATATTTTGCAAGCCGTGGTTCTAGAAAGGGCCAGGTCAGAGTCCTTCCCAATTACTCTTTGAAAGGACCCAACTGCCAGGAACCGCAGAACCGTGGCCAGCTGGAACAAGGGCGGGATTGATGATTTTGGGATGTGCTCCTCAATCAGATGAAACACCATTATAAATGTATGTTTATCAAGTCGGAAATTGTACCGAAACCTAAAAGTTACAAAAATACTTAAAGTTCCAGCAGAAAATACACTTGAAATTATCTTACGTTTCATCTGTTTGCGAAAGAAAATCGGACGAGCTTCTAAGTATTTTCCTCTGTAGCCTAGCCTTTTGAAGTTTTTGTCTTCGCAAGTACTCCAGAGCAAGAATTCGCGCAGATGGCATTTTGCTTTAAAATTCTTGCCAACTTATAAACGTAAGTAAACAAACGCAGCCGCTGCAAACAGCTGTTCAGGGCTGCAATATGTACATAGCCTGGCGGGTAATTCAAATTTTTAATTTTTTCTTTTATTGTGTACAATATGCGCTTTAAACATATATTATTTTTGTAATTTTGCAATAAAAACATAAATTGAGTTTAAAACTTATTGGAAAATAGTCAAAATAAGTCAAATAAAATTCGATAATTATTGAATATTCGATATTTAGTGTATGCATCCAGCCCTCGTCGTTTTTCGGTAAATTTTCCGAAAAAAGGAAATCTCTCGAATTTCTGTGACTCCTACGGTTTTGATCGGTTGGTTTCTAAACCAACCGTCCCCAAAACCGTCGACGGTTTCTGTGACACCCCTGATTAAGGAAGGAAAACAGCAATAGGAATTTTAAGCGGAACTGTGTTTCCACAGAGAATCACTTAAGAGCGCAGCTGATCGGCACAATCAACCCCGAACCTGTAACGCCCTAAATCTGAAAGCGTACAAACCTTATCAATATAATAATTAGCTTAAAGATTTGGACACGGAGTCCATCTGTCATAAATTGAAGTAATAATATTTAAGGAAAAAACTAATTTAACTGGTGTTTAAATTTGAAGCCGAGACACGCACCACGGACAGAACCCCCTTAACCCGCTATCGCACTCGTGAAGTTGGCGATCGATATCACGATTGATACCAGGGAACTGGTTCAGGGAACACGACGTGAGCTGAAGTGCGATCTCTTGGAATCTGACTTTTTCTCGTTGGTTTCGACTTTTCTCCGACACGCCAGAAATTCACAAGCCAAAGACCCGCGCACGACGCCAAACCCCGCGTGTTATTTCTCTACCAGTACACTTCCCCTCCTTCTAACCCCACCCGTTCTCGAACCCGATCGACGACGCGTGTTTGGTTTCGCATCCACACGACGTATTCCGCTCGAGAGCTCCCTCCTTAGAATCCTCGTAGACTCCGAGCCTAGTATATCCGGAGTGGGCGACCCCCGTAGCCCCAAGCTCACCCGGCGGAGTTCCCCTCCCCGTAGCCCGCAGCCAACTCCAATTGGAATCATCGGAGTTCACTGCCAAGCAGTGCGATCGTCCTTTCAGTGTCTCGCCCCGCCACCAGAGGGCGTTACTGACGGGTCCCACCCGAGCTCACTGCCAAGCAGTGTGATCACTCTCTCAGTGTCTCGCCCCGCCATTAGGGAACAGTACTGACAAGTCTCATCCAGGGACCGTAAATAATCATTATTTGAGATTTTTATTTTAAAAAGACTACTGTGATTTTTTGTTTTAAACGTCAAAATTAACGTTCTTTTTACTATTGTCCACAAAGTATAAGCATGTCAACAAATCTGGAAAGCAAGTTAACTGTTATTTGTTCATGTCTATAAAGTGCATAAAAACCAGTTAAATTGTTGACTAAAACTTGTACAAATCTCAGTAGGCCTTTTAAAATAAAAATCTCAAATAATGATTATTTACGGTCCCTCGTCTCATCCAAGTGTTCCACCAAGCAGTGCGATCACCCACTCAGTACCACGTTCTACCACCAGGGGGAGCCTCAAACAGGATCCTCCCTGGGTTTCGCACGAAGCAGTGTAGTCGGCCCCATTCCCACCGCAGGCCGCCAGGCGGCGCTCTAATAGATGCCTAGTCGTCAACCTCGTGTTCAGATCGGTTTGACTAACGGCTCTCGCGCGCAAAAGCATACTCGGCGACTAGGACCCGTGCGAAAACAACCCTTTACGATCGACTACCCCGTCGAAGAGCACTCGTATCCGGGCGTCTTACAGCCTCCCCATATAAATTCCTACTACAGGTCCCACCCTTCTATATAAATTTCTTGTATAGGTTCTTTGGCCCCGATTGAGATTCTACCCCGGCCAGCGGACTGCGTTACAAGTGGCGCCCAAACAGAGACCTGATAGGGAGAAAGACCAGGAAAACTACCACCTGTATGGGGAGTGCGTAGCCGCCGAGTGAGTGACGTAGCCTAAAGGTTTCCGCGAAAACAATCGAAGACTATAACAAAAGTGTCCCGACCGGGGAAAATAACCTTGACGAACTAGTGAACGCGCCCGGTGTCAAGACCACGAACTAACTCGCTATCCACGCTATCGAGTGTCTGTGAAAATACAAACTTATAGCCCAAGAATCCCAATAAAGATAACGAAGGCATCATTCCAAGACAACACATCAAAGGCTCGCTGCAAGCATGGACCCCGACCAGAAAATTACCCGTGAGTCCGTTCCACACTTGTTTCACAATCCCGGGGTCCCCTCGCGGTGGATTTATTCCCGCTTGAAGGCCGAATTACTAGCTTTTGCTGCCGAATTCGGGTTCTCCGCCAAAACTTTGTCACCCTAGTTAGAAAATCGGATCAAACCCAAGAGGTGTGGGCTTGACTCGCCGACCTAGGAAGACAATATACATCACGTGCCCCGAGCCCTGCACCTTTGGGGGAAGACAAAGCCTATCTCAGCGGCCCCGCCTCGAACATAAGCGCCGGAGCAAGCCCCGGTGTCTCCCCCGTAGACCGGTCTCGAATTACCCCTAGCCCCACGGTTACTGCCCCCTCTCCGGTCGGCAGTAACCAAGAAACTTTCATGGAGTCGAGCCATGACCGGAATCGTCGCGAGATTGTTTGCGTCCCCGAACGAATTCGTAAATGGGGCCTCCAATTTGACGGGTATTCAGACCCCTTAGCGTTCATCGAGCAGGTCGAAAGTCGGGCCTTATCCTACGGGATCGAACTAGGACTCCTTCCTTAAGCCTTGGCAGAGCTGCCACCGAGTTTGAGGCCGTTCAGAAGCGGAGCCTCGGGAGGAACAACTATAAATTTAATTTAATTTATTTGTTTATTGTATCCTAGCGTTACAAGTTTTTGAAACTTATGAATTAGTACGCTAGTCACTCCGTGTTGATAATTATAGTAAATTTATAGCTGACAATATTTCTTAAAAATACTACATAGTTGTTTACAAAGGACTTAACTAAACTTATCTTTAATTGTTAGAGTTATTTATTTTTAGAAATTCTTTTAATTTAATTTTAAACTGATTAGCACTTCTTATTGATTTGAGAACATGAGGCAGTTCGTTCCACAGGCGCACAGCATTGATGTAGAACTGTCTCTGAGAACACAGTAATCTTGTTCTCGGATGTATTAAATTATTAGTTCGATTTGATTGGGCATGCACAAGTTTGTCAGCGAGGTAGGTTGGTTCATTTGTCATTATAATCTTATGAACGAAAATTAGAGTTCTAGAATCTATCCATTGCTCTAACTTCATATCGTAAATAGACTCTGCCAGGGTGGATATGTGTTCTGCTCTTCTTTTATTAAATACGTATCTGGCTATGGAGTTGAACCCTACTTTTAATTTTTGAAAGTCCCGAGTATCGCAATGGCCAAAGATTTCAACACAATAAAATAATGAGGGTAGTAGGTACATTTTTGCTATTAGGATCTTAAGGTTTCCTAGTTTCCTAAATCCCTAGAAACAACTATAGCCCCTAGAAATACGACAGCGTACCGCTCCACTTCACAAGGTCAGACCCAACCTACGTTCGCTGAGATAGCCCCCTAGGGAACCCACACCGTACATCTCCAGAGCCCAGAGCTGCCCCGCCAGCTAGGTTTAACCGTGTGACCGCCCCGAACGACGAATAGAAGTGCGGGATGCTTGCCGAAATTGCGGAGCACCGGGACACTTCAGACGCGACTGCCGGAATCCACGACAGTACTTTTGTTGGGACTGCGGACGACGGGACGTCCAATCCATCGGAGAACCGCCAGTAACCGGACCGCTTAGGGTAGAGAGAGGAAGGATCGCCGCAGAAGTCGACCTTGGCGGACACGTACGGTTGGCCACCATCGACACCGGGGCATCGAGAAGTTTCATTAGCGAGGACATCGCCGACGTAGTCGGTCAGCCACACCAGTTTAGGGAGATTCGCACCCAGATTAATCTCGCTGACACGTCTCGAGTCAAAGTAACGAGGTTACTCCTTGCTGACGTGACGCTCGCCCGGAAGACAATTCAGGTTCCCCTTCTAGTAATGCCCGGCGTGCTGGAACCTTTAATCCTAGGGATGGATTTCCTCGCTTCTATCAGCACTACCCTCCGATGCGGTACGGCAAGCCTCACGCTGTCCCGACAAAGACCCAGAGAAGGTCAGACGATTAGGTATAGTGAGCCACGGCCTGACAATCAAGGCAGTCCATCAGAACCACCACCTCGACGGTTGGTGGGAAAACTCCAAAGGGATACAGCCACGGCAGCTCCCAAGCAACAGGAACGTGTACGACCGGCGCCTGCCGTGGATAACCCCTTTCACCTGGAGCCCTTGGCTGACACCGCCATAGCCCAGAAAAGGAACCCTTTTCGAACGGAACCTCGGCTAGGCATAGCCAACCACGAAACAGAGCCACAGCATGACAGGGATGGGCCCGAAAAACAGCACAGAGTACGAGAAACGCATTGCGTTACAGCATGCAAGGAAAAAGACGCGAACAGCAACACAGGAGGAAACACCAGCATGGCAGCCGAGGACCACGACAGGAAACACCGGGAAGAACACGCCGAGAATCCACGAGGGACATCCGATACGGGCACTGTGTCCCAGGGGGGTCAAATACTCAATCAGGAGGGCAAGGAACGCGGCTGCGAGAATAATCCGGAGGTTCAAGCGTTCCTTAGCGAACAGCTAGCGCGATTTGAAGGAATGGCGGGGGTATCAAACATAGCGGAACACCGGGTCACCATGAGGGACGACCGGCCGATTAAACAACGCTATTTCCCAAGGAACCCTGCCATGCAACGGATCATAGACGAGCAAGTAGACGCGTTGCTGGAGCAGGGATGTATCGAGCCATCGCGTAGCCAGCACAGTGTTCCTATGGTCTTGGTCCGGAAGAAAACCGGCCAGTGGCACAACTAAACGCGAAATCGATTCCGGATGCGTACCCGTTGCCGCGTATTAACCACATCTTAGAGCGACTGAGAAACGCGAAATACATTTCGACCCTATATCTGCGCAACGGGTACTTGCAGATACCCGTGGCCAAAGATAGCCGGGCATTTACCGCATTTACGGTACCTGGCCGCGGCCTATTTCAATATAGTGTCATACCTTTCAAGCTGCATTCGGCCCCGGCAACCTTTCAGCGAGCCCTAGATAGCGTTATCGGGCCAGACCTCGACCCATACGAGTTCGCCTGCCTCGATGACATTATTGTCATCGGAGCCAGCCTAGGGGAACACATGGACAACCTGCGCAAAGTCTTCGAACGATTGAGGAGAGCCAACCTGCGCATCAACCAGGAAAAGTGCTCCTTCTTCAAGAGAAAACTGGCCTACCTTGGACATGTGATCAGTGACCAGGGTATCCACACCGACCCGGACAAGGTAGCCGCCGTGCGAAACTTGAGCCCTCCCACTAGCTTACGGGAGCTGAGGAGATGTCTCGGGATGGCCTCATGGTATCGGCGAATCGTGCCCCACTTTGCCTCGGTGGTCCAACCCATGCCGAACCTGCTAAAGAAAAACCGACGGTGGAAGTGGGAATCGGAGCAGCAGAATGCCCAGATTTCTCCATCAAGATGACGCTCCAAACTGACGCCAGCAACTACGGACTCGGGGTAGTGCTAACCCAGGAAATCGACGGCCAGGAACGAGTCATTGCCTAGGGAAAAGGAATGTTTTGCCATCGTCTGGGGAATACGGAAACTGCGATGCTACCTCGAAGCCTATAGTTTCGACGTAATCACCGACCACCTGGCCCTGAAATGGCTAGACCAGATCGAAAACCCCACCGGAAGGATTGCCAGATGGGCCTTAGAGCTCCAGCAATATCAGTGCGATGTACATTACCGGCGCGGGAAGTATAACGTGGTAGCCGATGCTCTCTCCCGGCAACCACTAGAGCACTTACAGTGACTCACGGACGGCGAACACCAGTGCAAGTGGCTGCAACGAAAGATGAAGGACGTTCGGGACGATCCAGAGAAGTTTCCCGATTTCATCATTGAAAACGGAGAACTATATCGCCATCTCGGCCGCCGTCAAGATGACCAGGACTATGTGCCCAGAAATCTGTGCTTAGCAGCAGAACATCGGGATCGAATCCTACATGAATGCCATGATGCCCCCACAGCCGGACATCTTGGTATTATGAAAACCATCATCAGGATCTCGCAGAAGTACTACTGGCCGGGGATGTTCCGCGACGTACGACGACACGTGCGATAATGTATCCCGTGCCAGAAATACAAGTCGGAGCAGCGACAACAGGCCAGAAAGATGGTAACGAGACAAGTCAGCGAACCCTTTGGCATTCTGTGTGCGGATTTCGTCGGACCCTTGCCCCGCTCCAATGAAGGAAATACCATGCTCCTCGTCTTCTTCGACATATTCACCAAATGGGTCGAGTTAATCCCCCTACGCAGAGCAACTACGGCGACGTTGATACGAGCTTTCCGCGAACGGATCATCAGACACTTTGGAGTCCCAAGGAAATTGATGTGCGATAATGGTTCACAGTTCACCAGCAAGGCATTCAAGGACTTATTCAAGGAAACGGGAGTGGAACCCCAATTCACTACCCCATACTGCCCGCGAGAGAATCCGACCGAGCGCGCGAATCGCACGGTGAAGACCATGATCGCCCAGTACGTGGAGAATGGGCAGAACACCTGGGATATGTTGCTACCAGAACTCTCGCTCGCGATCAACACAAGTGTCTCGGAATCGACCGGGTATAGCCCAGCCTTTCTTTTACAGGCTAGAGAACCACGGCTACCCGGATCCTGGTACGACAGCGTAACTCCCGGAACAGCAACGACGTCCTCGAGCCCATCGGAGAGAGCGGAACGCCTGAAGGAGATCTTTCAGATCGTGCGAAACAATCTCCAAAAAGCCAGCCGAGAACAGGGGAGACATTATAACCTGCGTCGTCAAACCTGGAAGCCTGAAGTGGGATCACTGGTCCTCGTGCGACAACATCACCTGTCTAAAGCAGCAGAAGGGTTCGCAGCAAAGCTCGCCCTGAAGTTTTACGGTCGCTTTCCCGTCACCCAACGTCGTCCGAATCCGCCTACCCGGCCAGCGGAAGGGGCGACTTGCTAATATTGGAGATTTAAAAGCGTTCCTCAACCTCCCTTTGTGTCTTTATTGCTAAGCATCAATAGAACTAAGCTAGTTTAATTGTTTTTTTCACAGAGCTGACGGGCGGAAATGGAGACAATCATACTGTCGTCTGTCCCAGCTGTCCAGATAACCGCCAGTCGACGACCACAAGGGATCCTCGGCTACTCCCAGGAACGGCGTACGCCGAGAGATCCACCCGGTCATGCCCGACGGGTAGGGGCCAGCCAGGTGTCTCGTGAAGAGCGACCCCATCCTCTCCCGGATCCTGTGCTCGGACATCATCTCGCCGGGCAGCGTCGAACTGCGTCCCGGAATCCAGCGACTCCGGGAACGAGTCGATGCCGACGCCACCTCGAGCCGGGGGAGCCTCGCCGCACTACACGGACGCGGCCGGACATCGGATCTACCCGGATTCCTATGAGTGCTACCCGAGTCCAGCCGGGTTAGCGGAGAGCAGCAGGAAACTACCGGGATCACCCGACCCCCTACCCCAGTGACGATGAGGAAGGACGGTACGAACAAACACCCTATGTCGAGAATGCCAGCGACTCCGATAACGAGGACGCGTACTCGGTGAGCAGCCGGGAGGACGACGATGATCCCAGGGAAGGTGCGTCGCAGTATGTCTACACGGGCGAGGGGATCCGGGGATCCTGGATCTACCTCATGAAGACAAGTTGAAAACGATGCAGATAGAGGCACCGTATCGGCCACCCGATGACCCCATCGTGACCTTCCCACCGTCCCCCGGTGGGATGCACAGGCCCCATGTGCATCATGGGGCCTGATGAGACCGAGGCAGCCGAAGACCTCGGAGTCCCGACGGAATGCCCCGTTGACCTGACCTGCTCGCAGGACGAAGAGATGGGATCAGGGCCGTCCACCTCGCTCCCTCGTGGGCTGTCTGCGACGCTTTCCCGCGGTCCGACTACGACGTTTTTCTTCGGACCATCCCCTCGGGACATCCGCCACACAGGATGAGTCCGGCCCACGACGCTGCCCTACGGGCAAAGCCATTGAGTGGGAGTCGGAATCCAGCGACGACGAGGAGAGCACCGGGCAGCGTTTTCGACGGAAGGAGCCTACGCTCGCCTTGTACCGTATCCGCCACCACCAAGCGATACACCCTTCGACACGGCGTCCCAGCCCACACTCCCACTTGGCGGACCGGGACCGGACACCGAGGCAGTCACCCACGACTTTCCCCTCCCAACAACAGCAGCCTTCACCCCATCAGACACCTGGACGGGAATGTCGCCCACGACACTCGACATCCTGCTGGGGCAGATCTCACCCGACATGGAGAGGCTATGCTGGGAGCCGCCACAAGAATGGCTCTCGAACCAGGTCGACAATCCGCAGGCCGTAACGACAGCCCCAAATATGGACCACTTGGCCACCGAAAGCTGTTCACCCCCCGGTGGCGAGCGCTACCCGCTTCCAACTGGGTGGACATGCAACACCACAGACGGCCAAGTCTCGGCCGCCGCCTGGCAGGCCATCTGTGCCCGACGTCCTGCAGCCCGCATCTCACGACAACGCTTCAGGGTCCCGACCGAGGAGGGCTCATATCAGGTCACCCTATAGCCGAACGGCGCGGGAAACATTTCGTTTCTCCCCCGAAGTAAGGACGGGATGTAACGCCCTAAATTTGAAGCCGAGACACGCACCACGGACAGAAACCCCTTAACCCGCTATCGCACTCGTTAAGTTGGCGATCGATATTAAGATCGATAACAGGGAACTGGTACAGGAAACACGACGCGAGCTGAAGTGCGATCTCTAGGAATCGGACTCTTTCTCTTTGGTTTCGACTTTTCACCACGAGTAGACGTGTGCCCGAGTAACCCTCTGACACGCCAGAGATTCACAAGCCAAAGACCCGCGCCCGACGCCAAACCTCGCATTCACAGTCCTCATCCACGCCACATTAGTTAACATCCTCAAGTTACACATAAGCAAGAACAGTCATTGTGAGGTCAGCAGCCTGGGAACTACTTTCACGAATTGCCAAATATAGACCTGAAATCTAAGAACTAAAATCCGCGTGTTATTTCTCTACCAATACACTTTCCCTCCTTCTAACCTCACCCGTTTTCGACCCCGATCGACGACGCGTGTTTGGTTTCGCATCCACACGACGTATTCCGCTCGAGAGCTCCCTCCTTAGAATCCTCGTAGACTCCGAGCCTATCCGGAGCGTATAACCCTAGTAGACTCCGAGTATATCCGGACTGTAGAAACCCGTAGACTCCGAGTATATCCGGAGTGGGCGACCCCCGTAGACCCCAAGCTCACCCGGAGCAGATCAACCCCGCCGTTCACGCCCGGCGGAGTTTCCCTCCCCGTAGTCCGCAGCCAAGTCCAATCGGAATTTGTTTGCATAAATTCCAAAAATGTTCATAGAGCGCTGTAACTTGGCTCATTTGATAGAAGGATCATTATAAAGATATATACAAACTTTCAAACTTTAGATCTGGCCACGCCTACATTTACCGCCCATATTTTGCAAAGCGCATTGTTAGCTAAATGAGTAAGAGAAAGGTAATTTTTTTTATTTTTGTGTTTTGTAATAGAAAACAATTATATTTTAGTAAATTAAACAACAATATTTACATTTTTAATTTTCTACTGCTTAAGTATAGCTTCTTTACACAGGTTATTGCGATAGCAAATGTCAAGCACCGTGCTAGGACTAAACTTAACCTTGTCCTTAGCTGGAGGGGAAAGATAGAACGGGCAAATACAATTAATGAATTCGTATAACCTATATATCTACAAATACTGTTGCAGACTTACTTTTATATAGCGAGTCATAGCAGATTAGTTATATTCCACAAAACACGGACACTTTGGTTAAAAATATACTACTTTAAAACAATTCAAAAACGATTAACAATATTAAGGCATTTTTCCACTATGCGGTTTTATCGGTATTTTTTGTGTATTTTCGATTGGCAACGCGACTTGGGCAGGGAATGATGCCCATCAAGGAACCATCATACCGGAATACGAAGCCGCGATAGACGTACGCTACGCATGCAGGAACTGCGGTGGAAGAGGCCACTTCGCAAGGGAGTGCCGGCAGCCCCATTTATTATTTTGCGTGCGCGGCAGTCCCTCCTGGACAAGTAGAAGCAGCAGGTTCACCAGCGAGGCACGGCGTACCCAACTCGGATTTAGTCGTGGTTCCCCCAGGAAGATCCAGACCGCGACGGCGCTCACAACAAGCAAGGGGCTACAACTTGAGGAGAAACCTTAGCAAGGAACCGCATTGAAATCGCAGCCCCGTGCTACCACACAGCGAAGGACAGGCCGTGGAGCGAAACCCTTTCCGCCAACGATACCGATCAGATAGGCCGACGCGGGCAAAACAAGTGAGATTTCTAGAGCCATTCCCGCACATTCCTCACGAGCAGACCCTCGGTGACCACCACCCGGCAACACACGCACTTAAAGGATATACCTTAAGTACTTCGCTGAAGACGGTCGTGCTTTTCAATCGCTCCCGAAAAGTTTAGCCCATCGTGGTAATAAGTCTATCTTTATATCCCCACTGGGATTTTCTTATCACTTTCGGTACGCCGATCCACTGTGAAAAGCTCAACTTTGCAGCTTTCCGTTACATAGCTAGCATTTCTCGAGTACGAAATCGCGCTCTGAACATCGCCTGCAGATTACGCTCTCCTGCTGTCTTCTCTCTGCGCCCCTCATCGTTAAATGAACCGCCGCTGGACTTATCGCTTCTCCGTTACATAGCTTCTCAAATACGAAATTGCGCTCAGAACATCGCCTGCTTATCACGCTCTCCTGCTGTCTTCTCTCTGCGCCCCTAATCGTTGGATAAACCGCCGCTGGACTTATCGTTCAACCGCTCTCTTATCCGATCTTGCTGCTTTTTCTCTTATCAATTACTCTTCAACTACACAAAGATGTCTCTAATTTGCTGCGCCAAGAAATGCGAATTTAGTGGCACCATCTCTGGTGATAACTACTTGATGTGCTGGCTGTGTGATAACTGCTCACATGTTAAATGTGGTGGTGGCGGGCATAATGGTAGAATCGGAGATATAGTTGGGAAACACAGACAATTTTACTGGACTTGTACTTTGTGCCTAAGCATTACCATGGAAATGAGAACTTTCATGAGGCAAACGAGAATTGGGTTCCAAAAGTTTCGGACTTAACTCAATGTCCTCTCTGACATATTTGGTTCCGTCGAATCTTCATTTCTGGGACTCAAACTTTTAAGTGAATCTCCCAGAGGGAATATTCCCAATGTTCCCAATATCCAACCCAATGTTGAACTTATTGCCGATAATGCACTGCTCTCAGTACCTCGCACGCCGTTGAACATCTCTGCTACATCGATCACCATCAATACACCTGTACCAGCCTTACCTAATGCCTCAATCAATGATGACCCAGCTACAGCTACTACTGCTAATGTTCCGGATTCCGCTGATGCCGATCATACTCCACTGGATTCAACTTCCCTACATACTGAAGTTACAGATGTTGGTCCTGGCACCTCAACTTCCGTACCACGACCGCTTATAGCAACACCAACCCTACCGCAAATGTTCCCGATCCCGATGAACCGCCGTTAATATCTGTTCCTCGCCCAACTGAACTACCATTGCGCTCAGTCAAACTTCGGAAAGCAATATTTGTGTCCCGCTTGTCACCTGATACTACGCCGGGAGCCGTCAAAAATCATCTGTGCTCCAAGTTAAAAGCTACTCCTGATAATTTTATAATTAACAAATTTAATTTTAACCACACGCGTAAAATTTCTTCATTTAAAATTTTTCTTCCCGACAGTCTCCTATCAGATGCTTTGAATCCTGCATTATGGCCTAGTGACACTTTTGTTCATGAATTTCTGCCTAAAGTCTCGAGCCAGACTCCCAATATTACCGGTTCAAAAAACTAGGTTGCTTTTTTACAGTTAATTATCAAAACGTACGCAGTCTCTTGGGTAAACTTAATCAAATTCACACTAACAGCGCGTCATTTGACTTTAATGCCATCGCTTTTACCGAAACCTGGCTTAACTCTTCCGTTACCGACCATGAAATCTTTGTTCATAAGTTCTCTACTTATAGAACGGATCGTTCTTCTTTTGCTGGTGGTGTCCTTATCGCGGTAAACAATAATTTCTGCTCTGAGTTATTTCCTGTTGCTAACGATGTTGGCATCGAATTCGTTGCTGTAAAAGTTTGCATTGGCTCAGCTTTCATCCTTTTGTCCTGCTCTTATATTTCCCCAACGTCAGATTCCACAGTATATTTAAACCACCTGTCTGCCATTCAGTTTGTGATGTCTGCCGTAGGTCATGCAGACCAAATAATTGTGATGGGTGACTTTAACCTCCCCCTTATTTCCTGGTTCCCCTGTGATGACTCTAATCTTTTGCTACGTAACATTTGTCATAATTTTATCGATGGGTTAAGTTGACGCAGTTAGTCGTGAACTACAAAGTCATCCGAAGCAGTGGGGACTGGAAGCCACCCCTATACATCAGGCACTGGAGGGCTAACGGTAGCTCCAATCCCAAAACGCTAATTGTGGGAATAACAGGAGAAGGGTGCGTACGAGGGTCCGACTAGCCGTAGGTTCTCGACGTGACCTTACCCAAGCAATGATGCCAGACATTCGACTGGGACGAAACCAAATAAAGATGCCCCTCTTGGTTATGCCCACCGTGCTTGACGATCTATTACTTTCTCTGCGGCATTAAGGCCACCCTTAGCTGTGGAGGAGACCACCTACAACTGGGATCCACAACTACCATCCCTCCTGGACAAAAAGGAGCAGCAGGATCACCAGCGAGGCACGGCGCACCGAACGAGGCGTGCGCGGCAGTCCCTCCTGGACAAGTAGGAGCAGCAGGATCACCAGCGAGACACGGCGCACCGAACGAGGCGTGCGCGGCAGTCCCTCCTGGACAAGTAGAAGCAGCAGTTTCACCAGCGAGGCACGGCGTACCCAACTCGGATTCAGTCGTGGTTCCCCCAGGAAGATCCAGACCGCGACGGCGCTCACAACAAGCAAGGGACTACAACTTGAGGAGAAACGCCAGCAAAACATGACTTGTGCGAAATTGCAAATATTTTGTGTATCCGTGTATACCCCACGCTTTTCCTGCACTCTTCGGGAAATTGACTCTAATCTTTTGCTACCTAACATTTGTCATGATTTTATCGATTGGTTACCTGACTTGCCTCTAGCTCAAATCAACTCAGTTAAAAACAAGAAAGGAAGCTACCTTCGGGCAGCCGAAGCTTATATACCCTTGCAGATAAAAGAATGCTCACTCGGTGCAGTTCCAGGGATTCCAGATTCAGCGTTTCTATTTATTTAAATTTTGTTTTTAGGTAGTCAAGAATCAAAAAGCCTACCTTCTACAAAGTTACAATGAATTTTCTTATATTTGTTTGAATATTCCTATGGGAGCCTTAAGATATAGTGGTCCGATCCGGCTCGCTCCGACATATGTACTACCTGCAATAGAAAGAAGACTTTTGGGAAAGTTTCATCGCGATAGCTTTAAAACTGAGAGACTAGTTCGCATAGAAACGGACAGACGGACAGACGGACAGACGGACAGACAGACAGACGGACAGACGGACAGACGGACATGGCTAGATGGACTCGGCTATTGGTGCTGATCAAGAATATATATACTTTATGTGGTCGGTAACGTCTCCTTCACTGCGTTGCAAACATCTGACTGAAATTATAATACCCTCTACAAGGGTATAATAATCGAAATTGACTTTTGGACCTCATGTTTGTAGGTGACGCCGCTCTTGCAACAGTTTCTAGAGTCAATCCAATTTCCCTTCCTGAAGATTCATATCACCCCACTCTATCTATATCTGTTGAGCTTTTAAACCAATCATACAAATCGACTGCACTAACCCCCTGTCCGATCAAATATTTTCGGAAAACAGATTTCACTGGCCTCAATAAGTACCTTTCGAGGATTGACTGGTCATTTCTATTAGAAATCCAAGATATGGACTCCGCTGTAATACAATTTTACAACTCCATTTATCCGGCCTTGGAAGCTTTTGTCCCTACACTTGATATATCCCCTTCTTCCAAGCCCCCGTGGTTTTCCAAACATCTCTCGTACCTAAAAAAACAAAAAATCCGGCTCTGTACTTGACTACGCCCGTTACTCCACCATCCGCTCCCAATTCCTAACTGAAAACAGTCAATCCTATAATCAATACCTATCACAGTGTAAAGATAACTTTCGCACTAATCCAAAAAAATTTTTCTCCTTCGTTAACTCCAAGCGAAAATCTAATGCTTTTCCCCCGTCTCTTCGCTATCTCAATAAAACTGAAAATTCTGCTCCCGAGATTTCCAACTTATTTGCATCCTTTTTCCAGTCAACTTATTCTTCTAAGCCCTACAACACCTCAACACCGTATCCCTATTTCATACCGCATGCTAATAACATATTTTTACCCCCATTTACAGAGAGTGTCGTTCTGGAAGGAATGTCCTCTATTGACTCTATTGACTATATACTCAGCTGGCCCTGATAAGCTGCCAAGCTGCATTTTAAAACACTGTGCCCAAAATCTATTATATCCAATTACACTTCTTTTTAACTTATCAGTCTCTTTGCCCTACATACCTAGGATCTGGAAAGAGTCTTATATAATTCCTCTTCATAAAAAAGGTTCTCGAGTGGACATAGAAAATTACCGTGGCATTGCCAAACTATCAGCTATTCCTAAACTTCTGGAACATTACATAACTCATCAATTACAACATCTCTGCAGTTCCTTAATTTCTCCTTCTCAGCATGGGTTTATTAGGCATCGATCAACGACGACTAATCTCCTTGAGTTCTCGCACTTGTTTAATCAAGGTTTTCAGCACCGTCACTGATTTTAGCAAGGCTTTCGACTCGGTAAACCATTCACTGCTTCTGCTTAAACTTTCTTATTTGGGATTCCCAAATATCCTTCTAAAATGGATAGAGTCGTATTTAACAAATCGCACCCAACGAGTCCTCTTTATGAATGAGCTATCTCACACTGTGGATGTCACTTCTGGTGTTCCTCAAGGCAGCCATCTTGGACCGTTACTTTTCATACTTTTTATACTCAACTTTTATTATACTCGTTTATTTTTATGTACGCCGATGACGTCAAAATGTATTTCTCCTATTCTGATTGGTATCTTTATTCTCATCTTCAATTTGACCTCAATGAATTTCATAAGTGGCGTTTCAGTAATCTCCTTTTCCTAAGCCATGCTAAATGTAAACTTATGACTTTCTACCGTTCCTCCCCGCATCTAGTCTCCTGCAGCCTTAGCAATCACAACCTCGACCTCATTGCCTTCTCAAATGACCTAGGAGTCCTTTTCGACCATAAACTATGCTTCAATAGCCATATTACTGCAATGGTAAACAAAGCCAAGGGCGTGTTAGCTTTCACAAAGCGATGGTCCAAAGATTCTGGAATACTGTTCCTGTGTGTGGAGCCCGCAATATAAGGAGCCTCAGAACATTATTGAATCGGTACAAAAGCAGTTTCTGATCTTTGCACTGTGTAATCTTGGATGGGATTCTGGCAGACTACTTCCATCTTATCGAGCCAGACTTAAATTAATAGACTTGCCGTCTTTACAACACCGTAGAATTTGCAATGCCATAATGTTTGTCCATAAGCTTCTTTTGGGTCTCGTTAATTCTGAATCACTCCTTTCCTATATTCCCCCGCTATGCCAGCCGTCATTAATCAACAAGTCGACGAGCTGCTGCGGGATGGTCGTATCGAGCCTTCCAAGAGTCCAAATAGTGCTCCTATAGTGCTTGTTGGGAAAAAGACTGGGGATATCCGAATGTGCGTGGATTATCGCCAGCTTAAACCGCGATCAATACGCGACGCCTATCCGTTACAACGCATTCACCACATCTTGGAGCGATTACACACAGTTTATCTCGACTCTCGATCTCAAAAGTGGGTATTGGCTAATCCCAGTTGCCCCCTCTAGTCGTGAGTACTAGAGACCTGCACTATACGATGCCGATGCCGATTCCACGAGTAAAAGTAATCAAGTTGGCGATGCCACGATTATTTTTTGTAATCATGTAATCGTGCCGAGTATACTCGGCATCGTAGAATCATACGAGTGCCATCGTATCATCGTCAAGGCTTTGAATACATTTTTAAAATTATTTTATTTTAGTTTGCATGGGCAGCATATACAAAAATGTATTTTATTTATTTTTACTTTTTTGCTTGCTTGCGCTGCGAGTGTAAAAATAAAATAGCATCAATATTTTCCGATTTTAGATTAGCCCTGCGTTCCTCCAAAACGCGATTAGGCGAACTAAAGCACCTTTCGCTTGAAGCGCTCGAAGCAGGCATGCATAAAATTTGTCTGGCTAATTTTTGAATTAATAGAAATTCTTTTCCATGCATTTTGCACCATTCTAATACATTTTTTTCTGGGTAATATGCGTTTTTATACAACTCGATCTGGACATTTACAAAGCTTTCTGAGCTATCATGGTTGACTACTTTAATGTCTTTATATTGATCTAGCATATTATCGACTTTGGGGTCTGGAATTTCTGATACATCCTGGTCAAAACACTGTAAATCTGTTGGTCTCCCTTCAGTTTTGGAAAGGGCTTGAAGTTCTGTTTTTACTAAGTTTAGAACATTCTGACGTTCATCATCGTCTATATATCTGAGCTGTTTATGCTCCGGCCACAAAAATGCTGCAACTTTATGCTCATTGCTGGTTTTCAGTTTTGATTCGAACACATCCAGACAATTTTCAGCAATGAATCGAATCTCTTCACAAGTTTCCCTTGAAAATTGCAAATTTTGAATTTTTTTTTTTTACAATGTACATGTGCAACATGACAGCATGTATGGTCGGGTCCTCGTCAGCTTCTATGACCAAAGTTGCGTCCTTAAGGGCTGAAGGAAATCTATTATTTGGTCCAGCAAAACCTTTTCAATTCCTATAAGGCGATGAAGCTCATTTGCCGTAAGTAAAACTGATTCTATTCCTGCAAAATTTTTGCGAATGGAATACAACATGTCAAATAGGGTATTCCATCTAGAACAGCCCTTGATACTGCTCTCCAGCATACCGTTCCTTCCCGTCCTTTTAAAATTTTCAACAAGAGATTTGCTTGTGCTCATCAAACATAAGACACGTGGAGCTCGTCTTTTCAGAAAATCCTTTTCGAATGTATGCTTGAGAATAATATTCATCATGTGAGCAGCACAGTTAATTCTTGTGTGATTAACCAAAGATTTTTTTGCCTCCGCATCGATCTAAAAATATATGAGCTAAATATAGCAATCAAAATACAAATGTATTCCAAAGCCAACCTTTTTCAATAATGGGCCGCAGCTTAACAACAAATTTATCTCTTTCACTAACGTACTCCTTTACTAAATTTCGGCTTACTGTGGTGGGATGCGGCAAAATGTCGTCGATGGAAAAATTTGTACTACCAAGGCTTGCTCCTACTTCGACAAGGCATTTCGCAAGATCTTTAAATCCGGGTCCACTAACAACTTCGAAAGAACGCAAATCTTTAGCCACGAATTTACAGCAACTTTTAGTGACTTCGTATTACATTTGGTCGTTTACAACCATACGAGTTTTTTTGATTGCGGGTACTACTGTTGTACTGTCGTTGGCCCTGTTGAAACAAAACTGCTTCTTTAAGTTGGATGGACTGGCCCCTTTCGCATATTTAAATATTTTCTCGAACCTCTTACAGCCCACGTAATCGACGTTTTCGCCAGTAGATCCATGGATAATTCGGAAAAAGCACTGCCATACCTCACTAGAGCCACTGGCTTCAATTCGTTTGTACTCTCCCGAGTTCAGCTTTGCTATAACCTCCATATGTTTTAAGCAAAATTTCGTTCGAACAAAATTACGAGTCAGATATGAGTAAAACGATGCCGATTCCTACGATTCTACGATGCCAGTTTTGACAGTTGGAATTGGCATCGCAGAGTACTACTCGAGTATATTTTTACTTACTCGTGCAGGTCTCTAGTGAGTACACAGCATTCACGGTGCCGGGACGAGGGCTGTTCACTAGAAGTTGATGCCCTTTGGGCTCCACTCTCCAGCCACGTTTCAAAGGGCTTTCGACAGCGTCATAGGCCCTGACATGGAACCCCACGCGTTCGCTTTATATTATATTATAGTCATCGCAACTACTCTCGAGGAACACTTGGAAAATCTTAAAGAAGTTTTTAAGCGGCTTTATAATGCGAACCTTAGACTCAACAAAGAGAAGTGCAGTTTTTTCCAGCGGAGCATAACGTATTTGGGAGATGTTATGAGCGAAGCAGGGATACATACCGACCCGGACAAGATCGCGGCAATCCGAGAGCTCCAACCGCCTACAATTCTACGGGAACTACGTCGTTGCCTTGGTTGCCATGTCCACGCTCCTCAGGAAAGGCAAGACGTCGAGTTGGAATGAGGAACAGGATCAGGCTTTCGAGATTTTGAAATCCCGACATACAGAGGCTCCTGTCCTCGCGTGTCCCGACTTTGCTCAGAGGTTCTCCCTGCAGACTGACGCTAGCGAACACAGATTAGGCGTAGTGTTGACCCATTCTTCGATGGAGTAGAAAGAGTTATAGCCTACGCCAGCCGCCGATTGACCCGGAACGTGGGAAATAGAGAAGGGATGCCTGCTTTTAATACTACACCCTTTCGAAGTCGGACGTGTTTTTCAATCGCTCCCACATATTTCTGCCCCGCGTTGTAAGTATTGTGACTATTTAGCTACTGTTCGGTTTTATAAGTTATACTTAACAACGCCGTTCTATTCCGATAGCCGAAGTTGCATAAGACAGTTTTATTGTCGAGTTGTTTTAACATATTCAATTCGACGAAAAGCGCAAGCAAAGACATCGCCAAACAATTTGCCTAGTTTGTTGTTGTTTGGCCCTGTTTGCCGTTCTCTGCCGCAGTCTACCGCTCTCTGTTACATCGCTCATCTACTTGTCGCAAAGTAACGGAACTTCTGGCGCTCGCACTCAGCGGACGCTGATTCCACCTACACCTGCTCTCTTTCGTCTCTGTCGTGCTCATCTCTTCGTACTCATCGCCGCTGGATTTGCTGCTTGCTATGATAACGCTGCTCCTCGCTACTTGCTCTCTTATCTATCGCTCTTAGTCTGGTCTGTACTTTGCGCACACAGTGGTTTAACTAGCTGCCAAAATGAGTTTGAGATGCTCTGCTAAGAAATGCGATTTCGGTGGCAACATTGCCTGCGAAACATACCTATTGTGTTGGCTTTGCGACAACTGCTCGCATGTTAAATGTGGTGGTGGTGGCCATAATGGTCGCATAGTCGATCTCTTATCAAAAAAATCTGGATTCACCTGGTCGTGTGAGGCATGCCGAGGAATTGAAATGGAAATGCGCATCTTTATGAGGGAAACACGAAATGGTTTCCAGAGGGTTCGAAAACAGTTCGCTGCCCTTAATAACGAATTCCTTTCAGTGGAGTCGCGGTTTCTTGAGCTGAAACGGCTAAGCGAATCACCAACTGAAACCAACTTGGCGTCCAACACTACTATTGCGCCCGTTGCCATAACTGCCACGCATCAACCTCTACCCGCTGCACCCGGACCTACATATAATCGGATGGATTATACCGAACCTGCCAATGGCTTAACTAAACCTGCTGCTGCCCTTCACGTTGAACCCATCTCAACCGCTGCTGCAATAACAGTAGCTCCTGTTGCTCCTGCTATTGCTAGTCCATCTGCTAGCGTACGGCGCAAAACTGGCGTTGTTTCGGGTTCCGCCCAACTGGATACTCGTAAAGCTGACGCCGCTGCAAGTACTACTGCCCCTGTGGATCCACCTCTCATGGGAGTACCGCCACCCTCACGGTCCTCTGGATCTCGTATAAGGGCTGTCAGCCCTCGCAGAGCCATTTTTGTATCCCGTCTCGTTCCTGATGCTACACCCGATGCCGTTAAAAACTATTTATGCTCTAAACTCGAAGCTACATCCGATAATTTTATTGTAACTAAATTTAATTTAAACCATGCGCGCAAAATTTCTTCATTTAAAATATTTCTTCCACCTTCTCTATTATCACGAGCTCTTGAACCTATATTATGGCCTGAACACACGATAGTTCATGAATTTTTGCAAAAAGATTCTAACCCGAGTTCCAAAATTACCGATCCAAAAAACTAGATAACATATTCTCCATCCACTATCAAAACGTACGCAGTCTTTTGGGTAAACTGAGACAAATTCATACTAATAGTGCTGCCTTTGACTTTGATGCTATCGCCTTAACCGAAACCTGGCTTAATTCTTCTGTCTTCGATCATGAAATTTTTATTCATAAGTTCACCACTTATAGAAGGGATCATCCTTCTTTTGCGGGCTGGGTCCTTATAGCAGTTAAAAACGATTTTTCCTCTGAGTTGTTCCCCTACGCCAACAATGATGAAATTGAATTTATTGCAGTAAAAGTCCGCGTCGGTGCTACTTTCATTTTTCTAACTTGCTCATACATCCCTCCTTGCTCCGATATAAGCGTTTCTTTCTGCCATTCAACTTGTGATGTCAGCCTTAGGCTGCGGTGATAGCCTCATTGTGATGGGTGACTTTAACCTTCCTCTCGTTTCATGGCTTCCTTGCGATGATACAAACTTTTTGTTATCTAACACTACTCATGATTTCATCGAAGGGTTAACCGATCTTTCTCTTGGTCAAATTAACTCCGTAAAAAATATCCGCGACAGACTTCTAGACCTGATTTTTGTAAGCGATTCTTCGCTTGCAACTGTGTCGAGAGCTAACCCGATATCCCTTCCGGAAGATCCTTATCACCCAACCCTAGCTATTTCTGTTGAGTTTTCCAGCCCAAGTTCAGTTCCTAAGCAATTTTACTCGTTTGTTAACTCCAAACGTAAATCTAACGCATTTCCTTCGTCCCTCCGTTATCGTCTTGGTATATCAAACTTATTTGCTTCTTTCTTCCAGTCAACTTACTCTACACAACTCTATATTCCCCGTTGTCCGTATCCTTATAACCTACCTCATGCGAACAATATTTTTCTTGCATCTTTCACGGAAGGTGATGTTTTTGATGGGTTGTCTTCAATTGACAATTCATATGCAGCAGGTCCAAGCTGCATCTTGAAAAAATGTGCCCAAAATCTTGCACGCCCTATCACACATTTATTTAATTTATCTCTGAACCAATCCTGCATGCCAGTATTTGGAATGAATCCTACATTATTCCTCTGCACAAAAAAGGTTCAAGGTCTGACGTTGAAAATTACCGAGGCATTGCAAAGCTTTCGGCTATTCCCAAACTGCTCGAACACCTGATCACGCACCAACTGCAACACCTCTGCAGCAGTCTTATATCTCCATCTCAGCATGGTTTCTTTAAACATCGTTCAACCACGACCAATCTCCTCGAGTTTTCTTCTATCATTAATCGAGGTTTTCAGAGCCGCTTGCAAACCGACGTAATTTTCACCGACTTTAGCAAGGCTTTTAATTCGGTTAACCACTCGATACTTCTGCTTAAGCTTTCGGATTTGGGATTCCCTCCAAATCTTTTAAAATGGATTGCGTCTTACTTGTCAAACCGTATACAACGTGTTTTGTTTAACAATGTCTTTTCAAATGTTGTCAATGTAACTTCTGGTGTTCCACAAGGTAGCCACCTGGGTCCATTACTTTTCATACTTTTTATAAATGACCTTCCTCAAGTAATTTTAAACTCCTCCATCCTCATGTATGCTGACGATGTTAAAATCTGTTTGTCTTATTCTGACTGGTATCTGCACACACGCCTTCAGCTCGACCTTGACGAATTCCAGAATTGGTGCCAAAATAATCTTCTTTTTTTGAACCATACAAAATGTAAAGTTATGACTTTTCACCGTTCCTCTCCTCATCTTGTCTCATATTCCCTCGGAAGTCATACCCTTGATCGAATTTCTGTGACAAATGACCTTGGTGTTCTTTTTGATCACAAACTGTGTTTCAATATTCATATTGCAGCCATGGTAAACAAGGCCAAGGGTGTCTTAGCATTTATAAAACGATGGTCCAAGGAATTTGATGACCCGTTTACTACCAAGTCTCTGTATGTATCGTTAGTGCGTCCGATTTTGGAGTATTGTTCTTGTGTTTGGAGCCCACAATACATGGAACAACAGGCTATTATTGAATCTGTTCAAAAGCAATTTTTAATTTTTGCATTGCGTAATTTAAATTGGGACTCTGGTAGATTATTGCCACCTTACCGAAGTAGGCTACAATTAATTGACATGCCTACTTTATACCATCGCCGAATTTGTAATGGCGATATGTTTGTTCATAAGCTTCTTCTCCGTTTAGTTGATTCACAAACTCTGCTTTCCTATATTGATCTCACGGTGCCTTCAAGATTTACACGCACGTTTCGACCTTTGCGCTTGCCATTATGTAGGTCTAACTACGCTCAACACGAACCTTTTCGTGTTCTTTGCCACAATTACAATACTTTATCTGATATCCTCTCCCCAAATGTAACTTTAAGTTCTTTACCGTGTAAAATTTACAATTACCTAAATTCAAATATGTAAATTTATTATTGTATACCGCATTTAATGCCAAATTGTTAGTTTTATTGTTCAAGTCTAAGTTAGCAGTTAATCGCTAAATAAATAACTAAATAGTGTGGGCCATAGTGTGGGCCATACGAAAGATGCGTTGCTACCTGGAGGGCTATCGATTTGAAATTGTGACCGATCATCTGGCCCTAAAATGGCTAAATTCCATCGATAACTAGAGCTCCAGCAGCACCAATTCGATGTGCTATATCGGCGGAAAAGCTCAACATCATCGTAGCGGATGCATTATCCAGACAACGACTGGACACGGTACAGCAAGTACGAGCGAGAACAACTCTACCGTAGGATGGGAACTGTACCCGAGGAGGAGGAGGAGACCCCCTGGAAGCCATGTGTTGGCCGAGAATATCGCCTGCGCGTGTTAAAGGAATGCCACGACCATCCCACAGCTGGACATTTAGGGACGCGGAAAACTTGCCAACGAGTCGCCCAAAAATATTACTGGCCGGGATTATTTCGAGAGGTAACACAATACTTTCGCCGTACGTCCAACCTACCAGAAGAACAAGGTGAGTCAGCTAAAACCAGCTGGACAAATTTTTACTCGTCAAGTAGAGGAACCCTTTAGTGTAGTTTGCGCTGATTTCATGTGTCCCCTCCCGCGCTCTCGGCATGGGAACAGCGTCCTGCTCGTATTTCTGGACGCTTTCACTAAATAGGTGGAGCTGGTCCCACTCCGAAAAGCCACCTTAGCACTTCTGGAGAGATCATTTAGAAACAGAATCCTCAGCCTCTTTGGGACTCCAAAACTCTTCGTATGTGAAAATGGTACGCAATTCACAAGCATGTCTTACAAGGCGTTTTGTAAGGGCATGGAAATGGAGCTTCAACACACGCCCCTTATAATCCCCAACAAAACCCCACCAAAAGAGCCAACGTACCTGGACGGGACTGAGCAGAGTAAACGGGACGAACTACTCCCCGAACTCTCACTGGCCGTAAACACGAGCGTCTCCGATACCACGAAGTTCAGTCCCGCCTTCTTAGTACAAGGGAGAGAACCTAGGTTGCCAAACACCTTGTTTGATCAGGTCACTCCGGGTCAAGCCAAGGATCACCCAACCCCGGAGAAGAAAGCGGAACGAATGCGAGAATCGTTTCAAGCCGTCAAGGACAACACTGCGTGCGCATCGGTCGAACAGAGCCGCTATTATAACCTCCGCCGTCGGGAGTGGCGACCCACTGTATGATCCTGGGTAATACAGCGTCGACACGTCCTTTCAAAGGCCTCAGAAGGATTCACCGCCAAATACGACGGACCCTTTAGGGTCCACACGTTTCTCTCTCCAAACCTTCTCCAAGTACAGATCCCGGGCACTCGACGGCGCCGCATCGCCGGCCTCAGCGACTTGAAAGAATACCATCCCGATGACACCGACGAGAACCACGAACGTGCAGATCAGACCGCCGACGCACAATAACCGTGCCCCTAACCCCTGGAGAACACGACGATTCGTAAACTAGCAATACAAAATAATTTTTACGTAACACATTGTTAACCTTAGACTAACTTGTAAGCCACTCGCACGACAGGATAGGAAAGAGATAGGTCACACTTGTAGGGTATTTAAGAATATGCTAAGTCTCATGTGTTTACAGCACCACGGAAAACAACATGCGCCAGCAACCCTCCCCAGATCAGGCACCGACCGACACCACTTTCGACACCGAGGGCTCCATCCAGCGACCTGACGACCCATCGGAACCCTTAACGCATGGAAACCCGGCATGGAAAACCCGTGGGGCGAACCCGACCCGTATATCCAAGACGGTCTGGAGACCTTGAATGGTGATCTCCCGGACTTCACTTTGGAAAATATCCTCGAGCTGTGGGAAATCCGTGGAGGCCCCCTCGAACTCCCCCTACTCAGGACGCCACCCCCTAGGTCCGTACCCGAGCCCAGGGAAAATGTCCGCCTATAACCAACGACGACAGGGGGATGTCCGTTGCGGTGCCGCCATATAGAAATCTGTTCAACATCGGAAAGCGACAACCACGTCGCCGCCGAATCATCCAGGCACGGCACGATTCATCGTCATCGGACACCTCGCACGAATCGACCACACACCCGCCTGATTAAACCATTTTAGCCATGGTCATGATACCCGAACGGAATATCCAAACGCCGGGAGGACTTATCCCAGAAGCACTGCGCACTCTCGTGCTGCCGTGGCCCAGAGAACGAGACCTTCGCCGATTGGAGGAAGTCGGAGGGGAAACATATCGCGTCCAAATTAACAAGAAGGGACGGGCAACCATCACCCGCGCCCGCCCGAATTAAGAAGGGGGGTGTGAAGAATCACATTTTTCTTAGATATAAGATTATAATTAAGTACCCACTGATGGGAGTAAACAGATTTATTTTTCCACACGGCCTACGAAGTAACCACGCACTTATTTTTTTAAATAGTTCGCCAAGATACTATTAGGGCCAAAAGCCAGTAAAATAGCTAGATAGTCAGCTCTACCGAATCCTAGGTACGACAACCCCACAACAACGTTACCCAACCGATGATCTTCTAGCCGGGACACAGCCCAATCGCAGCAAGAAACTCACCACGGTCTAAAAGTAGGAATTCTGGGAAATAAAAAGGCGGCCACACTGGAACGAAGAGAGCAATCACCCCGCAACGAGAACACGCCGCTTTTGCTAAACCATCGGTAACGACGACGATCGGGAGTCGGGCAAGAAAGAGTGAACCAAAAGGAGTATCGATCGACACGAGAGACGCGACACAGGAGCAAAGGACAAAACCAACTAGGATATCCAAGCGAGCGATCTCAAAAGGCAACCTGGCGAGGAGATCTGCGGTGAGGGGATACAGGACATTAGGACAACACGTGCGAGTGGACAGTAGTAACAAATAAAGTCAAAAAATAACACCAAACCGGAACATTGTCTGATTGTGACACTAGAGGATACCCCCTTGGACAAAAATTGTGTGATAATTCTAGTTAGTTAGTTTTCCCTGCGGCTGCGCGGGCGGAGAATTCTTCTAGCTAGTTTTCCTGCGGCCCCGCGGGCGAAGAGTTTTGTTCGGTTAGTTTTCCCTGCGGCTGCGCGGGCGGAGAGTGCTTCTAGCTAGTTTTCCTGCGGCCACGCGGGCGGAGAGTTTTGTTCGTTAGTTTTCACCGCGGCCACGCGGTCGAAGAGGATAGTTTGGTTAGTTTTCCCTGCCGCTGCGCGGGCAAAAAGGTTAGGTTGGTTAGTTTTCCCTGCGGCTCCGCGGGCGAAGAGTTCTTTTGGTTAGTTTCCCCTGCGGCTACGCGGCCGAAGAGTTCTGTTGGTTAGTTTTTTCCCTGCGGCTACGCGGGCGACATTTAAAGAGCTAGCTTTCCCTGCGGTTGCGCGGGCGGTGCAGTTCTAGCTAGGTTTCTTTTCCTGCGGGTACGCGGACGGGCTTGTGTTTCCCGCCAACTTTTCCGGCGGCTACACGGGAGAGGTTACAGTGGATAGTTTTCCCTGCGGATACGCGGGCAGTATGATTCGCAACTAGAGTTCCCCTCTGGAATGCCTAAACAAATCCCTTCTTGACCGATACATTCCTCTTCAATTGTCTCCAAGATTATATATTTATCTGGAGAGGATCCTGGATTGACTGAGACGCCGACCCCAGCAAATCGCATCCTTACAACATATTTATTAACTTATTACTATTTATTTCAATACATATCTATATCAATATAATTGTAGACCAAAAATTCCACTCAGAACATTTTGACATAAAAATCTAGAAAAATCACATTAATTACTTAAATAATTAGGAGCCGCGTAAGAGGTACTTTTTAGAACAAACAAGAGAGAACACTATAGTCGGGTGCCCCGACTATCAGATACCCGTTACTCAGCTGAAGGGAGTGCGAAGGAGATGAAGATAAAAACTTTGATCCGCCGTAACTTTTTAACGAATGGTCCGATTTAAAAAATTTCTTCTACATTTCGATAGGTATTGATAAACACAATAGAACTGCATTTTTACTTTTCCGAAATATTGAAATTTGCGGTTGTGGGCGTTAGAGGGGGCATGGCACCCTTTTGAAACAAACTTGCGCTGCGTAGGAACTCCTAGAATCTGCATGCAAAATGTCAATCCTCTAGCTTTTATAGTTTCCGAGATCTCAGCGTTCATACAGACAGACAGACGGACAGACGGACATGGCTAGATCGACTCGGCTAGTGATCCTGATCAAGAATATATATAGTTTATAGGGTCGGAAACGCTTCCTTCTACCTGTTACATACTTTTGCACGAATCTAATATACCCTTTTACTCTACGAGTAACGGGTATAAAAACGACCCCAAATTGGATTTGTTTTTATTTAAATTCTTTCTTTTGCCATTTCTCTGTTATAAATGTTGTTACAATGGTTTACAAATTGCATACCCGCAAATAACTGCATTTAAATTTTTTGGAGATGCAGCATCCTTAACCAAGTCCCCAATATTTTTAAATTTGGATAACTTAATGTGACGTCACGGCCTCCCCATATGTATGTATGTATGTTTTGCTGGCGCGCTTTGTATGTATGTATGCTGCCTGCTGTCGCACTTTAAATGTGACCGCGTAAGGGAAAAATGATAATACCACATTTAAAATACGCGGTTAAAAAATCGGTTATATCGCAAATCTATTCTTTGCGCCTTATTTTTATGTAAATGTCAAATTTAAAATATTGGTAGACTTACAGAAATCCCATTAAGCTGATTTTTACAGTCGAAATTTTCCCAAAAATTGCTTTTATTTTTATGATGCAAAAAACTGATCAGTAAACTATTTATAATTTTTTAAACGTTAAGATATTGATTTGTAAAAAACATTATTTCGCTCCGTTCCACACACACATGGGCGAAATATATATAAGCCACAAAATGAGTTTTTTATAACCACAATCCCTAGATATGTGCGTGTGTGTGCATTGCAGCTGACTAAGGAAGTTAGATTCGCTTAAATTCAAATTAATGATAATACTGGTACTCTTTGCTTAAAAAAAATTGCATTTACATTTCTACAACAGATCGAAGACATTTTCTTATAGATTTTTGTGTTTTAAAATGCAAATAGCATTAAAAGTATTAAAAAACAAGAGAGAACGCTATAGTCGGGTGCCCCGAATATCAGATACCCGTTACTCAGCTAAAGGGAGTGCGAAAGAGATGGAGAAAAACTTTGATCCGCCGTAACTTTTTAACGAATGGTCCGATTTAAAAAATTTCTTCTACATTTCGATAGGTATTGATAAACACAATAAAACTGCATTTTTACTTTTCCAAAATATTGAAGTTTTTAAAATCGTATATAAGCGATTGTGGGCGTTAGAGGGGGCGTGGCACCCTTTTGAAACAAACTTGCGCTGCGTAGGAACTCCTAGAATCTGCATGCAAAATGTCAATCTTCTAGCTTTTATAGTTTCCGAGATCTCAGCGTTCATACAGACAGACAGACAGACAGACAGACAGACAGACAGACAGACAGACAGACGGACAGACGGACATGGCTAGATCGACTCGGCTAGTGATCCCGATCAAGAATATATATAGTTTATAGGGTCGGAAACGCTTCCTTCTACCTGTTACATACTTTTGCACGAATCTAATATACCCTTTTACTCTACGAGTAACGGGTATAAAAACTAAATATTCAAATCAATGTATTCTCTTACCCTTTCTTACACGTGCCTCATATTGTTTAAACAAATGGAAATGTTTAAACAATTTGATTCCCGGCATGCCCTTCCACCTTCGTTCCTTATTATTAATATAATTCTAATGAAGGTGAAAAATTAATGGAAACAAAAATACTGAAGCAAAATATCAATGGTAAAATGCTGTAAAATGGAATTGCTATTCTTAATGCCGTTTCTTAAACTAAACAAATACATAAAGCAAAACATTGCTTCGCATAATTATTAATTTCCCTTTGTGGATACCTTCAAAAAACCCCGTTAGCTTATTCGCCAAGAGTATTTGGTTTTTATTTACCTTTTCGTTTCCTATAAAAAATATTCCCTCTAATTTCATAAGTCTTAAGCAAAATTTTCTAATTGGTTGTTCGAGCGCTATCTTTTCGAGACAGATCTATCTTTAAGCAATTTTTTGTTTTACTTTTTTTTAAGAAAACAAGTATATTTTTTATATTTACACGCTAATCGAGTTGGAATTTAAATACATGCTCAACCCAGTATGATATTCTATATTTAAAGAAAGAAGAAAAAGAAGAAAATTTTTGTCGAAAAATTAGTTTTTTTTTTTCTGTTCTGTGCAGCTGATAACTTACGCAAGCAATAAGAATTTTAGGAAATTTGTATGCACGTTTTTTTATATTTCTTAAGTAGTTTGCTTAGGACAATATACTGTTGTTTTTACGGAAATTAGGGAAAAAGTTATAATAAAATCTTTTCTCGGCTTATAGGCTAAAAAAAAAATTTTAATTTAATTCTTAGACGTTGATGCACTATGGTCAGTACAAACAAGTGGTCCTTACGACACCAAGCAAAGCTTGTTACGCGCGGAGCCCTAAACCGTTTTGGGCAAGTAAGCGGAATCGCGGACATGGAAAAAATACGATCTAACAATAGACAGTTTAAAATACATGCTTACAAAGAATTTATAAATTATTTGAAGACAGAAAATAGATAAGCTTATTATAATTAGTAGCATTGGGGGTATCAAACAGTAAGACGTGGCACAGTGAATTATAGTCGTCACACAGAACACGAAAAGGATAATGCAGGGCATAATTAGATCTACATATTGACAGGGACAACGGACGAAAACGGCGAACTGTTCTATAGGGTACATTCCAGTTGTGAACCAGAAGTGAACTAAGAAGGAAAGGGAAGTCGACATCACCATTAATAAGTTTGTGTAAGAACATAACTCCATGACACTTTCTACGATGGTAGAGGCTTGGTAAGTCGAGCAGGTGCAACCTCGCAAGATAAGAGGGCAATCGACTACCTGTGTCCCAGTATAAGCCCCTCAGAGCAAATAAAAGGAATTGTTTTTGGACAGACAGACTCAACATATTTTGGTAACAGCTAATTTGAGGAGACCATATACAAGAGCAATATTCCATAGACGGGCGAACAAGAGAAACATACAAAAGCTTTGTTGTGTAAGGATCATCGAACTCCCTTGACCAACGTTTCATAAATGCAAGAAGACTTCTGGCTTTATTAGATATAGTAGATATATGGTCTTTAAAACTAAGTTTATGATCAAATAAAACGCCAAGATCCTGAACTGATATAATTCGTTCAAGGGCGTTATTTCCAATAGAATAAGAAAACAGAGATGGATTACAACGATAAAAGGTCATAAAGTTACATTTAGAATAGTTTAAATTTAACATGTTACATGTTAACATGTACAAACAGTCAAGATCTGACATCATCTGCATACATTAATACGGTAGACGATTTTATAACACTAGGTAGATCATTGATCATTAAGCCAAAGAGTAAAGGACCCAGGTGGCTACCCTGTGGCACTCCAGAAGTAACATTAATTTATTTGGAAATTCTTTTGTTAAAACAGACCATTTGAGTTCTATTAGAAAGGTAGGAAAGTATCCAGTCAAGTAGGTTTGGAGGAAACCCTAAACGGGACAATTTAAAAATAAGAAGTTTATGGTTCACAGAATCAAAAGCTTTAGAAATATCAGTATAAATCACATCAGTTTGATGATGTGACAGGAAGCCTTTATTAATTAAAGATGTAAATTCTAGTAGGTTTGTAGAAGTAGAGCGACGTCTAGTAAAGCCATGTTGACACGGAGAAATAATAGACCGGCAATGATGCTGCAACTGACAGGTAATAATTTTTTCGAAAAGTTTAGGAATTGCACTGAGTTTTGCAATACCACGATAAATTGAGATATCTGACTTGTTCCCTTTTTTAAACAATGGAACAATAAACGATTCCTTCCATATGGATGGAAATCTTCCTTGACTTAACGACAAATTAAATATTAATGTTAAGGGAAAAGCTAGATAGGACGAACAATTCCTCAGTATACAACTTGGTATTTTGTCAGGACCCGGTGAAAAAGGGAGCTTAAGAGTATCAAGACTCTGAAGAACATCAGATACATTAATCACCGGTTTGAAGATAGAGTTCAGATGAGGTAGTGGGCATGGATAATCAGTAAGGTCAACAAGATAGGACCAATTAATTGTCGATAAAGATTCAACTAGTTTAGCATAGTCAGTCTTTTTAAAACACAAACTAGGATGTACGTTTATTGCAGTCCTGGGAGCATTAAAAAATCCATTTCTACAGAGCTGAAGGGTAGGATGATGACAATGTTCAGGTAGAGATAGTGGCGGAATTCGACTAACTTCAACATCGATACCATTAAAGACGAAGATAAAGTCAAGGAGACGACCAATATGATTGGGAATCCAGTTAACTTGCTGCAAAGATAGTTCAACAAGACCATCAACAAAGTCATGTTGCATCCTAGTAATCATTGCCAATGAGTCATTACTCTCCAACCAAGAAATATTGGGAAGATTAAAGTCACCGAGCACAATGAGTTGGTCACTTTCAGCAAGCAACAAGGAGATAGACTGTATGGCGGACAGGTGCAATATATACACGTTAAATTCGGAGTTAGGGGGTATATAGGAGCAAGTTAAAAAAATTTTATTTTTTGGGAAAGATAATTTTACACAAATAAATTCAATACCTGATGAACCAGAAATATAAACAAGCTCAGAAGTTAAATCGGATTTGACTCCAATAATAACACCTCCACCTCGACGGGTATGACGATCATTCCGATAAACAAAAAAGTTATTTGACAAAATCTCACTATCGTATACAGATGGGTTAAGCCAGGTCTTAGTGAATACAATAACATTGGCTTCAAAAATTGAGCTGCTTTTATAAAGCGTTGAGAGTTTACTAAGAAGCCCCCGTACATTTTGATAGTGGATTATGAAATTTAGTTTTTTGAACTTGAAGCAGAGCTTGGCGCCGACAAGGAAGTGATGGGAAGCGAACTATTTTTTTTTATATATTCGTGAACAATTATATCAGCAGGCCAAAAATTAGGGTCAAGAAGTTTGGAGAAAAGTACATCCGGAACAAGTATTTTAAATGAAGAACAATCTCTTATTTGTTTAAAATTAAATTTAGTGATGTCAATACTTTTTTGATTGGGAAGGGAGGGTTTGACACAAAAATAGACTTCCTAGGTACCATGAGAGTGAGTGGTACCGGAGAAGAGAGTGCTGGGCTATTACTGTTCTTCCTAGGGATCATGCTAGAAAGTGGAACAGGAAGAGGTACAAGGGTATTATCTACGGGCAGTACGAGGTGCGGCAGAGCCCCCGAAGTGGCAACAGCCGGTGACCGATTGGCAGAATCTGGCAGAGATTGCACCTTGACATCGGTCGTTGATGATTCGCTCCCATTGGGATCGTCCTCATCGCACGAAATATAGCTTGCAGTGGGGATGGGAAGAGAGAGGTTGTTCAAGAGATCTGGAACATGTAGAGAAATATTAGGCAGTGTAGGACTACGATTGTTATTTAAAGATATTTGATTAAGAAGGATACGACCTTTAAAGTTTGAGTCGAACACATTAAACCGACTTAATAAGTCCGTAAATCCAGCACGTAAGGCCTGGAACTCAAGCTCCATTTGCCTCATAAATGATCTAATATCAATTTTGATATGTAGGCATGTTGGGCACGTCCAGTCCAGGTTGGCATTAGACCTAGTACGATACGCAATTTGGGCCGCACTATGCCCAAAGTCAACACATTTAGCGTGCGCAATGTTCTGACATAACCAGCAATTAACAATCGGCTGACGAGAAGTGATTTTGCCAGTAAATTGGCAACCAACAACACAGCAAGCAGACATTGTTACAGGTTAAAGTAAGATAAACAAAAAAGGAAGCTACCTTCGGCCAGCCGAAGCTTATATACCCTTGCAGATAAAAGAATGCTCCCTCGGTGCAGTTCCCGGGATTCCAGATTCAGCGTTTCTATTTATTTAAATTTTGTTTTTAAGTAGTCAAGAATCAAAACGCCTACTTCCTACAAAGTTACAATGAATTTTCTTATATTTGTTTGAATATTCCTATGGGAGCCTTAAGATATAGTGGTCCGATCCGGCTCGTTTCGACATATGTACTACCTGCAATAGATAGAAGACTTTCGGAAAAGTTTCATCGCGATAGCTTTAAAACTGAGAGACTAGTTCGCATAGAAACGGACAGACGGACAGACGGACAGATGGACAGACGGGCAGACGGACATGGCTAGATAGACTCGGCTATTGGTGCTGATCAAGAATATATATACTTTATGTGGTCGTAAACGTCTCCTTCACTGCGTTGCAAACATCTGACTGAAATTATAATACCCTCTACAAGGGTATAATAATGTAGAATGTAGAATGTAGAGAAATGTAAACAGAAAGCTTTAGATGAGTGCCAACAAACAGCTGTGTGGCTATGAGGGCGTCGAGGAAAGAAAGAGCGCGATAAGAGGAAAGAAAGAGCGCGATAAGACCAAATCAGCAAAGAACCGTTAACTCGAAAATGAGAGCCGGTGACTGAAGTTGGGAGAAGAGCAAAACATAAGTTAAACGTAACAGTTATTTCTGAGTTTTAATGTAAAAATCATAAATAGCAGTTATTTCAAACTTTTAAAATGATAGAGCTAACCAGAAGGCATACCGGAAGAAATCTCAGCCAAACTATTGAAAATGTTCTGCACGACTACAATATACATAAAAAGCAGATTTATTGTGTTACCACAGATAAAGGTAGAAATATGGTGAAAACGGTTGAGTTATTAAATCACTAACCACTAAACCACTAAACGCACTAATTTGAGACTAGGTGGCAGCCCCACAACAGAAGAGTTAACTAACTGTCAAAAATTAATCGAAAAACTATCGAAAAATACCATGAAACAGTCATACTAACAGCTAATGATATGAACAAAATTTCAAACTAATAAAAAACAATGTCGGCAGAAAGAAAGTTTCGCGGTAAAAATGATACCGATGAACAGGAGAGCGTGCAATCTATAGCTCCAATGAGTTTCGGAAACTTGGCTATTGAAGATCTTCAATACGCAGGTACTTCATAAATTGTTTTAAAAAAGACGTTATAGCAAAAGAAACTTTCTTAACAATCGCCAACAGCTATAAGAAAACTGCCACTTGCGTAGAATCTAAGAGTTATTAGTAGTTAGTAAAATCAAATGAATGCACTTACTTCTTTACTTTAGATTCAAGTCGCAAACCAATTTTTCGCAAAACAAATAGCACCGCTTTTTCGCAAGCGAACCCTTTAAACAAATTCTTCATCACTGTAATGTTAGAAGTAATTTCTTTCGTCTTGATATCTGCGCCGTTAGGTTCGCACTTCAGACAAATCGCTCAAGAATTCAATTTAAAATAAATTTGATGCCTTAAGCAATTTTGATTTATATTTAACTGTAAATAGAATCACATGTTTTCGAATGAAGAGTGAAACCAGATTGACAACGTTCAAATGTCTGACAACACTTGCGCACAATCCAACAGCACAAATTTTGCACTGTGGATGAAGTACCAAGACAAAATTTGTCGCTACCTGCGCTAACATAAGGACAAGTAAACCGTTTTTTGTTTATCGCTCTTTTGTCCCGGCAGGCAAATTAAAGTACGGACGAGAAAACGGCCCTAGGCGTGGCAGAAGCAAAGAATGGGGCACTTTTGCAAAAAGTTTGGATGGTAATGGCCATGAAATTAATAGTTTCGTTGCCTGTAAAGTGTGCTCAAATATTTATAAATATGACAAAAGTACTTCGAATATGGTAAAACATGAATGTTATATTATGGCCAATGCTCAAAAGCCTCTTAAACCAGATGTCGATGTTGACAAAAACAAGAGAGAACGCTATAGTCGGGTTTGTGTCCGGACTATCTAATACCCATCACTCAGCTAAAGGGAGTGCGAACGCTGTACTCGGGTTGGTGTCCCGACTATCTAATAAACGTAACTCAGCTAAAGGGAGTGCGAGGGAGATAGATATATAAACAATTTTTATTGGTCCGATTTGAAAAATGTCTTCTACATGTTGATAGGTATAAGTATAAGTATAAATTGCATTTATACTTCTCGGAAATCTTTAAAGACATGGGCGCAGGAGACATTAAAATCGTTAGTGGGCGATTTTGGGCGTTAGAAGGGGCGTGGCCCAAGAATATGTGTGGAAAATCTTAGCCTTCTAGCTTGTAGTTTCCGAGATCTCAGCGTTCATACGGACAGACAGACGGACAGACAGACGGACATGGCTAGATCGACTCGGCTAGTGACCCTGGTCAAGAATATGTATACTTTATGGGGTCCTTCTAGCTGTTACATACTTTTGCACGAATACAATATACCCTTTTACTCTACGAGTAACGGGTATAATTATTGCCTATGTGTTACTTTTTTCGTTTCCCTTCACGTTTGAGCTTCGGGATTTCAATAGTAAGAACATTCATTTTGAGTATAGTTTAACCAAAGACCAATATAATCTCTAAGATGAGTAACGGCCATACATTCGTTTTGCAATATGCCTGATTTTTGGTGGCGACGAAAATTTCGCTCTCTCCGTTTGCACAAAGTTGAGAGCGAAAAAATCAAAAAATCCCACGGGAAAAATTTCTCTGGAAAATAACATATTTTCCTGAGGTTTCTCCATACAACCCACCGGGAAAATTCCTCTGGAAATAACATATTTTCATGAGGTTTCTCCATACAAGCTGAAGGGACAAAACCTCATTCACCCCTTACATTTCTTCCATCTCTGGTTTCAAAATACACGGGGGTGACACAAAAAGTATGGGGGAAATGAGGTTTCTATCTGGATCTCTGGCAGTAGAATGCAGAACAAAATCCACTGGTTTTTCGACTTCCCGCATTATAGATTTTCCACACGTACCCAGTTATGGTTTTCCTTTACTTGCAATGTCTGCTTTTCCGCACCCTCTCAGTTTTGGTTTTTCCAGACCCTCGCAGTTTTGGTTTTGCACTGCTTTGCAGTATCTGATTTTCCACAATAAAAATCTTTTTTTTTGTAATATTTGTTTGTGTATTTATTAATAATATTTACAATCGAAGCATTGGAACTAAAAATGTTTAATGCCTGAAGCATTTCCGGGTTTTGCTTGGCCGAATGCAGTTCTTAGGTATCCATGTCTTGTCTGTCTTCTGAAAATATCAAAAATAATTAAGATATGAATGTAAGTCTAGGAATAATAATAAGAGTAATTACCTTTATAACGTCTCCGCACAAAATTAAAGGATCTGGTTTGCCATGGCCGATCATTTACCCTCTGTTCAGCTGTTTTATGTCGGGTATCTCATATATAAAAAACTATGAGAGGAAAAAATAAAATATGACAAATGCAGGCGCAACACTTCTGGTCCTGTTTAATGCACTGCCGAGTATTAGAGCAACGAAAAACTGCGTGGTGCGTCGACAGCGGAGCAACCTCTCACATGAGTTGCGATATTAATTTGTTCATTTCAATTACAAAAATGGAATCAAAAATAATGCTAGCCGCTGAAAAATACATACAATCAGCCGGTATTGGGACGGTTAGATTACGAGAAAATAATCAGAACATTGAGTTGCAAAATGTATTGTATGTGTCGGAGTTGCACATGAATTTTTTCTCAGTGAGCAAGGCAGCATTATACGGAAATTTCACTACATTCCATAAAGAAGAAGCAGTAATAAGAAACAGCGATGGACAAGTAATGCTGCGTGCGCGAAAAGAAAATAATTTATATGTTTACGAAATGGACAAAAGTTCCGAAAAGTTGTTTATGGCAAAAAACACGAATGAAATCGCAGTAAAGTGGTATAATCGATTCGGGCACGTACATTTTTATAACTTAAAGAATTTATTGGAGAAAGAGCATGTGATCGGAATAAAGGTGGATAAAATGTTAGTAGATATAAACTGCAATACTTGCAATATGGCAAAAATCAGTGCGTTACCATTTCCCCAAAAATCTGATCGTGTCACAACAAAGGTATTAGAACTCATACACACAGAGATGTGTGTGGGCCGATGAATACAAAATCACTCGCAGGCAACCGCTATTTTGTGACTTTTATTGACGATTATTCCCGTAAAATTCATGTATATTTTATGCAATCAAAAAATTAAGTTTTTGAAAAGTTTCAATTATTTAAAAGCCACGTAGAGTGTCAAACGGGCAGGAAAATAAAAGCCTTGCGAAGTGATAACGGAACTGAATACGTTAACAAAGAGTTTAATAATTTTCTGAACTACTGCGGCATCGAAAGAGAATTAACTGTGCCTTATACGCCTCAGCAAAACGGAATAGCTGAGCGTAATAATAGAACAATAGTTGAGATGGCGGAGTATTTGTGGACAGAGGCAGTAGAAACAGCAGCCTACCTCCGGAACAGGTGTCCATCACGAGCACTGGATGGACGGACTCCATTCAAATTATGGAAAAATCGGAAACCTTCAGTAAAACACCTGAGAGTGTTTGGCTCGCGTGCGTTTGGGCTGGATAAAACCAAGAAAGGAAAGTTCCAGGCAAAAGGAAAAGAGTATACATTTGTCGGTTACTCTTTTACAGCAAAGGCTTATCGACTATACGACAGAGAGAGGCGTACTATCATAGAGCGGCGGGATGTCAAGATTATCGAGGGTGAGTTTTCAAACAAATCAAATGAAAATCACATCGCCTCAGACATAAATGATAATTTTGATTCAAATATTATTCATTTGGAGCCAATCACAACACAAGAAGGTACTACTGCAGCAGAAGAGAGCATGGGCGACATTGAGGAGGAACCTACCACCATCAGCGATCCAGAATGACGAAAACGACGGTATGGAAGTTCGTAGGCGCCAAGGTAGACCGAGGATTATTCGCACGGGCCAGCCAGGCAGGAAGCCAAAAAAGCAGTATACGCTTTACAATCTCAACGGCGTCGAGGATCTTGAAACTCCGTCGACAGCAGCAGAGGCATTGCGTGGGCAACATGGCAAAAAATGGCAGGAATCTATGCAGGCGGAGTACAACGCTCTTATAAGGAACAACACATGGACCTTAGTAGACTTACCTACTGGCCAAAAGGCCATTGGTGCGAAATGGGGTTTTCGCATAAAACGGAACCAAAATGGAGAGATCGAAAGGTTTAAATCCAGGCTTGTTGCTCAAGGTTGTGGGCAGCAGTATGGAGTCAACTACTGGGAGACCTACTCTCCAGTTATAAGGTACGAGACAATTCGTTTATTATTTGCAATAGCTGTGGAGAAACAGTTACATATGCATCACGTGGACATTTCGAATGCATATTTAAACAGCAAACTTAACGAAGAGGTGTTTATGAGACAACCACCACAGTTTGTAGAAGTACAAAATCCACATAAAGTCCTAAAGCTAAACAAGGCACTTTACGGACTCAAGCAATCTGGAAGGATCTGGAATGATACACTGAACGAAGCTTTACAAGACATAGGACTTAAAAGATGCAAGAACGAGCCTTGTTTGTATGTGAATCAAGTTGAGAAGTACAGCTACGTAGCAGTCTACGTAGATGAACTGATTATTATTAGTTCCAACGAGGAGAACATAGCCGCAATTAAGCAGAAGCTTGCGGGCGTATTCGACATGCAGGACTTAAATCAGCTAAGTTTTTTCCTAGGAATGGAAATACGGCGAGATGGCAATCAAGGAGCTATCAGAATGAGTCAGAGAAGATACATCGAAAGCATACTAGCAGCTTGGAGTATGCAAGATTGCAGGAAAGCTGCAACACCATTAGATTCTGGGTTTCACACTTGCTGCAAAGAAGAAACATGTGTCAAGGTAAATGTAACCCATTATCAGTCATTAATTGGTTCGCTTATGTATTTAGCAGTTCTGAGCCGCCCCGACATTCTGCATGCAGTAAGCAAGCTATCGCAACGAAACACAGATCCCCACGCGGAACACGAGACTGCAGCGCGTCACGTTTTGCGGTATCTAAGCGGTACACTGGACCTGTGCATCGAATATCGAAGGTCAGGCGAGCCTGTGAGCGGATTTGCTGATTCCGATTGGGCCAACGACTCACTCGACAGAAAATCGTATTCTGGGTATGCGTTCTTTCTGGCCGGCGGCGTTTTTTCATGGACTTCATCGATGCAGAGCATAGTATCCTTGAGCAGCACTGAGGCGGAGTACGTCGCATTATCTACGGCTGCCCGAGAAGCAGTATATTTACGAAGACTACTGGATGAGATGGGATGGCAAAACTCTGGGCCAATGACGATCTATGGCGACAACCAAAGCTCGCACCATATCGCTCGAAACCCCATCAACCACAAGCGCACTAAGCATATCGATTTAAAATACCACTTTATCAGAGAGAAAGTAGAAAACAATGAAATTGAATTAAAGTACGTTCCCTCTGAACATAACATTGCAGATGTATTAACCAAAATCTTAAGTAAGCAGAAGCACACAAAATTTGTAAAAATGTTAGGATTAAATGATTAATACAAATGTATGATATTGAACTTAAGCAGAAGTGTTGAAATTATAAGTTTACATATCAGTTGGCAACACACGTTAACAGAACTCTGTAAGCACTCATGTTCAGCTGGCATACTATTATATGTCGGTCTCTTCCAATTTCGACCATCGAATAAACCATAAGTATACATTTTGAGCTTTCCGTGTTTTATTGCTTTGTTGGTCTTTAGGTCATTGCAACTTTAAAACCAACAGAAATAATTAGGCGCAGAGTGTGACAGAAAGAATAAAACAAAAAACGACCCCAAAGTGCCCCAAAAATCGATTTGATTTTTTTTTAATTTTTTCTTTTGCCATTTCTCTGTTATAAATGTTGTTAAAATGATTTAAAAATGTGAGGTTCATAATCTTATGGCATACCCGCAAATAACTGCATTTAAATTTCTTGTAGATTCAGCATCCTAAACCAAGTCCCCAATATTTTCAAATTTGGCTAACCTGATGTGACGTCACGCCCCTCCATATGTTTGTATGTATGTTCTGCTGGCGCATGTATGTATGTACATATGTATGTCCTGCTGCCGCAATTTAAGTGTGACCGCGCAAGGGGAAAATGAAAATACCACAGCCAACAGTTTTAAAACGAAACTACCACACTAATAATACGTTTAAAATTCGCGGTTAAAAAATCGATTATATCGCAAATCTTTTCTTTTGCGCCTTTTTCTTAAGTAAACGTTAAATTTTAAAATATCGGTAGACCTTACAGAAATCCAATTAAGCAGAATTTTACACTCAAAATTTTTCTTAAAACTGCTTTTGTTTTTTAAAATGCAAAAGCCCGATCAGCAAACTATTTATTTGTTTTCAAATGTTGAGTTATCGACAAACTTTGGATTTGTAAAAAACAAAAACAAACAATGATTTGCTCTGCTATGTACACACTAGACATCTGCATGAATAACAAAAAATACATATATATTCGAATTGACAATGTTCAAAATGAGTTGAATGAGTTGCAAACGGGCTTGAATAAATAAGTGTGCTGACGTAAAACTCAGTCGAACCAGAAAAAGTGATGTACAACGAATCGAGTAAATGAGAACACGAACAACTCAGACGAATTTATTCGAATCCATTCGAATTCTTACATGACGTCATAAGGACAAAATGTAAAATGAAATTTGCTTTGAAATACATATATATTTGGCTTTTTGTTTTTTTTTTAAATTACAAATCTACCTTTAGTTCTAGCTTGCCACAGAAACCAACCATGCCATTTTCATATTTAGATCCTAAGAATTCGCGGACCAAGGAGGAGAAGCACAAAATAGTGTAGTACAGAGTCAGAAAGGAATGGTCTTTCTTGGACCGCAACTTCTTAAGAATTTATCTAACAAACTCCCTTTTTGTTATTTTTTTGTAAATTACAAATCTACCTTTAGTTTTAGCTTGCCACAGAAAGCAACCATGCCATTTTCATATTTAAATTCTAAGAATTCGCGGACCATGGAGGAGAAGCACCAAATGGTGTGGTGGATTATATTATTACTATATATATTTAATTTATGTTGGAATGTAAAAACATTATTTGATTAATTTTATCCGGATTGGTGGCTACTCAACAACGCTTGTCCGTGATTAAGTTTCTAGCGTTAGAAAAAGTTCGCTCGGATGCCGCACTGCTCGCCGGAATACAGAATATTTTGCAGCTCGTTTTGAACAAAAGCGGAAAGAAATTTTTGTGCACATTCCACCAAGCTAACACATTAAAGTCGGTCGCGTATTGAACATTGATATTCGAATATCCCGTAATTTCTTTTCCAACTTTGTCCTCCGATGTTTCAACTGGGTACAAATATTCCGCAAATTCATCGTCAGGTAAATTGGTTGCTGCTGCGCTTGTGCCAGAATCTTTAAGAAACTGATTCATTATTTCTTTGCAGTCAGAAATTACAGTTTCCCTTTCAGCGGGCGAAAATTGTATGAGCTTATTGGTTGGGGGGAAAAGGTACAAGGCCATGTCATGATACTTTGTCAAATTTGGTGTTACTGTGCATACAATTTGGTTAAGTAGTTCGTTCTTAATACATTGAATAATATCAATATCATTCGACTCGATCTGGCAGGTTTTCTTTAATTTATTTAGATTCGGGAGTACCAGGTGAATTGTAGGGCATTTTGACGCTTCCAATTTTTTAGAAACATTTTCAAAAGGTTCCAGCAATCTGACAATGCATCCCACATGGCTTATATTGATTCCCTCAATTCTATTTGTTTGGTTTCTATCCTTCAGAATTTCGGTAACCTCAATCCAATTGATTTCAATCGACTTCAACAAGTAATACACCGTGTTCCACCGAGTGGGACATAGGCTTTTCAAAGACACATCCAACGTTGCGTTCATGCCTGACTTTTTAAAGTACTTCACAAGCTGGCTGCAAGTAGTAACAATACTTCCTATTTCAGGAACGGCATCTATTGCTTTTTCAATGGCGTTGTTAAGCAAGTGATTGACGCAATGAATTTTCTGAAAGTTGGAAAAAGCTTTAATCATATTAGACCCCCGATCAGTAACAATGACGGGTCTATTCGCCTCGAGATCACATCCGAAATCTTTTAAAATTTCTTAAATTTTTGCACGAACGTTTAAGCCTTAAGAGAAAGAAAAAGTAATTAAACTTATAGGCCATATAGATTAGACTGACAAACCTGTGGTGTAGAGCTGGCAAAACATCGATAGTGACGCTATCGAGGTTTTCTTTCGGAAACCATCGATACTATCGCGATAGTATCGAATTAAACAAATTTGTTCATATAGAGGCAATTCCTTTCTTAGAAAGCTAAAATAATAAGGGCGTTCTTTATAAATTAGTTTACAATTTTAATAAATTTAGAATTATAGTTATTGTGTTATCTATTTTTCCATTTCGTTTTTCTTTTGTCAAACTTAATCAATTTAAAAGTAAATAAAAACAAGAAAGGAAGCTACCTTCGGCCAGCCGAAGCTTATATACCCTTGTAGATAAAAGAATGCTTACTCGGTGCAGTTCCAGGGATTCCAGATTCAGCGTTTCTATTTCTTTAAATTTTGTTTTTAAGTAGTCAAGAATCAAAACGCCTACTTCCTACAAAGTTACAATGAATTTTCTTATATTTGTTTGAATATTCCTATGGGAGCCTTAAGATATAGTGGTCCGATCCGGCTCGCTCCGACATATGTACTACCTGCAATAGAAAGAAGACTTTCGGGAAAGTTTCATCGCGATAGCTTTAAAACTGAGAGACTAGTTCGCATAGAAACGGACAGACGGACAGACGGACATGGCTAGATAGACTCGGCTATTGGTGCTGATCAAGAATATATATACTTTATGTGGTCGGAAACGTCTCCTTCACTGCGTTGCAAACATCTGAGTGAAATTATAATACCCTCTACAAGGGTATAATAAAAAGAATATTCAAAAAACATAAAAACAAAGAAGCGGTCCAGCCGCTATAATTGAGATCAACCTTAAATTTAAACATTATAATCGGAAATCCACAAATTTTTGTTTAAGAAAATAAGTAAAAGCTTTTATATACTTGAACATCCTTACTGATTAAGGTGTTCCTGACGGGCACCGCTGTAGAACCACAAATTACTTTCCACTGTCTAAAGAAAACCAAGGTTTAATGTAAATATTATAATACAAATATTACAATTTTTCTCAACGTTTAGCTGTAGCGAAAACACAAAAAAAAGTAGTGGTGTGCATATGACGACGATAATATCGTGATAGTTTTCAAAACATCGATGGAGCAAGCTGGCTGCTAACCATCGATATTATCGATAGTGCCATCGATAGTTTGCCAGCTCTACTGTGGTGCGTGTGTCTTTCATTGACTTCATGGCCATAAGACGATCAACAAGAACTCCATCCTTAATATAATGTATTGTATAAGACAAATACGACGATTTTAAAAATTTGTCAGTCCATACGTCACTGGTGATAACATATCCCAAGACTTTGCATTGTTCGATTTCATCTTTTATTGGACGGAAATGCGATGCATATATGACGGAAATGTTCCTCGAGATGGTAGTTGGATGTGGTAACAACTTATCCAAGTCGACATTTGTACCATATTTAGCTCCAACGTTGATGAGGAATAATGAAATCTTTTTGATCCCGGAATCATTTATAATTTTGAGTGGACGACAGTTCTTGAGAATCCATTCAGTTATTACTGCAACACCCTTTTCCTTAGTTGCCTTACTCACATCAATAGTGAAACCTTTTTCAAATTTAGGGGCACTGGCTACATAGCATTTGTGTTTATGCAGGTTAGATGTGCTTCCTGTAAATTTAAAAACCGAAAAACACGTCTTACAGGCTACCTCGTCGTTAAATTCTTCGCCGTCATCGGTTTTTATTCGTGAAAAAAATTGTTACACTTCGCTTCTGTCTCTCTTCGTAATTAGGGTATATACTCCACTTTGCAGCTTCTCTTTTACATTTAGTGCATTCACCCCTGCTACCTATATATTTAAATAAAATTGATTAAATACTGAAAAAATCACTCAAAAAATGGAAATACACAGCTATAAGTCTAAGGCGAATAAAATAAAAAAAAACAATTATCAAACCCATTTAATGTAGTATACACATTCATACAAAAATTATTTTATTGGGGGTGGCTTAATCGTGGAATTACGGATATCCCAGGAAAACTGGTGAAAATCCCCATTAGGAAATATTAACGAAAGACACGGCCAAACTTAAGGTTGTTATGCAACGTTAAGCCTAGCTTAACTAAACTGCTCCAACGAAGCAAGGACTTAATATTTGCTTTAAAAGTACTTACAGCATTGGTTGCCTCAATCCCTTCCATTTTTTTCCGTTCGATTTTACCAACAGCACGAAATAATTCAAATAATTCGAATAACTCGGATAATTTCAGCTTACTCGAATTTGACAATCACCTCTTTTGTATCACTCATTTCACTCTAGGCTTTTGCTATTATACTCTAAACCTACTAAGATTGAATCCACTCTATTCATAGTTTGCTTAGCACTTATTTACTTCTATTCTATTCGAATGGAATCATTTCAAAGCCTGTTTGATTCCAGTCATGCAGATGTATGTATGTATATATGTATGTATGTTCTGCTGGCGCATGTATGTATGTATGTCCTGCTGTCGCACTTTAAGTGTGACCGCGCAAGGGGAAAATGAAAATACCATAGCCAACCCTCATAACACGTTTTAAATGCGCGGTTAAAAAATCGATTATATCGCAAATCTTTTCTTTTGCTCCTTTTTCTTAAGTAAACGTTAAATTTTAAAATATCGGTAGACCTTACAGAATCCCCATTAGGCTAAATTTTACAGTCGAAATTTTCCTTAAAATTGCTTCTGTTTTTTAAAATGCAAAAGCCCGATTAGCAAACTATTTATTAGTTTTCAAATGTTGAGTTATCGACAACCTTTGGATCTGTAAAAAACAAAAACAAACATTGATTTGCTCTGCTATGTACACACACACGCACAAAATAAATATATCCAAAAAATGCATATTTTACACACACAGCCATTAGATACATATATGCGTGTGTACGTTTGTGTGTGTGCATTGCAGCTGACTAAGGAATTGAGATTCGATCAAATTCAAATTCAAGATATACTGATATCCTTTTGCTAAAAGAATATTTTACATAAGACATTTTGTAACCGATTTTTGTGAACTAAAATTCAAATCGCATTGATAATATTAAAAGAACATTAAATATTCAAACCGATTGATTCTCTTGCTCTTTATTACACGTGCCTCATATTGTTTAAACAAATTCAAATGTTTAAACAATTTGATTCACGGCTCCCCCGCCCACCTGCCTTCCTTATTATTAGATTAATTCTAATCAAGGTGAAAAATTAATGTGAAAACAAAAATACTGAAACAAAATATCAATGGTAAGATGCAGTAATAAATGCCGAATATATAAAGCAAGTCATTGCTTCGCATAAATATTGGTTTCCCTTATAAGAGTTGTCTACAGTGGAAACCTTCTGGAAACCCCCATATTAGCTAAATTGCAAAGTGTATTTGGTTTTTATTTACCTTTTCGTTACCTAAACAAAAATATTTCCTCTAACTTCATAAATCTTAGCCAAAATAATCATATTGATTTTTGGAGAGCTATCTTTTAGAGAAAGAGGTATGTTTAAGCAATGTTTTGGTGTATTTTTTTAAGAAAACAAGCTAATTTTATAGATTTACGCGCTTATCGATTTGAAATTTAATTACATGCTCAATACAGTATGACATCTTGGTCTGAAGAACTTGTGAGATGGTTCCGAAGACGCCTAGCTGGGGCGACCAAGCGGGTCGCAGGTTGCGGATAGCGGACGACCTCAATCGAGGCCAACTGTGAATAAGCTGGTGGTAGAAGTCAAGCACGGAATCGTGGACAGAAACCCCAGCAAATAAGCGGTCCCGGACAACCAGCGGGTATCTTGCAACGAAGCAGTACCGACGATGCGATTTATTCAGCCGCATCTAAACAGTTGCTTTACACAAACCTAAATATCCCTCACACACTACCTACCCACTTCCTCTCCCAAACAACATCTCACTCCGGGCCGGACTACGGTGTAATTCGGACCGTGCCAAGAGTCAGCCTGGCTGGGGGCCTGGATCAAAAACTAGCCCAGTCTCAAACGGTGGGCTCAGGGAGATGGCGACCCCCTGTTCTACCTACCGCCTTACCCGGGTACCGCGGATCTCTGCCTGGGCGGACCTTTCCCCTTCTCCGCAGCTCGTGGGACCAATTATGGAAGCATCAAATAAAAATAACAAAAAATCAGAGACGGGTACTCTCAACAAACCCAACACTGCAATGACGAACGTTGGCTCCGTTGCAAGCACCAGTAAGGCTCAGAAAGGGCCTCATCCCAAACAAGGGGTGATGGGAGACAGAAAGACTGTCGCAAACGCCTCCGCTATGCGCGCATCTGCGCCTAAACCAGTGGTAGACGCAGCAAAGTCGATCGGGTCAACCGCTGGTGTCCAGAAATTCACACACGCAGAGAGACGGACGGCCGCCCAAACCCTGCGTTCACATGCCAGAAGCAAAGTCGCCACGCCTTCGCCCGAATGGCTGAAGAAGGTAGAGTGGGCCAGGACGGTGTTCCCAAACTATGGGCAAGGAAACACCCAACAGGAAGGTGCCCAGGTGAAGAGGCAACGCTCCGTAGAGCTGCCTGGTCCGTCGGCGAAGAGATCGAAGATCCAGCCGTCGGTCTCCTTTGCCGAGATCACTAAAGATCGGGTCCTTCTGGGACTCATTGACAGGGGAAATCCGGAGAACAGGATCCCCAAAAACAAATGGAAGGCGGTTGAGTCCCAGCTGTCTCTCATATGCCTGCGTATGGTGCGCGAGAAGCCCGGTTCATCGCCTTGCTGCATGGACGCGGGCTGGTACCAGGGCAGTGTAAAGGTGGTTGCCTGCGACAATCAGCGATCAGCTGATCTATACAAGCAGGCGACAGCGCAGCTAGGTGAAGTTTACGATGGGGCGAACATAGTCGCACTAGATTGGTGTGACGTCCCCAGTAGACCCCGAGCTAGAATTTGGCTCCCAGCAGCTATCAAATCACCGGAGGATATCCTCTATATGTTGCAAGAGTGCAACCCACATCTCCCCACAAAAGACTGGAAAGTCGTAAAGGTGGAGGAGCATGCAGGTGATGTAAATCAGGCGATCGTGGTGCTAAACAAGGAGTCGGTCGCTCCCATAGAGGCTGCTCGGGGAGTGCTCAATTATGGCTTCAGCGCCATACACATAAAGATCTACAAAGGGGACTCCAGTTCCAAGGGAAGCCCTGCCGGCAACCCAGCTGAGCAGGTACTTGCGGAGGAAGTGGAGGCCCCTGGCATGCCGGAGTACGGCTACTCAACCGACTCATCGCTGAGCAGAGAGATGCGAGCGCTGGGGCCGGCAATCGAAGAAGTGGACCTGAGCGATTCGGAGGCCGACGTTACTGTGGTGGAGGTTGCAGCTGGGGATGTCGCTAAGACTCCTGCAGATCAACCTACACCACAGTAAAGCAGCGTCCGCTGCCCTATTGCTTCGCCTTGCCAAAGGCGAAGCCGACGTGGTCTTAGTTCAGGAACCTTGGATAGCAGGAGGCAAGGTTGCTGGGCTAGGAACAAAAGACTACAAGCTTATGCTTGACCCCAAACAAGGTAAAATTCGAACCTGTATTTTAGCCAAACGGCATCTTAGTACATTTCTGCTTCGCAATTACAGCAACGGAGACAACACGGCAATAAGCCTGGAGCTGCAAAACGGCTCCATAAGGATGCTATCGGCCTACATGGCTTTTGAAAAGGTAGAACCCCCAGACGCGCTAGTCAGAGGACTGGTACAAGAATGTGAAGAGCTTAAGAAAGGTTTGGTGATAGGATGCGATGCAAATGCCCACCATACCCAGTGGGGCTGCCCTATCAACAACGACAGAGGTGAGTCTTTATTTGATTTCATTCTAAATTCGAACTTATTTCTTTGTAACAGGGTCAATACCCCTACTTTTATAACAAAAACGTGCCAAACGATCATAGATCTAACCCTGGCATCAGATTCACTCGTGAGCACAGTCACAAACTGGGCTGTCTCCAACGAGCACTCATTCTCAGATCACAGGTTTATAGAGACAACTTTGTCTCTAGTGTCACCTGCGCCGGTCAGCTTTGCCAACCCCAGGCGGGCAAACTGGAAAAAATACAAGGAAATTCTATCGAGCTTCCTCCCCAGGGAGCCACCAGAAAGCACTCTTTGCACTCAGGAGCTAGATAATATAGTAAACAAATTCACAGAAGCATGCAACGCGGCATTCACAGCTGCATGCCCGCTAGGGAAACCAAGGGGAATGAAAAAACCTCCTTGGTGGACCCAGCAATTATCAATCCTCAGAGCCAAATGCAGAAGCCTGTTCAACAGAGCGAAAGCTACAAATGAGGACATTAGCTGGCAAAGCTACAAAAAGGAACTAGCCACATACAAAAAGGCCATCAGAATAGAGAAGAGAACTGCGTGGCAGAACATCTGCTCGGATATTGAAAAGACAACGGATGCCGCAAGGCTCAGAAAAATACTTTCTAAGACAGCCGTATCGTTGGGCTATCTCCAAAAGGCTGACGGATCATGGTCGGACTCTAGTGAAGAATCCCTAAACCTACTCCTAGACGCTCACTTCCCAGGGAGCCTGCAAACAGGACTACCCCCAGGAAGACACACTGGAGAAGGAATAAACTTAAACCTCCTACTATCAGACCGTAATATAAACTGGTCCATTCATAGTTTTAAACCGTACAAATCGCCGGGACCGGACAATATAACACCGGCACAAGTTCAGCAAGCAGGACAGCTCAGTAGCAGGACTCACTCAGTATACAAGAATACACCTTGATCGCCTTCCTTGACATAGAAGGAGCTTTCAACAACGTGCTTCCCACGGCAATAACAGAATCCCTCACTGAACTAGGGGTTGAGCCACCGCTGGTGGGGCTGATCCACAAATTGCTGATAAGCAGACTGGTCACGGCCACACTAGGGACCTCTACCCAGACTAGACTAGTGAACAGAGGCACTCCGCAAGGAGGTGTACTATCACCCCTCTTATGGAATATCGCGGTAAATAAACTACTGCGGATTCTCGAAGGAGGAGGCTGTAAGATAGTGGCATACGCAGACGATGTCGCTATCATTTTTAATGGTAAGTATCCACAAACGCTATGCGATCTTATGACCGCAAAACTAAAGATACTATCGGAATGGACTACAAAAAACGGACTTGGGGTAAATCCCTCAAAAACGGAACTAGTCCTTTTCACAAATAGATACAAAATCCCAAAACTCAACCCACCCACTTTAAACAACTGTAATCTCTCTTTTAGCGATCACGCAAGATACTTGGGGTTAGTATTATATAAGCTTAAGCTCTTAAATGGGGCTTAAACAACCAAGAGAGAACCAAGAAAGCGACCATTGCACTTTACTCTTGTAAAAAAGCAATCGGGCTAAGATGGGGTATGTCCCCTAAAATAGTCAATTGGATATACACAGCGGTAGTCAAGCCAATCCTACTATATGGAGTGGCTCTGTGGTGGACCGCTCTACACAAACAATGTATCCTAACTCCCCTTAACAAAGTACAGCGCATGGCGGCTTTGTGTATTAGTGGAGCCCTTCGAACTACCCCAAACGAAGCGCTGAATGCGATCTTGAACCTCCAGAGCCTGGACTTATCAGGCATGGAAAGGGTGACATCGGCAGCCATTCGACTAAGGGATACGGGACAATGGAAATCCCAACTGTATGGTCACGCTAAGATTCTTCAGCATGACAATTTGATCCCGCCAAAAACGGATCTATGTAAAACCCGTGAATACAGACACACGCCCTTCGAAGCTCTGATCCCAGGTAGGGAAGCATGGGATCGGGGCCGACCGGGCTCAATAGACGCAATCTGTATATATACAGACGGCTCCAAACTCGACGGACACGTAGGTGGAGGCATATACTCCGAGCAATTAGAGATCAGGCAGTCATTCAGACTTCCTGACCACTGCAGTGTCTTCCAAGCGGAAGTGTATGCTATAATGGAAGCACTCGTCTGTTTAAGGGGCTTAAACACCCAGAACAGGCACATAAACATATATAGTGATAGCCAAGCGGCTATTAAATCAACCCTTCAGTTCTGGCGTCCCGTATCGGGGACAATTCCTTAGGCCAAACGCTCGGCCGCTGTCGACGTCAGCAGAGCAGTCGTCGCAGCGTCGACGTGAAAGAAAGAGAAGCCGATATTTATATATTGCGCTCTCTTTCCTTGTCTTATAATTTGCCTGCTCTCGACGCTAGCAAAAACAAATTTCGGCCGGTCCGTCATTCTCTTTTTCGCTTTACAGTTATGTTCAGTTAGCAACCAAAATTTGGCCGGTAAAATTTGTGTGACGCAGCGACATGTGTATGCCCTTTCATTTTAGGACCATTTTTGTATTTCGAAAATCAACATTTTTATCGTTTTATAAACTTAAATAACTTGATTATATAAAAAAGGTAATTGGGATTTACTTAAAAAAGTAAATTTAACTAATTACATTTGTTATTTAAGTTGATTTTTTAATTTAATTTTTTAGTTTATTTTTTTAAAATTGTGCATTAATATTTATTTAAATATTATACTATTAACAGCCTTAAGAAGTTGTTTTTTTACTGAACAAATAAAACTTATATAGTCGGATATATATCGCTTTAGAAAGGGTATAGGAGCATTGGCACGCGCCAAAGCGAAGATGTAACAAAAGAAATCGGGCAAAGGGGTGAGAAGAAGACTTGGTGCATTCGCATTCTGTTCGAGGTTTTCTGAGAGAAGGAGGTTTTTGCGTAGCTAATTAACATACAATTTGTGCCAAGTGATTTCAAAATTAAAATCAGGTAAGTGCTACCTTACGTTTAAGATATGTATTGTGAAGGATTTAAATTTAATTTGCACCAATTTTACAAGTGTTTTATGTGTTTTGTGAAAAATCCAGAAAGTTCTCTGTCAATTAGCCGAATGTGGCAAGCTCAAATGCTTTATAACAATAAACAATAAAAAACATAGAAAACATCAACATAAACACATTAATTAGTGCAAGTTTTTAATAACAAACTTTATTAAGCACGTGCTATTTAAAATCCAGAAAGTTCTCTGTCAATTAGCCGAAAGTGGCAAGCTCAAATGCTTTATAACAATAAACAATAAAAAAACATAGAAAACATCAACATAAACACATTAATTAGTGCAAGATTTTAATAACAAACTTTATTAAGCACGTGCTATTTTTGGCAAGACAATGTTTCTTTGTGAAAAGTACAGCTGCGGTTAATAAAATAGTGATTTCGCGGTGAAAAATCTTTTAATAAGTGAAGTTATATGAATAAAATTAATTAAATTTGTATAATAATAATAATAATTATTAATATAACAATACCTACTACTCAAATAATAATAATAATTATTATAATAATTTTGTATATTGTAAATAATGAGCATACTATATTGATAATATATTAATTATTAATATTAAGTAATCAATATATTATAATCATTATTTATAATGTACAAAATTATTATAATAATTATTATTATTATTTGAGTAATAATTATTGTTATATTAATAATTTTTTTTATAATTATATTAATAATTATTATTATAATAATTATTATTATCATTATTAATATAATAATTATTATTATTATATAACTTCACCTATTTTATTTATTAAATAAAAAAATATTTTATTATAATAATTATTTGTATTAGTATTATAATAATTTTATTTAATTATTTATTTATTTATTATTTATTTATTTATTTATTTTTATTTATTTTTCCATATTCTCGTTCAACTCATTTCTTATTTCCTATTTCAACTTATTACCTATTTCCAGACAAAGAAAGTGACGAAACTTATTGGGAGCGAAACCCTGTCCAAACGATTCAAATTCGTTGTCGCGGAACCTGTTCTGACTTTATATAATTTAGACGGGACAATGGGAAAAAAATCCCTGAAGTCACGTAAGTGGCTGTTCGAAGTGATAAAAGGTAAATATTAAAATATACAATTAAAGTCATTTTTTAAAAATATATCTTTAATTTCTTTTAGGAGCTTTGGCCAAAAACAACCCGGACCCGGACTCCTGTATTAGAAAGGCGATGGTCAATATAAAAAATAAATTAAATAAACAAAAAACTAGAGAAATTAATAATAACAATATTGTAAATAATTCAATTTTAAAAAAAAATCAAATAAAAAGAAAAAAAAAGATTTGTATGTATTTTATTTTATACTAGGGAAAATAATAAAAATAATGTAAATCAAAAAATTTAAATTTAAATGAAATAAAAATAAAAAAATAAATAAAAGTAAAAAAAAATTTTTATTGTATTTTATTTTATATAAGGCAAGGAAAGAATTTTTTTGTAAAGGAAATTGCTAATGACATTTTTAAAAAGTCATCCATGAAATCACCTATGACACAAGGTGACACGATGGTGGATTTTCCTAAGTGACAACCCATTGGACAAATTCTGAATGTCCCCCATGAAATCCTAAGGGACATGTCACCGGTCGGTGACATCTCAAACGACAATTTCGTATAAGGCCCTTGGTAAATCCCCGGGGACTTCGAAAAAATTTCATTTGAATTGTACTGAAGGAAAAAGCGGAACTCCCATACAATTTTCTCTATGTGGCGTCCTCGGTTCGTCCTCGAGTACAGACGACCTGTCCTCGAGTTTTCCTTCGGTGATTACTGAGGGAAAAGTGAAATCTGGTACTGAAGGGAATATACTCGACGAATACAAACTCCCGAGCAATAGCAGACTGTCGCAAATCTCTTCACGAGATGGCTAGTCAGTTTACTGTCAGCCTTATATGGGTTCCGGGTCACCGGGATATCTTAGGCAACTGTATAGCAGACGAGCTAGCCAGGCAGACACCACCATACCTCTCCTTCCAGGAAAGGAGAATGTTGGCATGCCTTTGGCTACCTGTAAGCTAATTATTAAAAACCATTTCTGCAAATTAGCCAACACCAATTGGCAAAACACACCGCAGTGCCGAATCTCTCACCAGACATGGCCTGCAATAAACAATAAGAAAACATCAGAACTACTGAATTTCAGCCGCACTGAGTGTGGCATGCTAATTCGAGTACTCACAGGCCACTGGCTCGTTGGCGCACACGCCGGCAGGCTAAAAGCCCCAAAAAATGATTTCTGTAGAAGCTGCAGGGATGAGGAAGAAGAGGAAACGGTGGAACACCTACTCTGTTCATGCCCAGCCCTATGCAGGCTTAGACTGAAACACTTAGGATATCCTTTCATAAATGACCTGACCGAAATTTCGCAGATTAATCTGAAGAGTCTAAGCTCTTTTATTAAATCCTCCGGATGGGGGACTTGCTGATCGACCAACCTACAGGCTGACCCTTAACGGATAGGGGACCCAAAAATAGAGATCATACGGTACCACAATGGACCCACAGAGGTCTAAGTGTGCCAGGCTATAGTCTAGCAGCCTAACCTAGCCTAACCTATCCTAACCTAACCTACAGTATGACATTCTATATTTAAACAATATGTTTTGGACAAAGTACTAATGTTGTGAAGAAAATTAGTGTAAGGATTTGTGTCAAAAAATTAATTTTTTTCTGTTCTGTGCAGCTGATAACTTACGCAATCAATAATAATTTTATAAATTTTTGCGCAAGTTTTTTTTTATATATTTTAAGTAGCTTGCATAGGACAATGTACTGTTGTTTTTGCGGAAAATAAGAAAAAATTTATGATAAAATCTTTTTTCGGCTATAGGCTAAAAATAAGGAATTCAGTTTTAATTTCCGCAGGCGAAGCTGCGGGCTACAGAGCCTGCTTGTTATTAATATAATTCTAATCAAGGTGAAAAATAAATGGAAACAGAAATACTGAAACAAAATATCAATGTTAAAATGCAGTAATATCGAATTGAAGAAAATCAATTCCTTTTTTTAAATTAGTCAAATACATAAAGCAAAACATTACTCCGCATATTTGGTTCCCTTATAGGAGTTGTCTACTATGTCTACTATAAAACAAACAAGAGAGAACGCTATAGTCGGTGGCCCCAACTATCAGATACCCGTTACTCAGCTAAAGCGAGTGCGAAGGAGATGGAGATAAAAACTTTGATCCGCCACGAATGGTCCGATTTAAAAAATTTCTTCTACATTTCGTTACTCGTAGAGTAAAAGGGTATATTGTATTCGTGCAAAAGTATGTAACAGCTAGAAGGAAGCATTTCCGATCCTATAAAGTATATATATTCTTGATCAGGGTCACTAGCCGAGTCGATATAGCCATGTCCGTCTGTCCGTCCGTATAAACGCTGAGATTTCGGAAACTATAAAAGCTAGTGGATTGGTATTTGGCATGAAGATTCTTGGAGTTCTTACGCAGCGCAAGTTTGTTTCAAGAAGGTGCCACGCCCCTCTAACGCCCACAATCCCTTAAAAATTTAAATATTTCGGAAAATAGAAATGTAGAAGAAATTTTTCAAATCGGACCATTCGTTTAAAAGTTATGCGTGATCAAAGTTTTCTATCTCCATCTCCCTCGCACTCCCTTTAGCTGAGTAACGGGTATCTGATAGTCGGGGCACCCGACTATAACGTTCTCTCTTGTTAAAATAAGAATTGGAGACATTAATTTTTGTAACTGTCGAAGGATAAACATCCCATCACATTTTGAAGCGGTTGTAACATTTCAAGGCGAACTTACATTAAAAACATTCCTTCAAATTTCTTAAATCCTAATCAAAATTATTATATTGGTTGTTGGAGAGCTATGTAAAACTTTAAGCAATTTTTTTTAAGAAAACAAGTTTGTTTTCCAGAGTTAAACGCTAATCGATTTGGAATTGAATTACGAACTTAACGCGGCGTGATAATCCATATTTTGGCAGTTTTTGCTTTGTTTTGGACAAATTACAGCTTTGTAATTCATATTTTTGTACTCTTAATTCATACCAAAGAAATGCATAAATTTATCTGGGTAAGAGCGAGACAGCAATAGTAAAAACTCTCCAAAATTGAAAAAGAGTTTAAAATTTTTAACATCTAATTTAATCATATTTTATCTTTTTTTTTCTTAAAAAAATGTTCTTTAAAATAATGCTTTAATGGCAATGGATTGGGAATTCAATTACATGCTCAACGCAGTATGACATCCTATTTTTTAACAATATGTTTTGGACAAAGTTCTAATGTTTTAAATTAAATTTGTGTAAGGAATTGTGTCGAAAAAGGAATCTGTTTGTTTCTGTTTTGTCCATCTGTTAACTTATGCAAACCATCCATAATAATTTTAAAAAGATTTAAAAAACACATGTTTTTTAAGTTGTTTTCAAAGAACAAAATATTTTTGTTTTTATGGATATCAAGGGAAAAAGTTCTGTTAAAATCTTTTCTGGGTTTATAGAATAAAAATTAGGAATTTTTTAAATTTAAAATAAAAACCAAAGATTAAGCAATGCTTAATTTTCAATTTCAATTTCCGCAGGCGAATCTTATAAGAGGTGATATTGATTCTGTAGAACTTGTAAGCTGCCTAACTTTTAATGTTCCCTTTAGACGAACACGAAATTATCATCCTCTTAATTTACCACGTTGTACATCAAATTTTAGTCAGCACGAGCCCTTTCGCGTTATTTGTAATAATTATAACATCCTTTATCATTTAATTTGCATCTCAACTTCTATCCCGGTATTAAAAACTAATATTTTAGCTCATATGCTTCACTCCTAATTGTTTCTTTACGCTTATTATGTGTCCCGTCTTTATTTGTTTTATGTATTCTTGTTATCAAATTGATAACAGGGTCACGCGCGTAACAAGCACGTGCTTGGTGTCGTTGGGCCACTTGTTTGTACTGCTCGTAGTGCATCAACGTCCATCATATATAAAAGCCGGATCCCGAATCCTGGACCTTCTCCGAGGCGGACGCTCGACAGCTCGCGGAGATCCATGACGTGTTTCTCACGTTCGAGAAGGATGGTCTGGGAACGACTAATCTAGAAACACACACGATCGAACTGATTGAGGGATGCCATGCCGCCCGCGAAGCAAAAGGCAGTCGAAGATAGGTGGACAAGATGATAGCGCTCGGAGTCATCGAGGAGAGCAAGAGCCCGTGGAGCAACCGGACGACGGTAGTGTCGAAACCTGGAAAGGATCGATTCTGCCTAGACTCACGCAAGTTAAACTGTCTGACCATCAAAGACGCTTACCCGCTGCCTAGTATCGACGGCATCCTGTCCAGAACGGATCGGATTTTTTACAATTTCAGTGTAGATTTGAAGTTCGCATTCTGGCAGATCGAGTTCGACCCGAAAAGCAAGGAGCTAACGGTTCCTGGTCGACCTATCTACCAGTTCCGGGTTATGCCCTTCCGACTCTGCAACGCGGCGCATCGGTTGGTGAGACTCATGGACCGAGTGATCCCAGCTGAAATCCGTTCGGACCTCTTCGCCTACCTAGATGATCTGTTGATACTGGCTCCAGATATCCAGACCCATTTAAAATACCTTCGTCGAGTCGCAGAATGCCTGAAAGCAGCGGGTTTAACCATCAGCATGAGCGAGTCTAAGTTTTGCTTCAAATCATTGACATACCTGGGTTTTATAGTTGGTGGAGGTCGTCTACGGATTGATCCAGGACGAGTAGCCGCAATCAGGAGGATGTCTGAGCCTAAATCAATGAAGGAGGTGAGAGCGTTTCTTGGGACTGCTGGATAGTAACCGGCGGTCATAAAGAACTTTGCGACGTTGGCCGCCCCGCTCACCGAATCGCTGAAGAAAACTGGAAAATCAAAGTTTTTATTAGGTGCAGAGGCCCAGCTAGCCGTAGAGTCCTTGAAGATTGCGTTAACGACTGCACCAGTCCTGGTGCATGCGGACTTCAAGAGGCGTTTCTTTATCCAGTGCGATGCGTCACATATCGGAGTCGGGGCGGTGCTTTCCCAGCGAGACGACGACGGACAAGAGCAGCCGATTGCCTTTTTCTCGGCCAAGATGAATAAGCATCAGGTTAACTACACCGTATCCGAGAAAGAGTGTCTCTCATGGCCATTCGCAAGTTTAGGCCGTACGTCGAAGGGATGCCATTCACCTGCATCACCGATCATGAAATGGCTTATGTCTATGAAGGAAGAAGGAGAAAGAACAAGAAAGGAAGTTAGCTTCGGCCAGCCGAAGTTTATATACCCTTGCAGGTATGCCTACTTAAAATGTTGTTTTTACATTTTAAAAATCAAAACGCCTCATTTCTACAAAGTTACAATGGTTTTTCTATTATTTTTTTAATTACTCCTATGGATCCCATAAGATATAGTGGTCCGATCAGGCTCGTTCCGACATATACTACCTGCAAAAGAACGAAGACTTTTGGGAAGTTTTAGGTCGATAGCTTTAAAACTAAGAGACAAGTTTGCGTAGAAACAGACAGACGGATGGACAGACGGATAGGCGGACAGACGGACATGGCTAGAACGACTCGTTTAGTGATGCTGATCAAGAATATATATACTTTATGGGGTCGGAAACGTCTCCTTCAATCATAATACCCTCTGCAAGGCTATAGTTTTTTATTAATTTGTTCTAAAATCGTCTTGGCGTTTTTGACATTTTTTTTTACCTTCTGCAAAAAGTTTTCAAATTAATACGCAGTAAAGCCTGAAATATGGCCGTGTTCTTCAATACAATCGACAAGATGGAGTATATTGTGAACATTATAAGTTAGACCTTCAGCAGGATATACACTGCTGGTCTTAGGTTAGACGCACTCACTTTTATTTTAAATAAAATGCTATATTTATAATAATGCTTATTCATATTGTCCAAAAAGCTTTTCTTATCAGAGTTCGAATCTTGTTCGAAAAATATGTGCTCACGGCTGGTTAATTTGCGAAAAAATAACTATACATTCGAAGATTACAGAAAGTTCTATTGCAATCACGCGTGTTCTTGGTTGGTCATAGAAATTGACGCACTTCAGATTTCATTGTCTTGCGTAAACAAGTGCAGTTTTTGTGTTGAGAAAATATTAAAAATAAACAAGTAAATTGTTTTAGAGCTATATTTAAAGTAACAAGAAAGGAAGTTAACTTCGGCCAGCCGAAGTTTAAATACCCTTGCAGGTATAACTACTTAAAATGTTGTTTTTACATTGTCAAAAATCAAAACGCCTACTTTCCACAAAGTTACAAAAGTTTTTCTATTGTTTTTTTGAATATTCCTATGGGAGCCATAAAATATAGTGGTCCTGCTCGTTCCGACATATGTACTACCTGCAATAGAAAGAACACTTTTGGGAAAGTTTCATCGCGATAGCTTTAAAACTGAGGGACTAGTTCGCATAGAAACGGGCAGACGGACAGACGGACATGGCTAGATGGACTCGACTATTGATGAAGATCAAGAATATATATACTTTATGTGGTCGGAAACGTCTCCCTCACTGCGTTGCAAACATCTGACTGAAATTATAATACCCTCTGCAAGGGTATAAAAATGGGAAAAGCTGGTGTTATGAGCTTATTAGAACGTCAAAAAGTTGACTTTTTTCACTCGCAAGGCCTGTCCAATCGAAACATTGCCAAAAACATAAATCGCAGCTCCAGGACTGTTGATAGATATTTAAAAGATCCAGAGAAATATGGAAACAACTTTAAAGGAAATAAAAGAGCACTATCTGAACCAGTAGTTCGCAAAATTGTTAGAATTGCATCAAATTCGACCAAGTCCGCAGCTAAAATTAAGGAATTAGCCGGAGTAAAAGTAAAAAAAAATCAAGAAAAAGCCTCCTCGATGGTTTTCAATATTTTTATCACGATTTGCGAAAAGATGAGATATATTTAAGTTGCCACCACAGCCGAGAAGGTGGAATAATGGTGTGGGGTGCCATCACGTTTTATGGAACAATTGACTTGATTTTTATCGATCACAGGATGAACGGCGATCGCTTCAAAATATGGTTGGAGTCCGTATTTCCAAAATTAAATACTCTCTTTGGACCAATTCCTTGGATTTTTCAACAAGACAATGCTCCTATTCATAACGCTCGAGTAGTAAAGTCGTTTATTTCGAGTCAGAACGTTAATATCATGACCTGGCCACCATATTCTCCTGATCTTAACGTAATTGAAAATGTTTTGGGCTGGCTAACGCGGAAGGTATAAGAAGGAGGAAAGCAATACGAAGATAAGAAAACAGCAGCTATTAAACGTGCTTGGAGCGAGATTTAACACCAACTACAAATTTAAGTTAAAAACAAGAGAGAACGCTATAGTCGGGTTGTTGTCCCGACTATCTAATACCCGTCACTCAGCTAAAGGGAGTGCGAACGCTGTGTCGGGTTGGTGTCCCGACTAATAATCGTAACTCAGCTAAAGGGAGTGCGAGGGAGATAGATATATAATTTTCGATTGCGTATAACTTTTTAATGAATGGTCCGATTTGAAAAATGTCTTCTACATTTCGATAGGTATAAATATACACAACAAAATTGCATTTATACTTCTCGGAAATCTTTAAAGATGTGGGCGCAGGACCCATTTTAAAATCGTTAGTGGGCGATTGTGGGCGTTAGAGGGGGCGTGGCGCTCGGCTAAAATAAACTTGCGCTGCGTAGGAAGCCAAAGAATATGTGTGGGAAATCTCAACCATCTAGCTTTTGTAGTTTCTGAGATCTCAGCGTTCATACAGACGGACAGACAGACAGACAGACAGACAGACAGACAGACAGACAGACAGACAGACAGACAGACAGACGGACAGACGGACATGGCTAGATCGACTCGGCTAGTGACCCTGATCAAGAATATATATACTTTATGGGGTCGGAAACGCTTCCTTCTAGCTGTTACATACTTTTGCACGAATCTAGTATACCCTTTTACTCTACGAGCAACGGGTATAATAAGTTACTTAAAAAAAAACAAGAGAGAACGCTATAGTCGGGTGCCCCGACTATCAGATACCCGTTACTCAGCTATAGGGAGTGCGAAGGAGATGGAGATAAAAACTTTGATCCACCGTAACTTTTTAACGAATGGTCCGATTTAAAAAATTTCTTCTACATCGCGATAGGTATTGATAAACACCATGAAACTGCATTTTTACTTTTCCAAAAAATATTGAAATTTTTAAAATCATATATATGAGATTGTGGGCGTTAGAGGGGACGTGGCACCCTTTTGAAACAAACTTGCGCTGCGTAGGAACTCCTAGAATCTGCATGCGAAATGTCAATCTTCTAGCTTTTATAGTTTCCGAGATCTCAGCGTTCAGTTTTAAGAGCTCTGTGTTTCCATGTTTGTAACTATGTAATTACATCTTTATTTTTTTGCAGATAAGCTTTTTTAAAAGTATGATCGGAGGTGATGGCATAATAGCTGGTCTAAGACGACTTCTTTGAGACGACCTGTTATTCAGAATGAATTATTCGGGAAGATTGGGACAGGTCGGCCTAGTGAAATATAGTAATTTCACCAACGCACAGTGGTGGCCCATTGGCCATAAATAAAAAATTAAAAGCTAAAATATGCGCTAAAAGTGTGCCAACACTGTCTCATAATAGCTTAAACTTTTTTAATCAGCTGTTATTTTTGTTTTGATCCAGCTGTCCTCTTCAAGAATAGCAGTTAAACATAGACGGAAAAAATTTATCGGTTTTGCAGTTTTAGCGAGTTGCAAGTGCCGACTTGAATCAAAAAATAAAAACTATTTAAAAAAGACTCTGACAACAATGGAACTATTAAATATTCTAAGCAAAGGTATTAGCTATTATATTTAATTATATTCATTATATTAATTTTCCGATCGTTCCTATGGCAACTATATGATATAGTCGTCCGATTTCGATACAATTTTATTCGAAATTCAGAATTAGATAAAAAATGGTATTTCCAAAAGTAGGAGGTTATATGTTCAAAAACGCCCAAGATTTAATTTTTTTTACATTTTTGTTCCCAATTATTCCTATGGGAGCTATATATATACTACCTGCAAAAAAAAGAATACTTTTGGGAATGTGAGAGACTAGTTTGCGTAGAAACAGACAGACGGACAGTCGGACATGGCTAGATCGACTCGTCTAGTGATGCTGATCAAGAACATAAATTAATCTTGTTGAAGAGCGCGGCCTGAGGTGGTCCTCGATGGCCGCACTGTCAAGGGTGGTCTTCTTCAATGAGACCACACGTATGTGCGGGAGAAACAATATGTGATACGTGTGTGTGGCCAACGCTGGTCTTCTCGGAGATGCCCGCTTGTAGGCGCGGGGGAAGCGGTCGCTTCTGGGAGCGCCCGTTATAGTTGAGTGGCGGCCAGCTGCTTGTGGTTGCCTCCCGTAGATGCGGGGGGATGCGTTAGCACCCACGCGTGAGGGTAGGCCGCTGGAAGCTGCTGCTTGTAATTGCCTCCCGTAAACGCGGGAGGAATATGTTTGCCGCTGGTCGCACCGGATGGCTATGCCTTTACAATTGCTGATTAGTAGACATCGGATTTTAGGTAAAAACATATTTTGAACGAGCAGTCCAAAATTTTTTTGGATTGCATACAAATTTGTTTCATGTAACGTAGATCATTTTGAAGGCGGCATATTTTTGCAAATTTGACCTTTTTACATATCTTCCACCTAAAAGCATATTTCGGAATATGTCAACCTTTTTTGACCTTTTTGACCTTTTTTTGCTTTGAATATATGCCTTTAAGTAGGCGAACTGAAATTGATACTGTTAAAGTCAAAATAATTTCATAGTCGTGTGCCTTGTGATTGAGAATTTAAACGAAAAATGCCGAATCCCAATAGAAAGGATAATCGCCTGAAATGGTTGGAGGAATTTCCAACGGAAAAGCTGGTACTATTGGAAGAAAAAATATATTGCGAAACATGTAAAAAAAATGTAAGTGTTTGTATTTAGTTCTCTTTACTTGTTTGCTTTTATATAAATGTTTTCCACTCCCGAAGATTACTGTAGTGAAGAAATCACAATTACAACAACACATTCAAACCATTTTACATATTCATAATAAGAAGAAAACTGAAAAACTTGACAACCACGAAGGGGAAGACAATTTTCAGTTTGAACTGTGCCAAGCAATGGTAGCCGCTAACATACCATTTAATGCACTTAGCAACACAACATTTAACAACTTTTTAGAAAAATACACTAAAGAAAACATTCCGAGCGAAAGCACAATAAGAAAAAATTATTTGGACAGGTGTTACCAACATAAAATGGATGAAATCAAAGAGCACATAGGAAGCAATAAAATATGGATCTCTATAGATGAAACAACCGATAAAGCCGGAAGATTTATTGCAAATCTTATAGTGGGAACACTAACTGAAAACGAAAGAACTACGCCTTACCTAATAGCTTGCAAGGAAATTCAAAAAGTAGATAGTTCGGCGATATCAAGATTTGTAAATAGTACATTGAACAGTTTTTGGCCAAATGAAATGGAGAACAAAGTAATGCTGTTATTGACAGATGCTGCAGCATATATGATTAAGGCAGGTCAGCACCTTAAAATATTTTATCCAAACATAATTCATATTACTTGTTTGGCCCACGCTTTACATCGAATCGCGGAAACTGTTCGATTGGAATTCCCAGATGTGAACAAGTTTGTGTCGAGTGTTAAGAAAGTATTTCTAAAATCACCATCCCGATCGAAAAAGTACAGTGAGAGTCTGGATATAATGCTACCACCTGAGCCAGTTGTTACGAGATGGGGAACATGGATTGAAGCTGTTATATTTCACGCAAACCACTTTACAGGAATAAAATCGGTAAGCATTCCAAAAGCAAGTCAATGTAAATACCTAACAATTTATTTTGGCCCAGGTTCTAGAGTCTTTCGATCCAAACGATGCGGACTCGATAAAAGTAACCAGGGAGTTGCTTACAAATTCGGACCTTCAATCAAATTTAATGTTTATTAGGAAATACTTTGAAAAACTTCCAAATTACATAAGTGCTCTAGAGGAATCAGGGATGACATTAAAACAGGGGATGGAAATAGTGGAAAAAGCTAAAATGTTGTTTCAAAAAGTTCCAGGAAGAATTGGAAAGGACATTCAAGAAAAATTTCGAAAAGTGTTACATCGAAATCCAGATTTCACCCTAATTGAATCCATTAACACTTCGATAAATAATTGTACATTCTCAGTTCCCAACATTACAAAAGAAAATGTCGTTAAATATACCAATTCACCATTGACATCATGTGACGTAGAGCGGAGTTTTTCAGCATACAAATTAATACATTCGGAAAAAAGGCAGAAACTTACTCCGAGTAACATGGAAAAACTTATAATTATATACTGTAAACAAAATTATAACTAACTTTCTCTTTACAGTTTATAAAATCTAAATTCTACCCAAATAACAAAACAAAAACAACCAAAATTATATGTAAAAACACAAAATTTACCTCCTTGGGCCAATAAAAATTTTTGTAATACTTTGTTTCCGTTTAAAATTTTTTTAAATAAACCACTGACTCGTCATTAATAAAAGAAGCCATCTTTTCAATTCTATGAGCGTAAAATAAAACCGAACCTTTTTTGACCTTTTTTGACCTATTCAAATAGGTTAAAATAGTCTTAGCATATTCCTTAACCTTCTTTGACCTAAAAAAAGGCATACTTTTGATATGCCACCATTTACTAAAAGCCTGTATTTTTATAAGTCTATTTTAAAAATTTCAAATTTTTTAGACCACAAACAAAAAAAAACCTAAAATCCGATGTCTACTGATTAGGTTGACTTACGTTGGAAGGTAACTGCCCCCTTCGCCTGCTGGCCTAGAGACTCAGTCAGTGCCAAATAACAAGAGATATTTAACGGCAATTGCCGGAATTTGCAATGCTTTAGAACTTGTGTTCTTTATTCGTATAGAGCTTGAAGCGAACTAAACTTAAAGTAGACAAAAAATGAAATTCATAGCGGCCACGAAAATATGCTGTGTTTGCCGGCTATGCACGAGCATCCGGCCAAATGCCGCGTCAGCTGGGCTGGGCTTCGGACATTCGGTCATCGCCTCCGTCCGGTTAGCTACCTAGTTAACTTATTTATACTTTATGGGGTCGGAAGCGTCGGAAACAAACTTCTGACTGAAATCATAATACCCTCTGCAAGGGTATAAATATTAACCAATCTTTACAGATTATTTTGACCAAATTACAGCTGCTGGGTTTTGCTAGTCGCTGCGTTACCTTAAAAAGAAACCATGGTCTCGCCGTTTTCGCTTTTTATACCCGTTACTCGTAGAGTAAAAGGGTATATTGTATTCGTGCAAAATATGTGACAGCTAGAAAGAAGCGTTTCCAACCCCATAAAGTATATATATTACGGATCAGGGTCACTAGCCGAGGGTCACTAGCCGAGTGTTCTGCGCCCACATCTTTAAAGATTTCCGAGAAGTATAAATGCAAATTTGCTGTGTATATTTATACCTATCGAAATGTAGAACACATTTTTCATATCGTTAAAAAGTTATACGCAATCAAAATTGTTTATATATCTATCTCCCTTGCACTCCCTTTAGCTGAGGTTCGAATATTAGATAGTCGGGACACCAACCCGAGTACAGCGTTCGCACTTCCTTTAGCTGAGTGACAGGTATAAGATAGTCGGGACACCAACCCGACTATAGCGTTCTCTCTTGTTTTTTTTCGTTTGTGAAACTGTGCTTTTTGTGGTGTGTTTTGTGATAATTGTCTTTAGCTTCGTCTTTCTCTACGTCTCTGTTCGTTTTGTTGTGATTGTCATTTCAGTTAATTTGTTCATTATACCCGTTACTCGTAGAGTAAAAGGGTATATTGTATTCGTGCAAAAGTGTGTAACAGCTAGAAGGAAGCGTTTCCAACCCCATAAAGTATATATATTCTTGATCAGGGCCACTAGCCGAGTCGATCTAGCCATGTCCGTCTGTATGAACGCTGAGATCTCAGAAACTACAAAAGCTAGAAGGTTGAGATTTCCCACACATATTCTTTGGATTCCTACGCAGCGAAAGTTTATTTCAGCCGAGCGCCACGCCCCCTTTAACGCCCACAATCGCCCACTAACGATTTTAAAATGGGTCCTGCGCCCACGTCTTTAAAGTTTTCCGAGAAGTATAAATGCAATTTTGTTGTGTATATTTATACCTATCGAAATGTAGAAGATAGGACCATTCATTAAAAAGTTATACGCATTCAAAATTGTTAATATATATCTATCTCCCTTTAGCTGAGTTACGATTATTAGTCGGGACACCAACCCGAGTGCGCACTCCCTTTAGCTGAGTGACGGGTATTAGATAGTCGGGACACCAACCCGACTATAGCGTTCTCTCTTGTTTTCTTTTTATAAATTGTACATATTTATAATTTCATATTATTCTCTATTTGTTTGTATAGGAGCTTTTTACGAATGCGAACTCAGCCGCATTTATGTATATGAATGTATAATAGGTGGCTACGTAATGAAAGCTGAATACTTGGATGAATTGGAAAAATGTAATAAAGCTTTCGTTTTGAAAAAGTATTCGGATTGGTTTGCGAAAAAGGAATCGATTTCATTTAATTCCGACGTACACACTACAGATGTAAATAATGTTGAACGTGTTCAAAATTAGTTTTTCTGAGTGTTTAAGCCGAACAAGAAGAAGACGGATTGCTGATTTAGATGAATCTGCTGATTCGGCAGCTGTTGAAGAACAAATCTGTCAGTGCTAATGAGGTTATTTCGCTTATCACGGAAGCAAATTTAACAAAGCACCAATATATCCTCATTAGGTAGTTGGTTAATAGTAAACTTTCTGCAGAGTTTTTTTGCAGATATAATAAAAAACAAGAAAGGAAGCTACCTTCGGCCAGCCGAAGCTTATATACCCTTGTAGATAAAATAATACTCACTCGGTGCAGTTCCAGGGATTCCAGATTCAGCGTTTCGATTTATTTCAATTTTGTTTTTAAGTAGTCAAGAATCAAAACGCCTACTTCCTACAAAGTTACAATGAATTTTCTTATATTTGTTTGGGAGCCTTAAGATATAGTGGTCCGATCCGGCTCGCTCCGACATATGTACTACCTGCAATAGAAAGAAGACCTTCGGGAAAGTTTCATCGCGATAGCTTTAAAACTGAGAGACTAGTTCGCATAGAAACGGACAGACGGAAAGACGGACAGACGGACAGACGGACAGACGGACATGGCTAGATAGACTCGGCTATTGGTGCTGATCAAGAATATATATACTTTATGTGGTCGGAAACGTCTCCTTCACTGCGTTGCAAACATCTGACTGAAATTATAATACCCTCTACAAGGGTATGGCACTTAACATTTTTTTTATGGATAAAATTTTTTTTTAAGTGTAAAAAACGTTTTTGACACTTTTTTAATTTCTAACTTGAGTTGTGGTTAACCGATTTCCACCATAATTCACTCATTTTACAGGTAATAGAATGCCCTCCAACTTTCTTATACACTGCATTGTCCATTCATTAGTTTATAAGCTACACTTCGTCAAAGTTGAAAAAGTTAGAAAAAATCCAAAAAACGCTGTCATAAATGGCATCGTTAAAAATACACGCCTAAAAACCGAAATTAGTTTTATAACTTCTACTGGTAGAAGGTGCTTTGACAAAAAAAACAAGGTATTGATCATTACAATCCACCAGCAAATTAATTTGATATGAAAGTTGGAGGTGCGCACTCCCTTCATAAAACTAATTTCGGGTTTTAGGCGTGTATTTTTAACGATGCCATTTATGACAGCATTTTTGAATTTTTTCTCACTTTTACAACTTTGACGAAGTGTAGCTTCTGAACTAATGAATGAAACTCAATGCAGTGTATAAGAAAGTTGGAGGGCATTCTATTACCTGTAAAATGAGTCATTTATGAAATCGGTTAACCACAACTCAAGTTAGGAATTAAAAAAGTGTCAAAAACGTTTTTTACACTTAAAAAAAAATTTTATCCATAAAAAAATGTTAAGTGTCATTTTCTTAATCAGGAAGACGTACCTTACCGGAAAACAATGGTTTCATTCATGGTATATTTCATCGATTTTTTTTTTGTAAACTGGTGTTATAGGGAAGTGGGGTTTCGACGGAAGCTCTGGATACAGCGAGTACAAGCAGAAAGTGGAGAACAGTAATTTGGAAGGCAGCCACTTGTTTGTCCCTTCATATGTTCCGCTTATCCTAGTAGCAGCTAAAGACACTTTAAAAATTATATGGAAAATCCCACGACCCGCATCCACACGATGTTGTCGACCTGTTCAATTTTTAAAGGAATCAACTGAATTGAGTATCAAGAAGGAAAAATACTTTAAAGACAAAATTAATAATCTTGTTATCTTGTTTCGACGAAAATAACTGTGGGTAATAAAACAATATATGTTTAGAATATTTTGCAACTCACAATAGTTGATGGCAAAATTTGTAATGCATTATCTAAATCTCCATCTTCAAAATGTTATGTATGCAACGCGAAGCCCACAGAGATGGACGATATTCAGACAAGTTTAGAAAGGGAAGTTCATTCGGACTGTCACCTCTTCATGCATACATACGATTTTTATACCCTTGCAGAGGGTATTATGATTTCAGTCAGAAGTTTGCAACGCAGTAAAGGAGACGTTTCCGACTCTATAAAGTATATATATTCTTGATCAGCATGACTATACGAGTCGATCTAGCCATGTCCGTCTGTCCGTCCGTCTGTCCGTTCGTCTGTCCGTCTGTTTCTACGCAAACTAGTCTCTCAGTTTTAAAGCTATCGGGTTAAAACTTTCCGAAAAGTCTTATATCTATTGCAGGTAGTATATAAGTCGGAACGATCCGGATCGGGCAACTATATCATATAGCTCCCATAGGAATAATCGGGGAACAAAATTTTAAAGAAATTATATCTTGGGTGTTTTTGAACCTATAACGTCCTACTTTTGGAAATGCCATTTTTTATCTAATTCTGAATATCGAATACATTTTTTTCAAAATCGGACGACTATATCATATAGGAAAATTAATGGGAATATAATAGGAAATAAATTATTGCTTCGTTGGTTTCTAACGTATTCTCTTCCACTCTGGGATATGAGTTTTTTTTAAATGTTTTCGAATTTAGATTTTAATTTTATCAATATCGAACTACTATATCATATAGCTGCCATAGGAACGATCGGAAAATTAGTGATTAATAGGAATTATCTGCAAGGGTATATAAGCTTCGGCTCGCCGAAGCCATTTTCCTTTCTTGTTTGATTTTATTCATTTGTCGTACAGACTTGATGTACAAGTCTGGCACGTTTGGAGCGTTGAAGGTAAAGAAAAAGTTCTTCAAAGGAAAAGGAATATTCCAACAGAATTTCGTTTGAAAATGGGGTTATCTTCAGAAATTACAGGCCTATTTAAATACCCGGTCATCGCAAGTTTTAATCTTTTGCAGACAATGTTGTTTGTTCTGGCCGAAGACGCCAATTGCAATTCTTCATGTAGGTATTTTGGCTCTTTTCTGACTAGGAGTTTATGCAGAAATAGCAAGGTTTTCAACTTAATCCACGACTCAAAGCTTAGATCGCAAATTTTATTAGCATGACTTGTTATGTGATTCCTACGGTCTACATTAAAAACATATCGCGCAATGGAGTTGAGGCAACTTGTAGCTTTCGCATGCTTGTGGCGTTGCACGATCCGAATATTTCAATTCCGTAGAACAATATTGGGATAATGCAGGTTTTCGCCACTAGCATCCTAATATTTTGCGGAATACGTTTTTGGGTTATAGATAATTGCCTGAGTACTCCGTACGATTTCCCAGTGGCTTTAGTAACATGGTCATCCCAAGTTAAAGTGGAGTTAAATTCTATTCCTAGGTTTGTAACTCGCTCAACAAAGTATATTTCAACATTTTTTACCTGGATCTTCGGAAGGGAGATACGATTAATTGATTTTTTATATATTAATAGGCATTTGGACTTGGCTGGATTTAGTCTTAGCCCGTTTTGCATCAGCCCAATTATTTATTTGTTTAATCTCATTGTTGCTTATTCTGATACACTCACTAATTTGACTTAGCGGACGACTGACATATAATTGGACATCATCTGCATAAAGGTGCACATCACATATAGAAATACATTTAGGGAGGTCATTTACATATAACGAGAAAAGAAGCGGACCTAAAACTGAGCCTTGTGGGACTCCCTGTGTGAGGAGTAGAAAAGATGACTTAAGCGACCCGGAGACCACGGCCTGCAACCTGTATCGATTTATCGAGTCAAAAGCTTTGCTAAAGTCAAGAAGTGTTAAAAGGGTTACTTTACTGTCTTCAATATTTTGGCGTATATCTTCGGATATTTTTAAATGATGAGTGGAAAATAAAATCAGGCAAATATATGCACGTATACATGAGTTTTTTATCAACAGTTTTTGGTACTTCGCGTTTTGTTTCTTTTGTGCCGTTTGAGAGTGACACCGTTTTTGCTCCAAGTCTACCTTGTAGGGTATCGTGACGAACTTTTTGTAGGGTATTGTGACGTCAGTTTAATTTAATTTTAAAAAAATTGCACATTGACCTTTTTTTTTGTAAGTTTGGGTATTATCTTATTACTTCCTTCTTTTCCGTATCGAAAATAACTTTTCCGTAAATTAAAAATAACAAAATTTTTTTTTTGTTTGTGAAAAGGATGATTTACACCAAGCGCTGTGGGATTTGGCTACGTTGAAATTTCGAATCCAAATTTTTCAGAAATAAGCTCAGTAAATGTAAGTAACTTTCTGCTTTTACACTTTTAAAAAATATTGATTTTTTGAGAAGTTACATTAAAGAACAAATCGTTCGTCACATTACCCTACAACTTTTGAAAGTGCAAAAAAAGAAGGGTTCACGCCAAACACTGTGGGATTTGGCTGCATTGGAATTTCGAATTCAATTAATCAAATCCAAATTTTTCAGAAATATGCTCAGTAGATGTAAGCAACTTTCTGCGTTTACACTTTTGAAAAATATTGATTTTTAGAAAAGTTACATTCAAAACACGAATCGTTCGTCACCTTACCATACACTCCCCTACAATAATGTCGTAGGTATTGTCAATGTTATAAAAATGTTATTTCCACACTCATGTTATGTTTTCAGTTATTTGTTTCTATGTTCTAAATATGCGTTTTATAACCATTTATTTTGTTGATTAACGTCAAATTACAATTTTATATTAAACTTATTATAACACTAGTTTAAAAAATAATAATCTTGGAGAGCTCCAAAGCAATTGATGGCAAATTCTGTTAGTGTTCGACCCCCAAATCACGAAAATACCATTAATTTTTTTTTCGATGGCACAGTTTTTTTTTAAGATTTTTTAAAGTTCAAAATGTTAAATATCGGACTTTTTTCGAAGTTCTTCCTATGTCTCGGCAAATATCCACCCAATTGGGCCAGTTTTCGTTTCAATATAAAGTCAATAGATCAGAGCTTAACTTTGCCATACAGATCAATATGATTGGATAAGTAATGGCAGCGCAGCAGCTCGACAAAGATGAAAAATGTGTTTTTTGGTCCTCTGTAGGTCGAAATAATCGAAATAAATCCGTTCAAAAATTATAATGGGTACAAACTTAAAGTTTACATCCCTCCGGACAAAACAAGCCGAGTATGGCCCAAATTCATAAAAAATGGGATTTATGGTGGATTTTTAAAGTTCGGATTTTTCAACTTTTTTCGGTTGACAAAGTTCAAATTTTAGTTTTATCCTAGGCGGCGACATGTAAACAAAAATGAGTGGTGATGGCAGCCGGGTCAAAAAATAGCTAAATCAGATATTTAAAAGCTAGAAAATTATAAAAATGAATTTAATTTTTAAAAATTCCCTAAAAAATATAAAATTACTTGCGTTATGACTGTGAGTATTTTTAATAAGTAATATCCATTTGAATAAATCATTCTTATGAAATAACCATATTTTCAAAAAAAGCATGCTTTTTTTAATAAGTACTGCAGTATAAAAAAAAGGAAATAAGACTACGAATAAAAAAAGAGGATTGTGCTTGTGATTGTGTGTGATAATGATATTACTTATTAGTGCATTGGAAATAATGCGTGTGCTACCCCTCTTATGGTTTTTTTTGTTGAACGGATTGATGCAGCGATTTTAAAATATTTTCATTTTTCTAATGATCAGATTTTAACAAACACAGTTAAAAATGTTTCCGTAGTTTTTACTTTTAAATTGTAGCCCACTTTCTCATTTTTTCATAAATCCATTATTACCAATTTAAATTATTCATTAAACATCATATTTTTTTAGAATGCATTAAAATATATTTTTATAATTAAGTAGCAAGAAGCTTTTGTCCCACGTTGAAATTGGTAGGGATTTCTTTGCTATACCAAACTGAATTTTTCCTATTAGTTTTACCTAAATGGGAACGGTCGTTCTCCCGGAATTAATGAAGAACGAAAACTGTTTGTCTAATATAATTTAATGTATAACAACGAAAGACTGCTTTGTTTTTTATTGTTTTTTTAAATTATTCAGAAAGTAATGGAGGTCTCATGACGAAACTTTCAGGGGCCAACAAGAATTATGTATAGAACATTATACTATTTTTTTATAAAGATTAAAAATGCCGATTTGGAGAAAACCGCGAATGACATTTTTTTTTTTTAAGTTTGGATTATATTTTGCACTGGAACCATTATGGGTGTTATTTTAATATGACAGCTTGTCAAATATTATAATTTTGGAGTATTTTTATTTATTTTATACCCCACGTAATTAAAAGCTAAAAATTATTTTAACAAAAAATCAGCGACGCCATATCTTCGCTTCTGTCAAATGGATTTTTTTTACCTTTTTAAAATTTTTTTTTAATGGTGAAATGTCGTGATAAATATGAGATATCGTTTTGAGACCATTAAGAAAATCTCGATACGTTTCACAAGGAATAACTCATTTCCTATAACGAGTATGCATATACATATATTGCTGACTGGGGGAGAGCCTAACTTCCCGTACCCCACACTCCATTCTTACTACGCCTCTGTTTAGCCAAAATTTTTATGAAAAATTTGTAAACAAAACCACATTTTTTTTATAAATTTTTATTATTATTATTTATTTTTTTATTATACTATTTAATTATACTAGTTATTATTTACGAAGAGGAGAACATATTCTGAAACTTCGCCCAAACCTTGATTTTTTCGTTCGCAGAACAGCTTAAATTTTGTCCCACTCATAGCAACCCGTTTGCAAACGCTTTTTCGCTCATAACAGACAACAAATAATTCAACAACAACCAAAAAACAATAAGCTTAAGCATTATTTAATTTTTTCCCGCCATCGATTTGATTTGTTCCCGTAGTTGACGTTCCATTTTTCACAGTCAAGAGGAAGTATTCAGAGTGGCACCGAAAAAACATCGCATAAAAAAGCGCGTCAAAGTCCGTCAAAATTGGATGGCGGACTAACTTGGAAATTTTCGGAACGACAAAACCTTTCGGACCATCCGTTCAACCGATGGTGGATGGAGCTCTGTGGGAAGACGGTGTAAGACCGAATATTGATCCTAGCTACCTAAAAACCTGTTTTGGTTTAAAATACCAAAATACCACGAGGTTTATGCTTTAACGACTTGTTTTCCATAACAAATGTGATAGACGGAGACAAAAAATTACGCTAAAACTCGCTGCAGTGGAAAATGTATTTCAGTACTTTTAGGCAGATTACAGTCTTGAAAGGAATTACTTTAATAATGAAAACAACCTTCACGTTTGAGTTCTGTATAAATACTTATTTTATTTCAATAAGTCTTTGCTTACGTAACTAACATGACATTCTTAAGGCATTTTTTCACTATGCGGTTTTTTCGGTATATTTGTGTATTTTCAATTGGCAACGCGATAGGCGGAGGTGTTTCCATTGACAAACGCGTCTGAAAACAGCTGTTCTGCTATTGTCATTTGCGAGCATGGATTTAAATAATTTGTTATTGATAATTGTAATCGCAGAACAGCATTTCAACAGCGTGGAAACATTGCTGCAACGATGAAAGCAATAACAACATCCCACGTTATAATGCTTGAGCATTTATTACGGCAGAAAGCAAAAGGATCTGCTGCAGAAGGCGTTCATATATATAGATCTAAACAGTCATTTAAATAATTCTTTGACACGACCCGCGACAGCAGTAGCTTCTGCATCGGCACGTCACTGAACAGAATCTGAGACGGGCAGAAACGCCTACAAGGACATTGTGCGCAAGAAAGACGTGTGTCATTTGAATATGGAATGACCATCTACAGTCAAAGCAGATTTTGCACCTGCGCTCAAATGCGACCAGGAGGTCGCCTTGGACGTCAAGATCATGGAGACGGGGAAGCCCATGTGGCTGCGCTGCAACGACCAATATTTCGCTTCCGATCCTTTCTAGCCGAGCCATTCCATTGGATAAACGAACTGCTACTGCCCTTTGTGCACTTGGATCATCCTCGGAATACTGAACTATTGCCAAATCATTTGGCATATATGATATATCAAATACCAATCTATACGAAAAAAAGTTCATGTAAATATCAACAATAAATGGTTTTAATATTTCCCGCTTCTTATCAGCCTCTTATCAGTTTCGGGTCCAGAAAAATGTTCATGCCTTGTTAATACGGCATAAAAATACCACAAATTTCACTTTCCAGCCCTGTAACGCGACAATTTTCCACCCTTCCCTCCTCGCCCATCGCAGACAAGTTTTTTATGGGATTTGGGCGCGTTGAACGGTAAATGGATGCAAACGCGACGCGTCCATAATGAGCAGAGGGCATTATAATATACTTATCTATGGTCTACGCAGAGGAGACCACATCTGTTTGCCTGAGCGGGAGCCTTATCAACGGCATAGAGTAATTATGTATAGAGACGCCATTTGCTCTGCCGCTCTCTTCGGCGAAATCGCCAATGATGCTATGACTTCATATGTTCGATTCAAACATGCATTTTGGGCTCATGCACAGTGGTGGAAATTACTGATTTAGCAGCGATTAATTTAAATTTCAACTTAATTATTGGCGCCAAAAATGTTTTGTAATAGATAACTAATATATCCGATAGGCCAAAAAAACTTTTCATTTCGCTTTCCTCTCGATATTCGCACAGCTGTAAAGCTTCAAACACAACATAAGTGTTTCATCAGCTTCCACTAACCGCTCTCCCGCCAATTTTGACCACTCTCCAAAATTTGCAAATAATTCGATTTTATTCATTGCAATTCAACTTTTTGCTATTAATATGGAAAAAGGTATGTAATTAACTACAAAATAAGTGTTTGTGACCTGTGATTGTGTTCGTCCCAAAATTGTATGAGGTGTAGTGCACGTAAGAGATAATGTTTACTAACAAACTAAACTTTCGTAGACCAGAACTTTTAAGGATCGACTGGGATCGATATCAATGTTTTTTATAAAAATTAGTCAATATTTTGCGCTGTGGAAATGTCCAACATGAGCCGCATATTTCCTTTAAATTTTTTTTTATCCTCATTGCCAGTGTCCAAGCGCGTGCTATTTTCAGTATGGCTGATAGAAAATGATGCTTCAAAAAAAAAATTTTTTTTTCCACATACGTCTACAACAATATTATGGGTAGATTTATATATATATATAATTAACAATATTGACTGTTGCTTCGCACATGTTGGATGCGGTGAGAAATCAATGTTTGCTTCGAACTTGGCCTTAAATTGGCTCTCAGCAGAGATTGGGCAGAGGTTCGGGCAGAGCAAATGGTGCCTCTGTATAGTTTCTTACTCTATGTCAACGGTCTACTGCAAGGCGACCCTTTGTGCAGTTTGAGAACTATATTTATGGTGAGGCTCAAGTGGCCTGTACTTAGATTACAAGTGTTAGCACTGCACCCTTTTCACCTTTTTAGTTACAGATCGTTATCTACGGCTCTAGATCAATTAACATATTGACATGTACTGAACTAGTAAAGTATTAGATTTATTATAAAAAATGTTCTTCTTGAACATTCTGCCAAGGGCGACCAAGATGCGGTGTAGGGATTATCAATTACTTAGATTCTTTTTGTTAAAAATGCAAATATGAAATTAGTGGACTGTATATATATGTAATTCGATATATTGTATTTGCTTTTTAAGTTATGTATATGTTTAGACACCTGCAACGGTCTTGGTTCATTAATTATTAAATCATTAATTTTAACATGATACCTTTTCATGTATTCTTTTAACATTTACTGTATAATTAAACAGACATAGTTTGTGTTGCATATCGTAACTGTCATAGGACTTCCATTTATTAATTCTTTGTCTATTGACTCTTCTTCTACTAAATGAACGGTTGTAAGAACGTCATTTACTTTAAGTAACACGGATGGTGAACTAAAAACAACCTCACCTTCAAAGTGAGGTCCTGCCGGCGGAATATTACGGCAGTGTATATCTTTAAAATGGTTAAGCTACCTATCTCTTTCTCTTTTAATGGACTCGATAAAAAAGCTTGTGAATCTATTCTATTTCATTCTAAACTATTCTTTTTATGTTTGAATTCATTACAACAAATCAATTCATCGAGATAAGGATGTTGTCGACGACATTCTTGTAGAGACGATTTCAATGATCCCTTGGTGTTTGCGCACTTTGCGCTTTTATAATGAACTTTGTTGAATAGTGTAAGGCGGGAGCGGGAGCGCAATAAAGCTTTAATCGCGCTCGCGAATTCGCCCCGTCTCTCGCCCCTTTCGTTAAGTTAGGCTTAAGCGTTTATATATTGAAATTAAAGAGTTAGTTGTCATATGAATCTCATTGCGCAAACTCCCTTTCGTCGTCGCCAAAAATAAAATATCAAATTTCCCTGCAATCACAAGTTTTCGCGTTGTAATACAAAATAGTATTAAACTTTCATGGTGACCCCGACGTGATTAGCAGTGGAACTCGAGTTGTTATTTTTTTTGGTGAAACAAACAAATTAATCAAATAAATCGCGCCGGCCGCTTTTTTAAACATTAAAGTGATTTGTTGCTGCCGATTTAATTCGTCGTTGCTGCCGCCAAATCAAATTGTTGCCGTCAATTAAATTTTTTGGAAGTTTGGAAGCTGCAGTTTCTTCGATTGCCATTGCCGCTGCTCTTCTCAATCGCCGTTAGCTGGACCAGTGTAGTTGTTGTTGCCGCTGTTAATCCGCTGTTCCTGCCTACGTGAATTCGTCGTCGCTGCCGCTGGAAAATTTTGACCGCTGCAGTTTTCAATCGCCGTTAAGTGCCGCTCCTTGTCGCCAGTTGCTGCCTACGTTGTTTCGTCGTGCTGCCGCTGGAAAATTTTGGCCGTTATCGCCAAATTCACCGATTATCCCCTACGCACAGGAAGGAAGGCATATGGATTCGAAGAGGGAAGTTACCGACGGATGTGAATCGTCCCACCAGGTATAGAGTGCTAAAAGTTGAAAGTTAATCTGTGGCGTTTTGTAAATTGTGTTTTGGCCCATCTTCCAACTTTTTGCATTCGTGTGAAAAATTCGGTAGATAGCGAGCATTCTAACCAAGAAATAAATAAAACTTGCATGCACTAACGATTATCAGGCATGTTCCAGTTTTCACTCGGAAGTGAATTTGTTAACATTATCGGATTTCCCTTTAACAGAACTAAATTTCCCTTTCTTGCTAGGGACATTTTATAAAATTTCCCATTGGTCCCTGTGCAGTTTTGAAAGGTTCCCGACAGAATAGTATTAAAAAGCAGTGTGGGAAACTAGCTGACTTGTCAAATTTTTTTATAAACAATTCAGGAGTTAGTCTATAAAAATGTTTTTACACGTTTTGGCAAACAATGAATTGAGAAGGAGACAGTTGTTAAGCACAATTCGCAACAGACGGCAATTAAGGAACAATTCTGATATTTTTAACCTTCCCGATCGGCAGTAAGTTAGCATTAATTAAAAATTGCAAGTATCGAAAGCTAAAATAAGATTTGCAGATTTATACAATCTTACCGGGTCGACAAGGAATTGTTCAAAATTCTTGTAGGCGAAGTCGGACCCTACCTAGAAAACCCCTTAATTTCCCATGTTACCCAGGTTGCGGCCGTTCTTCGGTTCCTAGCAACCGGGTCGTATCAACTGGGGGTGGCGAAGGATCACGATGTCAATATTGGAAGGAGCACATTTTCCAAAATTTTGCACAAAGTGGTGGGAGCGTTGGAGTGCTTGTGCACTGAAAACATTTCCACCCAACAAACGCCGGTTGAGATAGATCAATCCAAGGACTACTTTTTTGAAAAATTTGCATTTCCAAATGTAATTGCGTGTGTTGATGGAACGCACGTTAAAATTATAAAGCCAGTTAAGGACTCATCATTATATTTGAATCGTAAAGGCTACTTCAGCATAAATGCTATGGTGGTAAGTTTGTATAAAGAAACTATTAAATATGTGCATTGACTAGCGATTCGTATTTCTTTTAGGTATGCAACTATAATATGGAGATATTAGCAATAGATGCTACACATCCAGGATCATGTCACGATTCCTTTATTTGGAACAACAGTAGAACAAGAGAATTTTTCTCTACAACCAGTGGTTTCTTTGTATTAGCAGATTCAGGATATGCGTTGAAACCGTTTGTGCTAACACCTTATCGTAGTCCGCAAAATGAAAGTATGCAGCATGTATTCAATTTAAAGCACGCAGCAGCTCGGAATATTGTTGAGAGGACTATTGGTCTACTAAAAAGTAGATTTAGATGCCTTCAAGGAACATTGCAGTACGATCCACAATTTGTGTGCAAAATTATTAATGTTTGCTGTTTATTTCACAATCTTTGCCGACGACGGAATGCGTATATGCCAGAGTTTGAAGAGGATAATGACGAATACCCCAACCAGAACGAGGAGGAATCTAACCTCCAAGAGAGTTTGGGGAATTCTGCTGAAATTCGGGACGGAATTGCTGCAAGCTTTTTGTAATTTAATATGTTTAAGTATCCATTAAATAAAGGTTATTAGTTTAAAATCATTTATTTTAAATTATTAAATTTAATTGAGGTCACATCGCTTCATTGCGGAAAGGCACTGTATTCAATCTAGAGTATTACTTAAATCTACTTAATCTAATTCTTATTACCTAGTAGCTTTGTTAGCACTTCTAGTTTTTGTGCTTCAATGGTCTTTAGTTCTTGCAGATGTTGAGCCATCATCTCTGTCTGCATCTTCATAGTGGCGGCCATCGATTCCATAGACTCTACCACTCTTTCCATTAGAGCATTCTGGGTGGCGCAAACCTCTTCCAAGGACTTCGTTTGACCCACTCTAGTCCTCTTCGGAGTTTGGTCAATTGCTGCACTGGTGTTGGCTGGGCGCTTGATAGTTTTATCCCCCTCCGCCTTAATATCGGAACTGGGGGGACCAAAGGATCTGGCTTCTTCAATGCCGTTCACCATTTGGTAGATCCCACAAATTGCGGCCACAGATCCCTCCACATCCGATACTGTCACCTGGTTGAAGGGACCCCCACCGGTAGCAGTCGACTCCTTTCGGTTGTGCGCCAATTTCTTTTTAATCGCCCCCTTCCAAACGCACCATGCCTTTAAATATATGAAGTTGAATGAGAATAAGTTTATAGAAATGTATATTAGTTTAAAAATGTAAGCCAACCTTCTTCCATCCGGAGACATCCTTAACAGGCGGTCCTGCTGCGTTCAACTCTGCGGCTAGTGCGCTCCATTTGGCATCTACAGCCACCCTGTCGCCCTTAACGAATCCCCTCGCTATGTCCACGTTTTCTCCCATGAACTTAAGGAAGATTTCGTCCTGGACAGTATTTTTATGCTTCCGCCTAGCAAAGATTACTTGAAATAAATTAAATCTTGGGCATTTTAGTTACTTACATGTTGTTCGCTAAACTTTGTATCAGGCCAGTTGTTTTGGTAGCACTTTTGTTTACAAATAGTGTTGCAAACTGCTAAAGCATACAGAGATGCCAAAGTCGAAAAACAAAATCCCTATCAAATGTCCCCGTTCAAATTTTACATCAAATATTGTGGTATTCCGAGCCAAAACACTTATTTCGTTAATTAGGATAAATTATCTTTCTTATAAAAGAACCACGAACCTTATCGGATAAGTTTAGAAAAAGTCCCAACGAAATACATACCTATATCCATACCGTGACAACTCTAGGCCATTTTTACCAAATCCGAGCGGAATTTAGAACAAGGGAGGCGGATTTGCATTCATTGTCAAGGCTAGAATTTACCGGGTTTTAAGGTGCAACCACAAAATAATTATTAATAAGTCATATATGCAAATAATTTCGATTCCGATGATGCAATTAGGAACATAAAACATCAAGGAATAGCATAAAAATATTATTGACTTATAAAGCTATCGCGAAGTATATTTAAAGAATTAATTTTTATACTGCCGAATTTAAATCCGCCTGTCATATGCTTGGCGGAAAGTTTCCGTGTGAATTTTTCGGAAGTTAACACAGTAACAACAGAGGGAAATTCGATTCCATGCAGTTCTTTCGGAAGTGAGTCTTGGAACAGGTCTGGGAAATTCGAATCCGTGTGAAACTTTCGGAAGTGAAAACTAGAACAGGGCCGTATAATTCTGATAATTCCATACAAATATACATATTTCGAATTATAAATACATAAGTGAATCGCTTTGGACCAAAATCAAATAAATATTTGTCGGCATCCTGGTTGTTCAAAGAATAAAATTCCCCCATTTCTCGTCGTAGTGAACACAAATTACAGCTTTGCAAAAATTAAAAGGGTAAAAGTTGGGAAGTGTGAAAATTTCTAATTCGAGAATTAAATTCCCGGCAAATTTTCGGCCGCGCATTTTCCTCAAATTTCCCTCGCTTTTCGCCATTTCCCGCGCTTTTAGGCGTCAGGTTTATATATTCGTTGCCCTTAGTTATCGGTCAGTGCATCATTCTCCGTTAGCATTGCGTTGATCACCGCCACCCGTACACATACACACACACGCACAGACAGCGCAGCCCGTTCTTTCGAGTTCTCTTTCGCCGTTTTCGTTTTCGATCGCTGGAACGGTGCAAGCGTTGCCGTTGCCTAAACGCTTGTTCGTTTTTTGGTGTTTGAGCTTGGCGTGTGCTCCCCTACACGACGTGCGCTCGGCATATTATAATTATTGAATTATTATAATAAATTAAGATTCCTTAAATTAATTCCTCAATTCATTTAAATAACTCCCCTACACTGCTTGCGTTCAGCTTATTCCTCTCGTTGGTTATTATTTTTAAATTTAATAAATTTAAAAACAAATTTTGTATACATTTACATAACAACAATTAAAAAAAAAAAAAAAAACTAAAATAAATTAAATTATAAACTCTTCGAAACCAAAAAAAAAAAAAAAAATGGTGCCAAAATCAGAAAGTAACAACAAGGACATCGAAGGGTTGAAAAACCAACGAGATGGATATATGAAGAGTATAGAGCGAACGCAAAAATATTTAAAGGAGGGTCGATACTCCTTAAATACGGTTGAGTTAGAATGTCGATTAGAAATCCTAAATACGCACATTGAAAATGCTTCGCTTATACAGAATAAAATTGAAGCGAAAAATGGAGATGATGAGTACCGCGAAGAGTTAGAAGAGACTGCGATAATAGCAAAATCGTTGCTAATTTCCTTAATCGCGGAAACAAAGCTTAAGAGCGTTGACAATTCCGCTCCGCCGGCAACGCGCACACCCCAATGCCGAGCGTCGCTCTTCCAACCTTTAGCGGAAAACATTTTATAAGCCTTTTCGAAACTTTTGTTGACAAAGATGACACGCTGCACGATATCGAAAAATTTAACCATCTAATATCGTGTTTGGCTGGAGACGCGCTAGGAACAGTCAGGGCATTCCAAGTTACAGCGAATAATTACCCAAAAGCCCTGGCTAGCCTAAGGCGGGTGTACGATAATGATTGTTTAATTTTTTTTGACAATATATCGACACTGTTTAATCTGCCAAAGATTTCCCAGCCATCAGCTACAGCCTTGAGAAACCTGATCGACACAGTCACAGCGCTATACGATTCTCTTTTGTCCATTGGGGATGACAAACGTATTACGAATGCCATCCTCATCCATAGTAATGGGCAAAGTCGATGCAGGAACTAAAAGAAAATGGGAAGAATCGTTAGATTATACTTCGCTTCCTCTTTGGAGCGAGTGTGAGTCGGCCCTGAACAAGCGCTGTCAGCATATGGTTGCCGAAGAAGCGTGTAAGCCAAAAATTGTTCAGCAGAGCCAGGCTTATCCTAAGAAGAATGGAAATAGGAGTTTTTCGTTTGTTGCTGCCATAGACGACCCCGAAGTATGTGTGTTTTGCAGAACATCAAGTAGGAAGTTGCACTGCTTTTGCTGCCCTAACAGTTCAGCAAAGATTCGATTTTGCAAAAAAGGCTCCTTTATGCATTAACTGCCTCCGAAAGGGCCACACTGTAAAAAGGTGCAAATCGAAAAGATGCAGGGTGTGTAAGTCCTCACACCACACATTGCTGCACATTTACTCGCCATCAAATCTCGCGTTGCCAGCTCCTCCTCAGCCCACGCTCTTGCAGAATACTCCATCCACTTCGCATGTTATGCATGCGACTGCATCGGATAAAGTTATTCTTGCATCGTGAGCGTCCAAACAAAAAGTGGCGAATTAGTTTTGGCTCGAGCGTTGCTCGATTCTGGTTCACAAGTAAATTTTGTGACCGATGAGCTCGCTCAGAGACTTCAGATTAAGAGAGAGGACGTGTGTTTGAGCTTGCGGGGCATTGGTGGAACTAATGCTCAAGCAACCAAGAAAATTCACACGATAGTTAAGTCGCGAGTGGGTAGCAGTCAATTGTCGTCCGAATTTTACATACTAAAAAATATTTCTGGTTATCATCCGGATCAAACGGTGAACACCAGCGGCTGGAGGGTGCCTGAAAATATTCAATTGGCAGATCCATTCTTCTTCAAGCCCCAAAAAATAGATATGCTTATAGGCGCAGACTCGTTCTTTGAACTATTGTCAGTCGGCCAGATAAAGCAAGGGCCTAAGTTTCCCATTTTGCAAAAAACAGTTCTCGGCTGGATAGTGTCAGGGAGATGTGCCTCAGAAAAAATAAGAAATACGGAAAAGTTGGTACATCTCAGCTGCCAGGAAGAAGTGTTGGAGTCAATCGACACAACCCTGCAGAAATTTTGGTCTGTGGAGGACTTGCCGCCCAAGGCCAAGGTCCATACTCCTGAGCAGCAACTTTGTGAGCAACACTTTGAGAAAAACACTCAAAGATTGTCGTCCGGGAGATTTTCGGTTCGTCTGCCGTTCAAATCTGACCCAAACACTCTTGGTTCATCATATGAAGTTGCGAAACGTAGATTTTTGTCGCTTGAAAGAAGATTATCCAAAGATCCTTCTTTAAAAAAGATGTATCTGGAATTCATGGAAGAATATGAAGCGATGGGCCATATGTCTTCTACGAACAATAAAATCCCAGACAGTCCGCACTATTTCATTCCGCACCAATGCGTGCTGCGACCTCAAAGCACCTCGACAAAGTTGAGAGTGGTATTCGACGCCTCGAGCCGTACATCGACGCAGGTCGCGTTGAATGACATCTTGATGGTTGGCCCCACCATTCAAGAGGAGCTGTATTCGACCCTGCTTCGGTTCAGACTGCACAAGTTTGCGCTTGCAGCAGACGTAAAAAAGATGTATCGTCAAGTAATGGTTGACGAAGCTGACCGAAACTTTCAGCTCATAGTGTGGAGACGAGATCCATCTGAGTCTCTAAAAATCTTCAAGCTGAACACCGTGACTTATGGTACTTCGCCAGCCCCCTATCTAGCGATTCGGTGTTTAAGTCGGCTTGGAGAGATCGCGCAGGATTCGTGTCCAAAAGCCGCCAAGGTCATACAGAATGACTTTTATGTTGACGATTTGTTGACTGGCGCCAGAAGCGTTGAGGACCTGCTAAGCCTTCGAGACGAAGTTTCTCAGGTATTGCAAGAGGCAGGATTTGAATTGGCAAAGTGGTTTTCTAACTGCCCAGAGTTATCCGCATCTGAAAGCGCTGTCATGCCGCTAACGGCAGACTAAGACGTAACTAAGACCCTTGGCGTGGTTTGGTTGCCGGGTAAAGATTACTTTCAATTTCGGTTGGATGACTCTTTCCTGGATCTTCGTGCGACAAAACGAAACATACTGTCGGTGACTGCCCGACTTTTCGATCCGCTTGGCTTGTTGTGCCCTCTAGTGACTAGGGCAAAAATGTTGTTGCAGGAACTGTGGCTTCGAAAGTTAGACTGGGACGAGTCGCTGCCGATGCAACTGCAGACATCTTGGGAAGCTTTTAAGGGAACGCTGTTGCAACTGCCCAAGATCGAGGTATCGCGATTCGTTCATACAGACGCCAAAGTCCCGGCAGAAATGCATGGTTTCGCTGACGCTTCCATGCGAGCATATGGAGCGTGCATCTACGTTCGCACTAGTACCGCTGAAGGTTTAAAAGTATCTTTATTGACAGCAAAATCCAAAGTAGCTCCCCTCAAGACGAAAACTTTGCCCAGCCTTGAGTTGTGCGCAGCTCACCTTCTTGCGGATCTTTATAATCGTGTAAGACCATTGCTTAATTTTCCGATCACAAAGGTGTTCCTATGGACGGACTCGGAGATCACTCTGCATTGGATTAAAACGCATCCGTCGTCGTTGTCGGTTTTCGTCTCAAACCGAGTTGCAGAGATCCAAGAGTGGTCGGAAAAAGCAATTTGGGGACATGTCCCCACGAAAGTAAACCCAGCGGACATCGTGTCACGGGGATGTGACGTTGAGGAACTCACAGCTGGGCCGTCGTTTTTACTCGATGCAGAAAAAGATTGGCCTGTGAATCGACACTTCGAAGTACCTGCTGATGTCGTGTCGATGGAATTACGCAAATCAGCTTTGGCGCTTGTGGTTATCCCTGAGCCTAATTGTGAGCTTCAGAAAATAGAATCCTTTTCGTCGCACAAAGGGCTTCTAAGGGTTTTCGTGTGGGTCTTTCGGTTTATACAAAGGTGCAAAAAAGTGTCGCAGCCTTTCGAAAAAAGTATTACTCCAAGAGAACTGAATTTTGCGTTCGAGAAAATAGTGGAAGTGATCCAATCTCACGAGTTCAGTGACGACATAGGCAAAATTCGGAAAAATAAACCAGTAGCAACGAATATTCAAAAACTAAGCCCTTTTCTCCAGGAGAAAAAACTAGATTGGTGTTCCTCGACATTGCTGCGAGTTGGGGGTCGGTTATTGAATGCTCCTATCCCGTACGAAGCCAAATTCCCGTTGTTGTTGTCGAAAGGCTCACAGTTTGTTAAAGCCTACGTGTCCTACCTGTACGTCACAAATTGTCATGCTGGCCCTCGAGCTCTTGTAAGTCTGTTGCGAGAAAAGATATGGTTGGTGAATGCGCAGGAAGTTTGCCGCAGAACAGTTCGGTCTTGCATTCGTTGCTTTCGGTGCAAGCCTCAACTCTTGACGCAAATCATGGGGAACTTGCCATCAGACAGACTTCGAGCTCTCCGCCCTTTAAATATCTGTGGTGTTGATTTTTGTGGCCCATTTAACACAACGTATCGTATTCGTGGTAAGCCGCCGTACAAATCATACGTGGCATTGTTTGTATGTTTTGCGTCCAAAGCGGGCCCGTCTGGAGGAGCAGGGGGGCGGTATTGCAACATTCGCATCAAGAAGAGGATGCGAGTTTGTGTTCATACCGCCCAGAGCACCTCACTTCGGCGGACTTTGGGAGGCAGGTGTGAAGTCTGCAAAGCACCTGTTCCTTCGGACGGTCGGCGAAGACATCCTGACCGCGGAGGAGCTCGGAACTCTCCTCACCAGCGTGGAGGCCGTTCTCAACTCCAGGCCCCAACGACGGCGAAGCACTAAGCCCAGGCCATCTCCTGATCGGCGGGCCCCTACTAGCTCCACCCTCAGCAGCGCTCCCGGACCAAGTCAGCCCAACCTGCTTGCGACGATGGCGCAGTGTCTCGTCTCTCAGGCACAGGTTTTGGCAGCGATGGTCCCGGGAGTACGTCTCGAGCCTTCAGGCGAAAAACAAGTGGCACCAGGAGGTTCCAAACGTCGCCGTGGGAGCTCTCGTCGTCGTCGCCGAGGACAATCTTCCGCCGCAGCAGTGGATGATCGGTCGGATCGTGGCGGTGCACGTCGGCGCTGACGGCAAGGTCCGAGTGGCGGACGTCAAAACAAAGGATACGACGTATCGGCGAGCGGTCCATAGGCTGGCGGTGCTGCCTGTGGCGTGCTGAAGACGTTGGTCCTTCAGAGGGGGCGGTGTTTGCGCACTTTGCGCTTTTTTAATGAACTTTGTTGAATAGTGTAAGGCGGGAGCGGGAGCGCAATAAAGCTTTAATCGCGCTCGCGAATTCGCCCCGTCTCTCGCCCCTTTCGTTAAGTTAGGCTTAAGCGGTTATATATTGAAATTAAAGAGTTAGTTGTCATATGAATCTCATTGCGCAAACTCCCTTTCGTCGTCGCCAAAAATAAAATATCAAATTTCCCTGCAATCACAAGTTTTCGCGTTGTAATACAAAATAGTATTAAACTTTCACTTGGTGTCCAGGTCCTGCGGTCAGCCAGCAATAATTGCGATTCAATTCAAGGCCCTTTTGCAATATTTATCTTTATATTGCAGGCTCTTGTTAACCATAGCCAAAGCTAATGGTAATATTATTGTTTATTGTGCACTTTTTCTTTAATAATAATATTTCTATTTAGTCGGATTTTTTAATTTTATGCTTTATATCACCGTTATTTTTTCCAAATTTTTGGATTGTGCGCAATTTTATTTCCCTTGTGTTTTTTTTCTTTTTCCAATGCAAGAGTATTGCATTTGTAATTAGGCACTTAATATAAATGTTATTTTGTTGTCACTTTTTTTAATGCTTTTTTCACGAAATTGTATATTTTTTATACCTGCTTTTTGGCCACGGACACGCCTTACCAACTTATTGGTTTTAATATATAAATACCTATATTTCTCTATATGTTAAGGCCTCGGAAACGCCCTAACGACTTTAGCAACCTTTAGATGTTAAAAAACGGAATCTTTAATGTGCTTAAAAACAAAAAAGACTCTTTACTTGTCTTTTTGCTTTTATTTTGTTCAACACTTTTGTCTCTTACCTCTGGTGGGGGAAAACAATCGTGTGAATCTATTGCTACCTTTAGCTGCAGGCGTCTAGCACTTAGCAGAATCTTTAAGGTGCAGAATATCCCTGAGTCTCTTACCACTGGTGGGGAAAGACTACAGAGAGGTGTGGCCAATTGTTCCTCAAGGAATCAAAGGCTCGAAGGACCAAAATGAAAGGGATTCCTGTAATAAGGATAAACCTTCACGTTTGAGTTCTGTATAAAAACTGATTTTATTTCAATAAGTCTTTGCTTACGTAACTAACATGAAATTCTTATAATATATCTATCTATGGTATACGCAGAGACCACATCTGTTTGCCTGAGCGGGAGCCTTATCAACGGTCTCCTGCAAGGCGAGCCTTTGTGCAGTGTGAGAACTATATTTACGGTCAGTCTCAAGTGACCTGTACTTAAGATTACAAGTGTTAGAACTGCAACCTTGGTTTTTAGTTACAGATCGTTATTTACGGCTCTAGATCAATTAACATATTGACATATACTGAACTCGTAATGTATTAGATTTATTATAAAAAGTGTTCTTTTTGAAGAGTCTTCCATATTGAATATCTTTAAAACATTTTTATTATATGCAGATTGACTGAGACAAGTTTGATCATTTTTTCGATCAATTTTTATGCCAAGAAAATTTTGTATTTTACATAGGTCAGTCATTTGAAACGTACTTGAAAGAAAAGTTTTAAATTTAGACATACTTTCGCAATTACTGGTTGCAATTACCACATCGTTAACATATAATAGTATATATATATTTTTACTTATATCTCCCTTATTGAAAATATATATACAACGGTCTACTTCTAGATTCTGATATCCAAAATTTTTAAAGTTAACTTTCAAAAACCTCAAATCAGCATCGTGCAATTTGCTTAAGGCCAAAAAGAGCTTTATTTAGTTTACATACGTTATTATACCCGTTACTCGTAGAGTAAAAGGGTATATTGTATTCGTGCAAAAGTATGTAACAGCTAGAAGGAAGCGTTTCCGACCCCATAAAGTATATATATTCTTGATCAGGGTCACTAGCCGAGTCGATCTAGCCATGTCCGTCTGTCCGTTTGTCTGTCTGTCTGTCTGTCTGTCTGTCCGTCTGTATGAACGCTGAGATCTCAGAAACTACAAAAGCTAGAAGGTTGAGATTTCCCACACATATTCTTTGGCTTCCTACGCAGCGCAAGTTTATTTTAGCCGAGCGCCACGCCCCCTCTAACGCCCACAATCGCCCACTAACGATTTTAAAATGTGTCCTGCGCCCACATCTTTAAAGATTTCCGAGAAGTATGAATGTAATTTTGTTGTGTATATTTATACCTATCGAAATGTAGAAAACATTTTTTAAATCGGACCATTCATTAATAAGTTATACGCAATCAAAATTGTTTATATATCTATCTCACTCGCACTCCCTTTAGCTGAGTTACGATTATTAGGTAGTCGGGACACCAACCCGAGTACAGCGTTAGCACTCCCTTTAGCTGAGTGACGCGTATTAGATAGTCGGGACACTAACCCGACTATAGCGTTCTCTCTAGTTTTTATATTGATTAGAAAATGCTAAAAGAAATCTGAAACTAGAAATTGGTTCAACAGGTGCAAAGGTCTCTTCATAATTTATCATATATTCTTGGGTGAAGCCCCTTGCTACCAGTCTTGCCTTATATTTTAGTAAATTACCCATTAAAAACCCACTTGCAATCTACTATGTTTTTATACACGGACCTTTGCACTAAGCACCATGTATTATTTAACAAACAAGAAAGGAAGTTAACTTCGGCTAGCCGAAGTTTATATACCCTTGCAGGTTTTCCTACTTAAAATGTTGTTTTTACAATGTCAAAAATTAAAACGCCTACTTTCTACAATGTTTTTTTCTATTTTTTTTTTCATTATTCCTATGGGAGCCATAAGATATTGTGGTCCAATCCGGCTCGTTCCGACATATGTACTACCTGCAATAGAAAGAAGACTTTTGGGAAAGCTTCATCGCGATAGCTTTAAAACTGAGAGACTAGTTCGCATAGAAACGGACAGACGGACAGACTGACAGACGGACACACTGACAGACGGACAGACGGACATGGCTAGATCGACTCGTCTAGTGATGCTGATCAAGAATATATATAGGGGAGAGTGCGGCAATTTCGTCACTGGGGCAATTATGTCACGCAATATTTAGAAATCCATAAGTCGTAAAAATATATAATTTTTTTGTTTTAGTCCTTCAAGACGGCATGACACAACCAATGCATTTTTTTTGCACAGAAGGTTAATAAAGCTTTAATATTAAATGTGTTTTAATAGTTTAAAAGCTACAATTAATTATCGACGAAATTTTTTCTGTATGCCACAATTGAAAAGGGATAAGATACAGCTTTTTTTATATAACACACAGTTCTATAATGTGAATTTCTGTGTTATTGATTTGTAACTTCGCGCCTAATTTCGGCAGAAAAATAATTATTTCTAAAAAAGTACCGTGTGGGGAAATTTCGCCACCCTATGCTTAGGGTAAATTTTTAAAAACATATTTTTTTATTTGACGAGCTGGCCAACGAACAGACTACCAACAGCAGCAACAAATATAGGACGTCAACAAAAATGGTACGCTTGATCAGTGTAGCATACTTACAGGCGTTAAACTCACTACATTTTTCAGGTGACGAAATTGCCTCAGTGGTGTGGCGATTTTACCCCCCTATGCGGCGAGGTTGCCCCAGTATATTGGTTTTACTTTTTAATTTTTTATAAATCACCAAGGTAATTAAAAAAAAAGGGGAATGTCACATATTAATGCTTGGTGCTAACCGCATTCAACAATAAAAATAGAAATATGATAACGCGTGTCAAGATGGACAAAAAATAGCTTTGAAAAAATGCTGACGAAATTACTCCACTCTCCCCTATACATTCAAGAACATCACATGGACGTACACACATAAAGCTAAAAATACCCTTGAGTTCTGGCGTCCCATGTCGGGGACAATTCCTTAGGCCAAACGCTCGGCCGCTGTCGACGTCAGCAGAGCAGTCGGTATTTATATATTGCGCTCTCTTTCCTTGTCTTATAATTTGTTGTTGTACTGAAGGAAAAAGCGGAACTCCCATACAATTTTCTCTATGTGGCGTCCTCGGTGCGTCCTCGAGTACAGATGACCTGTCCTCGGGTTTTCCTTTGGTGATTACTGAGGGAAAAGTGACATCTGGTACTGAAGGGTATTATCACAGGATGTCGTTGAGTTCAGGTACAAATTTTGTGGTGGAATGAGAGAAGGGACCTCAGAAAATTGCTTATTAAGGGCATCTACATCAAGGTCTGATTTAGCCACTGCGTTTTGTTTACCTATCCCCAGGCTCCTCAAATCCTTCCAAACTTGACTAGGGGTCTCTGCACTGGCGAATTTATTGTTATAAAATCTACTTTTAGAAGAGGAGATAAGGTTTGTGACTACATTTCTCAGTTGTTTGAAAATAATGTGCAGACTCTCGGTTTTGTATCTTTTCCAGCGTTTATAGGCATTATCCCGCATGTTAATTTGTTTTTTAATTTCCAAATTAAACCAAGGCTGATTGGCTGGTTTATGTATTTTTGTTTTTAACAGGACACAGTGTTCAAATAACTGTCGAATGTTGGAGTTAAATAATAGGAGTTGGTCCTGTGCCGAAGTCAAGTTATAAATACTGGTCCAATCATACTTGTCAAATAAAAAGTCGTGGTGTATTATCAGAAATAAAATCATATGTCAAAAAAATCTAGTCATGTTTAGAGAACGATGGCACACACAATTGATCATAGAGAATAATTTTGGACGGATCACTAACAAAGAAAACATCTAACAAAGAGCTGCAGGTACTACACCCAGAAAAATGATAGACAACATTTCAGGTCATGCATAGCCTAAAACATTTTAAATGGACTAAAAGTTCCTTTTTAGGTCATGTACTGCATACAAATTTAAATTTGTGATATATTTGCCCTACTATTTAGGTCCCGTATTTAGGTCATCGTGGGCCTTAAAATTAATGCATTTTACCTAAATAAATTTGCACGGAACTCTGATACCGTTCTGGCGACGCTGTAATTCCCAACCAGTTCTAGCGCGGCTTGCATGGTAACCCACTTCGATCGTTGACCAAGACAGCGATTTCACTGCTGATGATTGTATGCATGTACAGTGAAGCCTCTTCGCTCCTTTTTGTGTGTTGGCATAATGACGACTTCTTGAAGACTAAACCGACATTGACCTCGAGTTAGATACATTTTTCAGTACATATTTTTAGGCCAAAGAAAGCCTTAAATTTTGGTTAGGGGTTTTCTCATATTTTTAGGCAGCCAATTACCTAAAATCTAGGCCAAAAATTACCCCCATTTTAGGCCATTAATGACCTAACTTTTTAGGTCATGGAATCCTAAATTTTAGGCCATTCAAGGACTTAGCTCCAGTTTTAGGCCAATTTTACGTAAATTCTAGGCGATTTTTTGACATTTTAGGTAATTTTTTTTCTGGGTGTAAGCTGTATCTAATATATCTGTTGGGTACGAAAACGTTATCCTGGCTGGAGATCTTAATAGCAACATAATCAAAGAACAAAATGTGCAGAATGATTTTAGATCTCTTGGACTAAACTTGGTTAATTCCAACTTACCTACCTCGATGTACATCAAATTTTGGTCTGCACGAGCCCTTTCGCGTTCTATGTAATAACTATAACGTTCTTTATCATTTAATTTGCACATCAACTTCTATCCCGGTATTAAAAACTAACATTTTAACTCATTTGCTTCACTCCTAACTGCATGTTTTTTTCTTTTTATACCCGTTACTCGTAGAGTAAAAGGGTATACTAGATTCGTGCAAAAGTATGTAACAGCTAGAAGGAAGCGTTTCCGACCCCATAAAGTATATATATTCTTGATCAGGGTCACTAGCCGAGTCGATCTAGCCATGTCCGTCTGTCCGTCTGTCCGTCTGTCCGTCTGTCCGTCTGTCCGTCTGTCCGTCTGTCCGTCTGTCCGTCTGTCCGTCTGTATGAACGCTGAGATCTCAGAAACTACAAAAGCTAGAAGGTTGAGATTTCCCACACATATTCTTTGGCTTCCTACGCAGCGCAAGTTTATTTTAGCCGAGCGCCACGCCCCCTCTAACGCCCACAATCGCCCACTAACGATTTTAAAATGGGTCCTGCGCCCACATTATTAAAGATTTCCGAGAAATATAAATGCAATTTTGTTGTGTATATTTATACCTATCGAAATGTAGAAGACATTTTTCAAATCGGACCATTCATTAAAAAGTTATACGATTTATAAATTGTCAACATATATCTATCTCCCTCGCACTCCCTTTAGCTGAGTTACGATTATTAGTCGGGACACCAACCCGACACAGCGTTCGCACTCCCTTTAGCGGAGTGACGGGTATTAGATAGTCGGGACACCAACCCGACTATAGCGTTCTCTCTTGTTTTTTATTATTTGTCCCGTCTTTATTGGTTTTATGTATTCTTCCTCGCGAACCCGCATTTTTGCCCAAATTTACAAAAGGGCCCCGCGCGTAACAAGCACGTGCTTGGTGTCGTTGGGCCACTTGTTTGTACTTCTCGTAGTGCATCAACGTCCATCATATATTTCACTACACCCAGTCATCTATCAGGGGAAGCGGGTATCCATCACGAACAGTTATTTTATTAAGTTATATATAACACAGGCCGACAAAATGTGACATGGGTCGGTGTCCAGGCCTGCCACCATTTTATTTCGATAAATGATGCTTTTTTAAGCATAAGTTGCCACTACGCCTATAGTCCATCAGCTCTGGTATTTGCGGTATCTTTAATTTAAGAAAATCACAAAATTTCTTCGTCTTTTGGGATATATCTTCAAGAGTTGTCCACCAATTTTGGTAATCTTTTCGGAATTAAATAGTCACATGTCTCTTTTATACGGCCGTTTTGGAAAATTCAAACTAACTCAACCACAAGACATGGTGGGCGCATTCAAAATTTTAAAATCACAGCAAAGTTTAAAAATCTTCATTTGTAAACAGCATTTAAAAATTAAATAAAAATATTTTCTTCTACAATGCATTTTTGATACAGGTGTGACTGAATTTGCTGTGCAACCAGGCGTTCAAATGACTTGGACAGAAATGGTAGTATTGAGATGGGTCGAAATTCAGTTTTAGTTTTAGGAATCGGGAGTATATAAGTGGTAAATATGGTATTAAAAATGTGGGAGATGTGATGAATTAACTTTGTTACCAATATTTTTAGGAATTTTGGGCTGATGTTGTCCAGACCTTCAGCATTGGATTTTACCCTTAGTAAACATTCAAGAACATCACTTAGACGGACTCACATAAAACTAAAGATACCGTTCAGTTCCAGATGTCACTTTTCCCTAGGTAATCACCAAGGGAAAACCCGAGAACAGGTCATTTGTACCTCAGGACGCACCGAGGACGCCACATAGGGAAAATTGTATGGGAGTTCCGCTTTTTCCCTTAGTACAACTCAAAGGAAATTTTTTCAAAGTCCCGGGGATATACCAAGTGCCTTATACGAATTTGTCCTTTGAGATGTCCCGATGTTGGACATGACCCGTTAGATTTCACGGGGGACATTCAGAATTTGTCCTTTGGGTTGTCACTTAGGAAATCCATCATCGTGTCACCTTGTGTCATAGGTGATTTCATGGATGATATAGATAAAATAAAATACATACAAATTTATTTTTAATTTTTATTTGCTCTTTCATTTTATAAATTGTATTTTGAGTTTGTTTAACCTACATTTTCTTACAATTAATTATAAATAATACCCCTTGTTTTTTTTGTTTTTAATATTAATGTAAGATCGCCGTCCTCATGAATTTGTCCGGGTACGGACACGGGTACGGTGAACATTTGCCCAAGGATCCTGAAAAAATTAAAGACAGACATACATATGTTTTAAAAATATGTTTTACTTGCATATTTTTATATTTACCTTTTTTAAATCAAGTAGAGACCGCAGCGAGCATTTTTAGCGCTGGCCACGGGAAATGTATGTATGTACATACAATAAGAAAAAAAATCGCCCTGAATTTTAGAAAATCGCCATACTTTTTAAGCCAAAGGCAGCTCGCCTTGATTTTTAGAAAAAAGATTTTTAAAAATCAGAAAACAAAAATTCTTAAATTTAGGGTTAGTTTTTGCAAAATTGAATGAGAAGAAGAAAAAAAAATGGGGAATCGGGAAGTTATGCCGACTCCACCCCTCTGTCGGAGTGGGGTGTTGTTGTTGGGGTTCCCGTTTTTCAACTTAATTTTCTCTCCTCTATTTAAACAAATGGATGACGTCACGATGTTTGTACACAAACACACTTTTAATCTTAAATTGTAACTAAAATAATAACTGAAATTATTATATTATTTATTAATGATAAACATAAAAATCAAATAACTTACTATCTTGAGAAAAACATTTTGGTCGCTCGTGGAAATCGAACCCCTTACCTCACAGTTTGCAGTCAAACACTCTACTACACTCATAAAAATAAATTTTTAAATTTTGGAAATCGCGCCATTGAATCGGCCTACCTTTGAAAATAGAAAAAAAATTTCTTGTTATTAGAAAATTTGCCTTTGAATACAGAAAACCTTTCTTGATGGAAAAAATCAAGAATGAATTTTTCTTAAAAACAGAAAAAAGAAAATCTCAAATGTTTGTTTTGCCGTCGCAGCCAAAACATTTTTGTACGTATTTAAGGACAAAATCACCTTTGAATATATGAATGAAATGACCCTAGAATATAGAAAAGTAGCCATTGACTTCCTTCGGCTGCCGAATATTAACGACAAGAAAAACGAAGTGGGACGAAGGCCCCACTCGCCCCGACTACTACCCGGCTACCGACTTCTCTGATCACCCGAGCATCAGTTGTGAACGTGACGTGATTTTCAAGCGGACAAGAGGTGAAGCCTTTTTCCAAATATTCAAAGGTATGTAAATATATAATTTTTTGTATAGCGCGCGTACAATTGTATGTATGTAATTAAATGATAAATTCCAAATCTTTTTACCAAGCTTATACCAATTTAGTTGAATTGTTTTTTAGCTAAGAGCTACGTACATACATACATTTGTACATAAATTTGTGGGTGTAGAGCTCTATAATAATTTATCTTATTACTCGCATTTTATTTATTTTTCAGAGTGAAAATACCTGCAGTTGCATCAGCCAAATAATTTGTTTAGCGAAGCTGTAATTTTGTTTTAAAACCTTCTGAGGTAAGAAAAATATGTTGTATTTGTTTGACATACTTATGTATGCATGTAAATATCTATGCATGTACGCAGCTCACCCGATCTGAAACCCGATTTTCAACCCTTCATTTTCTACCTGTCTTGCTCCTCTCTCTCGGTCGTCTGACCAACGTGTTTGTATTTTGGCTATTATTAACATTACATTATTTCAAAAAAGTTGTTTATCTAAAAACAAATCATTGATATCCTAATAACTCTTTTTTTCTAGATGAGGAAAAGCGAAAAAAATGGATCACCTTAGGTCATATGAAGTTCAACAGACCTTGGGTAATAATAATTTTTTCTTAAGTCAAAAATGTGTTATTTAAAAATGTTTAAATGTTAAGTGTTAAATGTTTTAAATGTAACTAAATATAGTATGTAAAAGAAAAAACCAAGTTACATTTTTTTTTTTTGGGTTTCAGTGTTAATATAAAACTTTCTTTCAAGAAATATTATTTCTTAAATCAAGAAATAAAATTTCTTGAAAGGAAATTTGAACAAGAAAGAAATTTTTTTGTTTAAAAGGTGCCTTTCTAAAAAACCCTTTCTTGAAACAAGAAATTTAATTTCTTGAAACAAGAAAGAAAGCTCCTTTGAAACAAGGAATATTATTTCTTAAATCAAGAAATAAAATTTCTTGAAAGGAAGTTTGAACAAGAAAGAAATTTTTTTGTTTAAAAGGTGCCTTTCTAAAAAACCCTTTCTTGAAACAAGAAATTTAATTTATTGAAACAAGAAAGAAAGCTCCTTTGAAACAAGAATCGCCTTTCTTGTTTCAAGAAATATTTTTTCTTCTTTTAATGGTGGGTTTCTAAAAAACCATTTCTTGTTTTAAGAAATTTAATTTCTTGTTTCAAGAAATATTTTTTCTTGTTTTAAAGGTGCGTTTCAAAAAAACCGTTTCTTGAAACAAAGGCGAGGTCACCTTTGGCAAAAATTCAAAAAAAAATTTTCTAGATTTAACGGAAATTCTTCGATTTTTTTATGAGTGTAGCTGCGCCAGGGAAGCATCACGAGAGACGCTGTACAAAGTACATTCTAATTCTGTTCTCTTGGGTTCTAGGTTTATACTCTTTTTTATCCATTATGTGTGTGTTAGTTTACCTAAATCCTTATTTGTATAAAAGTATACAATTTATGAGCCAAAAAAAAGACTAAAAAAATGTCCGCCTCGACGTGGGATCGAACACACGCTTCCAAATATAAGCGTAGAAAACAAATAATCCGCTTGCATTAGATTGGGCTACCGATTGGGCCAATTTCTTAATATGTAAGGCGATTTTTTCTTAGTTTGAAAGAAACATTTCTGAATAACTGAAAATGTTTTTGAAAGTGGATAACAAGAGGAGTTGATCTAATCAGGGTAAGTTTTTCTTATTATTTAGAAAAATATTTCTGAAAAATAGAAATATTTTCTGAATTTCAAGGCGATTTTCAAAATTTAGGGCGATTTTTTTCCGAGTGTATTGCAAGAATTTTTCCACACAGAAACAAAAGCAAACGGGACATAAACCTACCGGTTATTTTAAATGAATTAAAATGTCACTTACCTGACTTTCAATGCAATTGGTGAACAAATTTTTTAAGTCGCCAATTACAAATTGTCTACGCACAAATTTAAGCACGTTGTTCTCTTCGATTGACAGTCAAAAATTACAGCCAGTCACGATTTTGCTTTCCCGGTTTCTTTTTAATTAATCGTCGCTATTGCCGCGTGCCAATGCTCCTATGTATACCCTTTCTATTGAGTAAAAGCACAATATATATTTTATTATTTAAAAAATTTTAATGGACAAATTGGAATTTTGGAATATTATAAAATCAATTTAAATAATAAACTAAATTAGTTAAATGTATTTTTAAAGTAAATTCAATTTAAGTTTATAAAACGAAACTAATTTTTTTATTTCGGAATACAAAAATGGTCCTAAAATGAAAGGGCGTACACATGTCGCTGCGTCACACAAATTTTGGTTGCTAAGGCTCAGATGACACATTCAATTTTTAACGTCAATTTATTGTGGCAATTTTTCTTTAATGGGACTTTAAACGAGCGCGAGAAAGAATCAAATATTTTTGGCTTCTCTTAGTGGTAGAAACCAATAATAAAGGCGCGATATCATATTAATCCTGACCCGCTTGCACTTCTTTTAACTCACACAAATGAAAAATTGTCACAATAAATTGACGCTAAAAATTGAATGTGTCATCTGAGCCTTACTGTAAAGCGAAAAAGAGAATGACGGACCGGCCGAAATTTGTCACTGCTAGCGTCGAGTGCAGGCAAATTATAAGACAAGGAAAGAGAGCGCAATATATATACATATATCGGCTTTTCTTTCTTTCATGTCGACACTGCGCCGTCTGCTCTGCTGACGTCGACAGCGGACGAGCGTTTGGCCTAAGGAATTGTCACCGACACGGGATGCCAGAACTGAAGGGTATTATCACAGATGGATGTCGAGTTCAGGTACATATTTTGAGGAGGACTAGAACAATTTACGCGAGCAAACTTTTCATTAAGAGCATCCACATCTAGGTCTGACCTAGCAGCCTGAGTTTATTTGTCTATCCCCACACCTCTAAGCTCCTTCCAAACCTGACCAGACGTATATGCATTTCAAATTTATAGTTATAAAACCTTATAATCCCTATAGCTTCCCTACAGGAAAAATGCGAACTAGTCTGAAAAACAACTAGTTATACAACTAATATAAAGCAACCGGAATTTGTCTGAATGCATTTGGACTACACAGGGTCTAGAAAATTTGTGCTAGTCGAAAAAATGATTAATACAAAACTAGTAAAAAATAAACTTGTCTCGGACTGGTACCTTTCTAACAAAAAAAAACCTTAAAAATATTTAACTGGTGGAGCAAATACATGTTAGGGTCTAGTTAAAAGGCAACTGGAATTTAACTAGTTGAAAATGAATCACATATGATCCAAAAATATAGCCTAGAGTGTAAATGTCTCGGGAAATTTAGCACTAAACAAATCAAACACTCGAGGTCCTCGGTTCAATCCCCAGTCTCTGTACATTTTTTTTTGTTTTTTGTTTGCTAGGTGATGCTTCAGTTTTATTTTAAACTTTGTTTAATCTGTCCGACGCAATATATATGTGTAAAATCACTGTTTATGAATTATGTCACACTAAAATTCATAAACCTTGTTAGGGAATTACAAAATGTGATGCGTGTATGGCTCAATCAGTTAGTGTGTCTACAAATCCAAAGGTCCCGGGTTCAAGTCCTAGAGAGGGCGACTTGCCTCAAAAAAAGTAAGTTTGTTTTAATTCCATTTAATTATCATTTAGGGCCGGTTTCTCGAGTGCCGGCTAACATTTCTCGAACAGATAAAGTCCCTGCTAAGGCATTTTGGCTTACTCGAGCATAAATGTGAGAGCTAACTTTGACAGGGACTCGGAGTCCCTGTTAAGCTTTTTCGACTCGATAGAATGACAGCTGATTTCCCAAAGCCAACTATGAAGAAGACGCGAAATCACAGCTGACTTTTCCTTTAAATTATACCCAAACAGCTGATGAAATAATCGAAGCATGCCATTTTTTGCGCTTTACAGCACAATTCTGTGCGTTAACAGCAGTCTGTAATTGTTTCTCGTTCAGATAAATTAAAGCAGTCGAGAAAGCGGATTTGCTTTTACGAACAGTTTATCTGGTATTTAAGTTTTTCGAACAGATAGCTATCAGTGACTTTGACAGGGACTCGAGAAACCGGCCCTTACTGTATTTGATTACATAATAATTATCAGAAATTCTCTAAGGACCGTGCCTATTGATTGGATACTAAATTAGGAGAGCGTCAAGTTAGGCATGGTCAAGTACTAGTGAAATTCAATCACTTGATGGTTTAGAGATTATTTTTAATTTTTTCGTGAAAATATTTTTTTGAGTGTAGTTTAACAGCTGTAACTATAAATTGGTTAACAGTCATTAGTGCAAAACTAGTAGCAAATGGACTAGTTGTTTACGACGACAAGCATATGAAAAATGGACCACTTCGTTACAAGGAAATGGACATAACTTGAACTAGTTAACCTTCTTGACCCAACTAGTATTTTAATAGTCCAAAACTGATTCCGTTTCCTGCAGGGTTATTACAGATAGTATGTTGTCAGAGATAAAATCATACGTCATAAATATCAGGTCACGTTTGTAAAAAGCAGGATCGCACATTTGGTCATATAAAAGAACTTTTGACAATCACTAACAAAGAATACATCTAACAATGAGCTACAAGTATTTGTAAAATAGGTAGGTGCGATACAGTTCCAATTAAATTAAAGTCATTGTGAACCAGATTTTCGGTTATCATATTGCTGTTGAGATCTCCTGTTATAATAACATTTTGGTACCCAACGGATAGGACTGCCAGCGTTCTCATAAGGTCACTGAAGTGGTTTTGGCGGTGGGGTCTGTATATGCAGCAGATGAGAGCTGATTCTACTGTACTATCATCTTGACTGACATGGATACATTTAAAGGTAAATTTCTTACTGATATAGATATCTACGCCACTGGCATGGCCACCCTGATCAGACCTAAACAACATGTGCCCCTCACACATAAATCGGACATCACTAGAACCATTGACAAACCAAGTTTCTGACACACAAATTACATCAACATGAGATCCAACAAATAATTCTCTAAATTCATCCATCTTTCTTACTATGCTTTGGGCGTTTATGTGAACAATCCAAACAAACAAACCTTCTCTTTTTTTACATAGAATATTTAAGAGACTGCTCGCAATATTATTATTCGAAACGCTCTGCATTAGGATAGGCATTTAACCATATTATTAGTACGCATCACTTTCGGCATTCTGTGTTTCCCTTCGACAGACCCTACTTTGGCTTTTAGGGAACTTAGCTCCTCTATATCCCGCTCTAGTTTGTCCAGGTGCTCGGCCGTGATGACCTCTAGTTGCTGGACTCGCGTTCCGAAGTCTTTCACAGCACCAGATAGTTGGCAAAGCTTAGCGTCGAATTTTTGGTCAATTTCCCTGGATAACGCTTTCAATAGCCTTTCTTCAGTCTTCCGCGAAGTGGCGTTGATGTGCTCGGTCAGCTCAGCGAAACGAACGTTGATAAGCGCTGATAATCGGGCGTCTATTTGCTCTAACAGTTGCGGCGATAGAGCATCTGAAGTGCGACCAGTTTTCCCGGATCTCAATTCCAGAGACTAGTCAGTTCTAACTTGTTTCGCCTGTTGGTTTGACATGTCTGTGTGGTGCAACAGTAATTTGCAAAGAAAAGTTTGTGTTGTTGTTGATACGGTTCCCTTGAGTTCTGGCGTCCCATGTCGGGGACAATTCCTTAGGCCAAACGCTCGGCCGCTGTCGACGTCAGCAGAGCAGTCGGTATTTATATATTGCGCTCTCTTTCCTTGTCTTATAATTTGTTGTTGTACTGAAGGAAAAAGCGGAACTCCCATACAATTTTCTCTATGTGGCGTCCTCGGTGCGTCCTCGAGTACAGATGACCTGTCCTCGGGTTTTCCTTTGGTGATTACTGAGGGAAAAGTGACATCTGGTACTGAAGGGTTCTCTCAATTACTTTAGATCAGCTGAGAGCGCAAACGAACCGACGAGTTCACGGGTGGCCAAACAGCGTTGATTTTGCAGAAATTGAATAATTATAATGTTTACTGCTCGTGTCGTGAGTTTTCAACAGCGGAGGACATTGCGAGACACTTCTTAGGAAAACGCGCCGAAAGCAGAACAATAAATAATTCTTTATTCAACGAAAAACGTTCGAACTTTCGGAGCTCCAAAAAACACGTCTGCTTGCCAGAGATGCGAGATGTGCTATTTAACGGTTCCTTACACCCCACAATTAAATGGTGTTGCAGAGCGGATTATTAGGACAATCACCGAAGAAGCTCGCTCTATGATTAACTGTACTAAGGGCCGTTTTCTCGTCCGCCTGTTAAATTTAAAGTAGGGTTAAAACTTTGATTTCCCATACGATTTTAAGGTTTTAACTTTACTTTAAATTTAACAAACGGACCAGAAAACGGACCCTAACAGCAACTTATTTAGTCAATAGGTCCCCAAGTAGAGCTTTGGAAAATATAAGAAAAACACCATATGAAATATGGCATAAAAAAAAGCCAATATTAAAATATTTAAAAATATTTAGATCGACTGTATACGCACTAAATAAAGTGCGTAAGCGAAAATTTGATGAGAAATCGATCAGGACTATACTCATCGGGTATGAGCCAAATGCCTATAAATTGTGGAATCTAGAAAATTTATTATAGCTAGAGATGTAGTGGTGGACGAAAAAAGTTTAAATCTTTGACTTTCAATGAAAACAAGAGAGAACGCTATAGTCGGGTTGGTGTCCCGCTAAAGGGAGTGCGAGGGAGATGGATATTGCGTATAACTTTTTATTGAATGGTCCGATTTGAAAAATGTCTTCTACGTTCGATAGGTATAAATATACGCAACAAAATTGCATTTATACTTCTTGAAAATCTTTAAAGGTGAGGGCGCCAGACATATTTTAAAACTGTTAGTGGGCGATTGTGGGCGTTAGAGGGGGCGTGGCGCTCGGCTGAAATAAACTTGCGCTGCGTAGGAAGAATATGTGTGTAAAATCTCAACCTTCTAGCTTTTGTAGTTTCCGAGATCTCAGCGTTCATACGGACGGACAGACGGACATGGCTATATCGACTCGGCTAGTGACCCTAATCAAGAATATATATACTTTATAGGGTCGGAAACGCTTCCTTCTCCCTGTTAAATACTTTTGCACGAATACAATATATACATACAATATATCTGTAGTAAAACATAATGATGTTAGCAGAAGTCATGGTTCTCCAATTGAAGAGAATGAAGAGTTAGATTTTCCATCAGAGGAAATGAATGAATCAATGGATTCAAAGTCTGGTGAAAACTCAAACTCAAGAATACCGATCCAGTAGTTGGTGACTGGTCATTAGTTTACACATAGAACCATTTAAATTTATGTCATTATTCATGCACCATCTTTGAAATGCATTGAGATCTGATTGTAAAGCCAAACTTTGTGCGGAATCATTAAATTGCAGGCACAACTTAACGTCATCTGCGTACATAACTACACGTGAGTTCGTAAGGACTAGAGGAAGGTCATTTATAAATAATTTAAACAGGAGCAAACTAAGATGATTTCCCTGTGCAATAGAAAGAAGACTTTCGGGAAAGTTTCATCGCGATAGCTTTAAAACTGAGAGACTAGTTCGCATAGAAACGGACAGACGGACAGACGGACATGGCTAGATATACTCGGCTATTGGTGCTGATCAAGAATATATCCTTTATGTGGTCGGAAACGTCTCCTTCACTGCGTTGCAAACATCTGAATGAAATTATAATACCCTCTGCAAGGGTATAAAAATGTTTCCTTACTATACTTACCTACTTTAACTTCACTTTTTCTTATTTAAACTTGTTTGTCACCTTGACCCAAACGAACCGTAACTTTCTTACCTTCACATTTACATCACCTTTACACCTTCTTTACATTACTTTTACCTCAATCTATCTAATACCTCCGTAATCGCAACTTAACCCCGCACTAACCTCACCTTATAATATTATATAAATATATAATTTTTGTCAGCTTAGCGAACGCAGAGAAAAACTCTTACTATTTCTTTTAACGTTTTTTCGAACAGATCTAAAGCCCAAAAACCTTAAAAACTTAAAAAAGAATATATCAAATGACTCTCTCTGCTCTCTCGCTCTGCTTCTGCTCACGTTGTTTTTGTGAGAGAGCTGTGTTCGGAATTCGTTCGTGAGTGCTGCGAACTGCCGAAGCATACAAAATACAAAAACAACGTGCTGCCAAACAGGCCCCATAAACCCCCGCAATCTTACAAAAAAATCATTTAAAATCAACCGTTGGTCCAAAAAAAAATTGCTTACTGATTGTATGGCATAGCTCCACACTTTAAACCAAAAACGGATCCGATCGCATAATCGGTGCGGAAAAAATAATTAAGTGCCCCCAACCGGAAGTCGGTTGGGGCTCATCTTCTGGGCTCTCAAAGATTTCCACAAATAAAGCTTAAAATAAAACAAGAACGGAAGCTACCTTCGGCCAGCCGAAGCTTATATACCCTTGTAGATAAAGTAATGCTCACTCGGTGCAGTTCCAGGGATTCCAGATTCAGCGTTTCTATTTTAATTTAGTTTATTCATAAATAGGAAAGAATCAAAATGCCTACTTCCTACAAAGTTACAATGAATTTTCTTATATTTGTTTGAATATTCCTATGGGAGCCTTGAGATATAGTGGTCCGATCCGGCTCGCTCCGACATATGTACTACCTGCAATAGAAAGAAGACTTTCGGGAAAGTTTCATCGCGATGGCTGTAAAACTGAGAGACTAGTTTGCATAGAAACGGACAGACGGACAGACAGACAGACGGACATGGCTAGATAGACTCGGCTATTGGTGCTGATCCAGAATATATATACTTTATGTGGTCGGAAACGTCTCCTTCACTGCGTTGCAAACATCTGACTGAAATTATAATACCCTCTACAAGGGTATAAATATCAACTTGTTTGGTTGAAAACTGTGGGAATGGTTCATGTTTTAATCCCGCGATTTCGCATTTTTCAAAAGTCCTGGGAGACCTTAGGAGCCGAATTTTAAAAAATCCTTTCTTAGTGCACACCTCTAACACACAATTCAGACCCAATTTTTTTCCAGAATTTTAGGTCTTATGGTTTGGGATGGGGAAACATGACGCAACTCGACATCTACTTTTTATACCCTTGTAGAGGGTATTATAATTTCAGTCAGATGTTTGCAACGCAGTGAAGGAGACGTTTCCGACCACATAAAGTATATATATTCTTGATCAGCACCAATAGCCGAGTCTATCTAGCCATGTCCGTCTGTCCGTCTGTCCGTCTGTCCGTCTGTCCGTTTCTATGCGAACTAGTCTCTCAGTTTTAAAGCTATCGCGATGAAACTTTCCCGAAGGTCTTCTTTCTATTGCAGGTAGTACATATGTCGGAGCCAGCCGGATCGGACCACTATATCTTAAGGCTCCCAATCAAATATAAGAAAATTCATTGTAACTTTGTAGGAAGTAGGCGTTTTGATTCTTGACTACTTAAAAACAAAATTGAAATAAATCGAAACGCTGAATCTGGAATCCCTGGAACTGCACCGAGTGAGTATTCTTTTATCTACAAGGGTATATAAGCTTCGGCTGGCCGAAGGTAGCTTCCTTTCTTGTTTATAGTAATACTCGATTATTCTTCACCGAAAAATAATTTTGTTTTAATATTTTTTTTCAGTAATTTGGGAAATGTTTATAAAGAGCGTGGGCAATTGCAAGAAGCTTTAGACAACTATCGCAGAGCTGTCCGCCTAAAGCCTGACTTTATTGATGGATACATAAATTTGGCTGCAGCATTAGTAGCTGCGCGTGATATGGAGTCTGCTGTTCAAGCATATATTACAGCGTTACAATATAATCCGGTAAGCTTTCTCTTTAATATTGAAAATAACACTTTTTATAAATCTTTATGTAGGAACTGTATTGTGTGCGCAGCGATCTTGGAAATCTACTTAAAGCCCTTGGTCGTTTGGAAGAAGCCAAAGTATGTAAAAACCAGCCATCGTAAAATAGCACTCACTACTTATTTGGCCATGTTGATCATAAGAGCACAGCAGATCTCTAGTGAAGACTTTGAAAATACATATCACTGTATTTTTGATTTCGTAAACAGAAGCTTGGTAATTCATGTATTGCTAAGAGTAGATATTTCGTGGTCTGCGATTCTGCTCTTTTACGAAACCTGAGGGAAACCGCCAAATACCACAAAGAATAAATTAACTTAATCTTTATATTTTTTTGTAGGCATGTTACCTGAAGGCGATTGAAACGTGTCCTGGCTTCGCAGTTGCCTGGAGTAATGTAGGATGCGTGTTTAACGCTCAGGGAGAGATTTGGTTGGCAATACATCACTTTGAAAAAGCTGTAACTCTTGACCCCAACTTTTTGGACGCGTACATTAATTTGGGAAATGTTCTGAAGGAGGCGAGAATATTTGACAGGTAGGTAGTGTAATTTCAATCAGAAAATCGCAAACGACTCCACATTAAGGGCCGTTTTCTCGTCCGTACTTTAATTTGCCTGCCGGGACAACGGAGCGATAAACAAAAAATGGTTTACTCGTCCTTATGTTAGCAAAGGTTGCGACAAATTTTGTCTCGGTACTTCATCCACCGTGCAAAATTTGTGCGGTTGGATTGTGCGCAATTGTTGCCAGACATTTGAGCGTTGTCAATCTGGTTCCACTCTTCATTCGAAAACAGGTGATTCTATTTACAGTTAAATATAAATCAAAATTGCTAAGGTCATCCAATTTATTTTAAAACAAGAAAGGAAGCTAGCTTCGGCAAGCCGAAGCTTATATACCCTTGCAGATTATTCCTATTAATTTACAAATCGCAAAAATGTTAAATTTCCTATTATTTTACATTAATTTTTCGATCGTTTCTATGGCAGCTATATGATATAGTAGTCCGATCTTTTTAAAATTAAAATCGAAATCCGATTTTTAAAATATTTAATTCGAAATTCAGAAATATATAAAAAATAATATTCCCAAGAGTAAAAAGTAATACTTGAAAAAACACCGATGCTAGAATTTTTTAACGTTTTTTTTTCCGATCGTTCCTATGGGAGCTATAAGATATAGTTGTCCGATCCGGTCGGTTGCGACATATATACTACCTGCAATAGAAAGAAGACTTTTGGGAAAGTTTCATCCCGATAGCTCAAAAACTGAGAGACTAGTTTGCATAGAAACAGACAGACGGACAGACGGACAGACGGACAGAAGGACAGACGGACATGGCTAGATCGACTCGTCTTGTAATGCTGATGAAGAATATATATACTTTATGGGGTCGGAAACGTCTCCTTCACTGCGTTGCAAACTTCTGACTGAAATCACAATACCCTCTGCAAGGGTATAATGAATTCCCTGGCAATTTCTCTGAAGTGTGAACTTATAGGCGCAGATATCAAGACCAAAGAAATTACTTCCAACATTACAGTGATGAAGAATTTGTTAAAAGGGTTCGCTTGCGAAAAAGCGGTGCTATTTGGTTTGCAAAAAATTGTTTTGCGACATGAATCTAAAGTAATGAAGTAAGTGCATTCATTTGATTTTACTAATTCTATATAGTCAAAAACCATTATTGCAGGGAAACGACAATATAGTCATGGGTTAATTTTCTAATAACTCTTAGATTCTACGCAACTGGCAGTTTTCTTATAACTGTTGTCGATTGTTAAGCAAGTTCCCTTTGCTATGACGTCTTTTTCAAAACAATTTATGAAGTACCTGCGTATTGAAGATCTTCAATAGACAAGTTTCCGAAAGTCTTTGGAGCCATAGATGGCACGCATGTAAGAATTCAATCTCCCGGAGGCGATTCCGAAGGCACCGGTCCTGTTCATCGGCAATTTTTTTTTAATGCGAAACTTTCTTTCTGCCGACATGGTTTTTTATTAGTTTTAAATTTTGTTTATATCATTAGCTGTTAGTATGACTGTATATCGATAGTTTTTCGATTAATTTTTGACAATTAGTTAACTCTTCTGTTGTGGGGCTGCCACCCAGTCTGAAATTAGTGCGCCTTTTATTTGGAGTTTTAAATGACGGACGAGAAAACGAAGCTAAATTTTACTTTGCAGGACGGACGAGAAAACGGCCCTAAGTATATATTTACTGAATTAGCACCAACATCCGAGTCCGTCTTTGTCCGTTTCTATGTGCCTCGCACTTTTAAACCTATAGGACGAAACTTGCCCAAAGCTGTTCTTTCCACCATTGGATCTTATGGATCTTATAAGGAAAATAATAGAAAAAACATTATAATTTTGTAGGAAGTAGGCGTTTGGATTTTTGACAAAGGTTAGTAATGGTTTAAAATAAAAACAAGAGATAAAGCTATAGTCGGGATGGTGTCCCGACCATCTAATACCCGTCACTCATCTAAAGGGAGTGCGAGGGAGATTGATATATACAATTTTTTTGATTGCGCATATCTTTTTAATGAATAGTCCGATTTGAAATATGTCTTCTACATTTCGATACGTATAAATATACACAAAAAATTGCATTTATACTTCTCGGAAATCTATAAAGGTGTGGGCGCCAGACAGATTTTAAAATCGTGGCTAATGTGGTATAATATATGTAAAGGAGTGTAGGGTAATGTGACGAACTCGTCGAATCTCACATATGACGTCACGATAAAAATTCCAAATAAATGTAGTCGTCTCCTCTTATCCTCTTTTTCCAGTAATATTATTAAGAAGTCACGTAATTTGTTCGTGTGGTAATTTTTTCTAAAAAGGTGGTGCACAAACTAGCAAACCTATTCAATTTATTTGTGTTTCAGCAGTGCCAGAGCGAAGATAAGTGGAAAATAAAATCAGATGAATATATGCTCGTGTAAATGAGATCTTAATCAACAGTTTTAGGTACCTGGCGTTTTTATAACCGTTACTCGTAGAGTAAAAGGGTATATTGTATTCGTGCAAAAGTATGTAACAGGGAGAAGGGAGCGTTTCCGACCCTATAAAGTATATATATTCTTGATCAGGGTCACTAGCTGAGTCGATATAGCCATGTCCATCTGTCCGTCCGTATGAACGCTGAGATCTCGGAAACTACAAAAGCTAGAAGGTTGAGACTTTCCACACATATTCTTGGGCTTCCTACGCAGCGCAAGTTTATTTCAGCCGAGCGCCACGCCCCCTCTAACGCCCAAAATCGCCCACTCACAATTTTAAAATGTATCTGGCGCCCACACCTTTAAAGATTTCCGAGAAGTATAAATGCAATTTTGTTGTGTATAATTATACCTATTGAAATGTAGAAGACATTTTTTAAATCGGACCATTCAATAAAAAGTTATACGCGATCAAAAAAATGGCATATATCCATCTCCCTCGCACTCCCTTTAGCCGAGTGACGGGTATTAGATAGTCGGGACAACAACCCGACTATAGCGTTCTCTCTTGTTTTTGTTTGCGCCGTTTGCGAGTGACACCGTTTTTGCTCCAAGTGTACCTTGTAGGGTATCGTGACGAACCTTATGTAGGGTATGGTGACAAATTTTTTTATTCACGAATTTTAATTGTTAACGTTGATTTTGTGTAAAAAACTATAATATTACCTGATAACATTAAATGCTGCATTTTTATTGTAGTTTTGTATTCATCTTAGTTGTGTCGTCAGTTGGAAAGGATGGTTCACGCCAAACGCTGTGGGATTTAACTCCGATGGAATTTCGAATCGTACTTTTACAGAAACATGCTCAGTGTATGTCAGCAACTTTCTGCTTTGACACTTAAAAAAAATTGATTTTTAGAAAAGTTACATTCAAAAAACGAATCGTTCGTCACCTTACCCTACATTCTACTATATAAAGGGGTGGTCAAAAGTATTTTCACAAATGTTAATGTCTTTCTGTACTTATATTTTGAACTTATAATATAAACTTTTGGCACCTATAGAAAGAGCACTTCAATTCCGTTTAAATGACACAAAAATTGTCTTAACCCATTAAGACCCCTTTGAAAAGTGAGCAAATTTTGCGAAATTCAAATTTTCAACTTTTTTCCTGGGGCTTAAAACAAAAATGTTTTGATGCAAAGTTGTTCCCCAATCAAAATTAATAATAACTGCAAAAACAAATTTTTCAAAAAATTTTTCCTTGTATTTTTTATGATTTTTTGAATGGAGACCTCTCAGTAAAATTTTATATGAAAAGGAAGAAAAAGCGGCAAAAATAGCTATTTTCAAAAAATCATAAAAAATACAAGTAAAAATATTTTGAAATTTTTTTTTTTGCAGTTATTATTAATTTTGATTGGGGAACAACTTTGCATCGAAACATTTTTGTTTTAAGCCCCAGAAAAAAAGTTGAAAATTTGACTTTCGAAAAAAATTGTCTAATCTGCCCACTTTTCAAAGGGTGCTTAATTGGATAAGAAAATTTTTGTGTCATTTAAACGGAATTGAAGTGCTCTTTCCATAGGTGCCAAAATGTTTATATTAAAAGTTCAAAATATGAGTACAGTTAACATTCAAATTTGTGAAAATACTTTTGACTAGGGTTGTATATGTAAACATACATATCTGCATAGTTAGTTTTCGATTTTAACGGGTGGTATTTGTGAATTTGCGGTGTACAAAAATTAGGAGCATTTATTGCTTTGATTTAAGATATCTAAAATATATTGATATTTTTTATTGATACCTATGCCAAAAAAAATGGTTAAATCAAAGACTACATAGATTTTAGTTTTAAAGAAAATCGTTAGAGGACATTATTAATGATTATTTTTTTGTTTTATTTTCCGCCTAACAAATAACGCTTACTTTCTGATTTTTATTTTCTGATTAAAAAATAAAACTTATTCCTTCAGTTTTATTTTTCGAGGTCTTATTTCTTTGAATTCAAGAGGTTAGGTCTTAAAAGAGGTTAGCAAATATACTAAGTAGAACACGGCGAACACATTAAGGATATTTTTTATTTGCACAATTACCGGGAACCGCCAAAAACAAAGACAAGGTACTCGCCTTAAGCAAGTAGAGCAAAGAAATAAGTAACGCTGCAGTCGTGTTCCTTGTCTTCTCAATTAAAATGGGCACATAAGAGCGTTCCTAGCGTTCGGTAGTGACACCGCTGACCATGCAAGGCATCTAAACTTAGTTACTCTTAACTTTTTTGGCATGTATTGAGAAAAATCAATTTCAGTTTACCCTGCAACAAAATTAAAGGTGTTTTACAAACTCAAGGCCTTATATCTGGACGTTGATGCACTGTGGTCAGTACAATGAAGTGGCCCTTACGACACTAAGCAATGCTTGTTACGCGCGGAGCCCTACACCGTTTTAGGCAAGTAAACGAAATCGCGGACAAAGAAAAAAACAATTTCACAATAGACAATTAAAAATACATGCAGGTCAAAATACGAATAGTCAAGATACATAAGTAAAACTACTTATTTGCTAGGTAGGATAGTATTATTGATTTAAAGATAGGCAGTGGGTCGGTAGTAGATATTAGGTGGTATAGTCTATTATAGTCATTGCAGAATACTCTAAAAGGTTCATGCATTGCATAATAAGAGATACAATGATTTAGAACTAGAGGAATATAGTTTCTTGTGAATCTATTAGGCACATTAAAATGCAGGCGACCCAGTAACTCGGGGCTCTTCACATCACCATGAATAAGATTCCTGATAAATGTAATACCGTTCTTCGGTTAACTAATGATGGTAAATTAATTAGAAGTAGTCTACTAGAGTAGAATGGCAGTATTAGGCTTGTATCCCAGTTAAGTCCCCGAAAGGCAAATATTTAAAAGTTTTTTGCACAGACTCAATTCGGTCTATATGCACCCCATATTGGGGACTCCAAACTGGAGCGCAGTACTCAAGAATTGGTCGGACTAATGAAATAAAAAAAGGTCTTGGTGACATAGGGATCATCGAATTCCTTCGACCACCTTTTGATAAATGCAAGTACGCCCCTGGCTTTATTTACCATGGTAGTAATGTGATCCGAAAATTTAAGTTTGGGATCCATATAGACTCCAAGGTCGTCAGCATGCGTTATTCTATCTAACACACAACCGCTCAAAGTATAAGTTGAATAGTGAGGACTGACACGAAAAAAGGTCATTAGTTTACACTTAGAACCATTTAAATTTAAATCATTATTCAAGCACCATGTTTGAAATGCATTCAGACCAGATTGTAAAGCTAAACTTTGTGCGGGATCATTAAATTGCAGGCACAACTTAACGTCATCTGCGTACATAAGTACACGTGAGTTCGTTAGGACTAGAGGAAGGTCATTTATAAATAATGTAAGCAGGAGCGGACCAAGATGACTTCCTTGTGGTACACCAGACGTAACTCGGATTTGGGATGATAAAGAGTTTTTAAAAATGACCCTTTGAGTCCTGCCATTCAAATAACTTAAGATCCACCTAAGAAGATCATCAGGAAACCCCAAAAGGTCCAATTTCCGAACTAAAATCGGATGGTTTACAGAGTCAAACCTTACTGAAATCAGTGTACACCACATCAGTCTGACAATTTGTTCTAAAACCATTTAACACAAATGAAGTAAACTCCAAAAGGTTGGTTGTCGTTGACCTACGTTTTATAAATCCGTGCTGACAAGAGGAAATAAGAGACCTACAACTGTGTTGCAAATGATGTTCTCGATGAGCTTCGGAATAGCTGATAGCTTTGAAATATCTCTGTAATTACATGCGTTCAATTTGCTCCCCTTTTTAATGAAACGGGATAACAAACGATTCCTTCCATCTATGCGGGAAATCTGACGTTTCTAAAGACGAAGTAAAAAGTTTATGCAATGGTCTACACAAAGTCTCAGCGCAATACTTGATCACACATCCAGGGACTCCGTCAGGACCCGAAGAGTAGACTGGTTTGACCCTTTGCTAATCTAAAAGAAGTGAGCTTTCACATATAAATGTACAAAAATTAAAGTTTGATTTAGGAATGTCATATGGGTAAGACTGATCTGACGGACTTGTTGTTGAATAGGTGGTTTGGAAAAACTGTGCAAAAAGATCGGCTATGGTCTGATCAGTTTTTGCGGCGGAATTTTCAAATTTAAGGGTTGATGGGTAACTTGAAGATTTACGCTTTGTGTTATCAAAATTATAAAACTGTTTTGGATCCAGTGTAAACTGCGTCTTACAACGAGCTAAATAGTTTTTGTAACACTGAGCGTTAAGCACGGTAAAATCCGACCGAGCACTTAAGTATCGGGAAAAGGTAGCTTGTGATCCGGAAGCTCTAAACTTTTTGTAAAGTCTAGACTTCACATTTTTAAGTCGTGACAACTCTTTACTAAACTACGGAGGTCGGCTAGAAATTTTAGGATAATACGTAGGTACGCATGTATCAAAAACTGCGTTTAATACATTAAAAAATATATTAACAGCTTCAGCCATATTGGAATATAAGTACAGATTAGACCAATCCGAGCAAGCGATAAGGCTATTGATAAGTGTAAAGTTTGCTCTACGGAAGCAGGGAATGCGTTTAGCTGACTTTTCACATATTTCAATTAATTTTGTACCCGTGTCAACAGTCAGCTCTAGCGTTGGGTGATATGGGTCTTCTGGTAAAGTAATTGCAGAGGTTTTAACTATGCAGACACAATCTGGACTTGAAACAAAGCATAGATCCAGTAATCGTCCTAACGAATTTAGAACATGGTTTACTTGAGACAATGAAATATCAAGCAAACCATCAAGAAAATCATGCTGCGTTGAAGGTAACAATATATTCGAGGTTTCGACGGTGGACCATGTCGCTCTAGGTATATTAAAGTCACCTAAAACTATTAACTGATCCCTATCTGATAGTTTACTTGAAATAAACTGGATAGCGGACAGATGATTAGCATATATTGGGAATTCAGATGACGGCGGAATATAAGAACATGTTATGTATATAGAAATACCCTGAAGGGATAGTTTTATACACAGAAATTCAATGTCCATTATTTCGTCGGACGTTATTTCTTCAGACGTTAATTCTGAGTTGACTGCAATTAAAACTCCACCTCCACGTCGGGAGGGACGATCAAGCCTGTACGTTGTGAACTTACTTGGAAAATAGGAAAGCAGAAGATGTGGATGGCTCTTTAAAGGCATTTCCAACTTCCTTTGAACGAATTTTCTTTTTTCTAGCTTCGTACTCTTTAACAAAAATGCCTGCAGGCCAAAAATTGGGTGAGTACATCGTTGCAAAATGAGCACAGGGAACACCGATATTAAATGATGATACTTCCCTAGCATATGGAAAATTAAATCGTTCAACCTTTAGATCACACAGGAACACAAAATTAAACTTTGTAAAATTTCCACGAACCATTTCAAGTTTTCCATGATATTTGGGTGCTCCTGAGTAAAAGTCCCATACAAAATTATTTTCCATCACCTACAGGTTCCGCGGTATAGCTAAGAATACAAAAAACCGATGTTTGCCGACATTTTGAATTACGTGGCCTATATAATTGGACCAATATTTATTATTCTCGGTAGGACCTACTCTCAATACATCAAGGCATTCCTAAAAAATAGTCCCCATTGTGAACCATTGCCCATGTCTTTGGAATTCGACGCCAAAGTTGAAAATCCCAAAATTGTAGAGATTTTTCTGATGGAAAAACAATTCTGAGGATTAAATCTTGAATGGAAGTAATTTTAACTATTCATTGTATCTATTGTTCATTGTATGCTTTAATTTCGGTTTAAAGCGATTTCATGAGAATATTTTTATTGAATTTATTATACTAATAAAACCGTTTTTTTTATTTCATTATCTACTCCTAAATGTTGTCAAATTTTAAAAAAGTCAAGGCATCCTACAGAATGGGAGTAAACATTTACATTTCTCTGTGTATGTTCAGTGAACGTATTTTAGTTTCTTAGTTCTAGAGGTTGCCATGACTTATTCAAAATTTGACAACATTTAGGAGTAGATAATGAAATAAAAAAATCGGTTTTATTAGTATAAGAAATCCAATAAAATGTTCTCATGAAAACGCTTTAAACCGAAATTAAAGCATACAATGAACAATAGATACAATGAATAGTTAAAATTACTTCCATTCAAGATTTAATCCTCAGAATTGTTTTTCCATCAGAAAAATCTCTACAATTTTGGGATTTTCAACTTTGGCGTCGAATTCCAAAGACATGGGCAATGGTTCACAATGGGGACTATTTTTTAAGAATGCCTTGATGTATTGAGAGTAGGTCCTACCGAAAATAATAAAGGTTGGTCCAATTATATAGGCCACGTAATTCAAAATGTCGGCAAACATCGGTTTTTTGTATTCTTAGCTATACCGCGGAACCTGTAGGTGATGGAAAATAATTTTGTATGGGACTTTTACTCAGGAGCACCCAAATATCATGGAAAACTTGAAATGGTTCGTGGAAATTTTTGGCTGTGTACCTGTGTCATCAATCTGAACTTTGTTACGGATATAGGCCGTAATGTCCAGGGATGAAAGGTCAGGATTCAGCCGAGAAACAAAAATTTGTTTCCGCTGCGGTACACAGGTGACTGTTTTAGGTATCACGCATGTGACAGGTTTTGGTACTGCAGCATTTATGGCTGCACTACCAGTTCCAGTCGGTACTCCAGACCTTAAGTCAACATGCGGCGTTGGAGTCATTTCTTTATTTTTTTTAACAGATTTTTCGGATGTCTCATGCGGCAAAATCTCACGATCTTTACATTCGTATACCGAATCTTTTTTAGCTTTCGACCTCAGTACCATTTGTGCGGCAGCTGAGAACGACTGCTGTGCTGCAGACCCCGGATCGCCAGAGAGAGATGCACTAGCGTCTTCCGTGGGTTGTCTATCGACCGCGATCTTTTTACGCTTAGGAGAATCGGGCTCAGATAGCATACGGCTAGTGAGCTGCGACTCAAGCGCCACAAGCAGATCCGTATTTCTACGGCTGTTACGAATTAATTCCGTTACAGTGCTTTTTGTGAGCCGTCTTATAGAGATTGCCTGGGTTTCATACGCGATACATTCTTCACAATAGTAGTGCAAGCCACTTCTCATGTCGATTGTATCGCGAACCAGGCCCGAATAGCCAAGACGTTTTGCATGAAAAATACTATCGCACGAATGGCACGGAATGCTCTGTTGTAAAGCCAAAATCAACGACTTGCATTTCTTCGAACAACAGACAGCCATTATCGCTATATTCCGAACCACGGTGCAAAGAGAAAAAAGCTACGAGAGTAAGAGAGAGCGGGAGAGAGTGAGCGGGAGTGAGTAAGCGGGGGAGCGTAAGTTTAAGCTGTGCCAACAACAACGTTTTATGCGGGAGTGCGGGTGAGCGGGTAACTACCGTATAGATTCTTACCGCTCCAAACAGCGTTTGGTAGAAAAGGAGAATGCAATAAGATAAAACAATAACAACAAACACTGCACAGAGACTGGGCGTGCAAACTAATTTAGTTAATTTAAACACGAAACAATCACTATGCACTCGCGAAGCGAACGGATGTTGTTAGTGATATAAAAAGCTATTTAAATGTTAGAAAATTCGAATTAAACCCCGATGGTTTATGGACAAAAAGAACAAAAATTCGGAGCGCAAGACAAAAACACGACCGTTCACTGAAAGAGCGAAATAAAAATAAATAAAGGTCTTTTTGGCCTTAAGCACGTTGCACGATGCTGATTTGAGGTTTTTGAAAGTTAACTTTAAAAATTTTGGATTTTAGAATCTAGAAGTAGACCGTTGTATATATATTTTCTATAAGGGAGATATAAGTAAAAATATATATATACTATTATATGTTAACGATGTGGTAATTGCAACCAGTAATTGCGAAAGTATGTCTAAATTTAAAACTTTTCTTTCAAGTACGTTTCAAATGACTGACCTATGTAAAATACGAAATTTTCTTGGCATAAAAATTGATCGAAAAGATGATCAAATTTGTCTCAGTCAATCTGCATATAATAAAAATGTTTTAAAGAAATTCAATATGGAAGACTGTTCAAGAAGAACACTTTTTATAATAAATCTAATACTTTACGAGTTCAGTACATGCCAATATGTTAATTGATCTAGAGCCGTAAATAACGATCTGTAACTAAAAACCAAGGTTGCAGTTCTAACACTTGTAATCTTAAGTACAGGCCACTTGAGCCTGACCGTAAATATAGTTTTCACACTGCACAAAGGGTCGCCTTGCAGGAGACCGTTGATAAGGCTCCCGCTCAGGCAAACAGATGTGGTCTCTGCGTAGACCATAGATAGGTATATTATAAGAATTTCATGTTAGTTACGTAAGCAAAGACTTATTGAAATAAAATCAGTTTTTATACAGAACTCAAACGTGAAGGTTTTTTCCTTATTACAGGAATCCCTTTCATTTTGGTCCTTCGAGCCTTTGATTCCTTGAGGAACAATTGGCCACACCTCTCTGTAGTCTTTCCCCACCAGTGGTAAGAGACTCAGGGATATTCTGCACCTTAAAGATTCTGCAAAGTGCTAGACACCTGCAGCTAAAGGTAGCAATAGATTCACACGATTGTTTTCCCCCACCAGAGGTAAGAGACAAAAGTGTTGAACAAAATAAAAGCAAAAAGACAAGTAAAGAGTCTTTTTTGTTTTTAATCACATTAAAGATTCTGTTTTTTAACAGCTAAAGGTTGCTAAAGTCGGTAGGGCGTTTCCGGGGCCTTAACATATAGAGAAATATAGGTATTTATATATTAAAACCAATAAGTTGGTAAGGCGTGTCCGTGGCCAAAAAGCAGGTATAAAAAATATACAATTTCGTGAAAAGTGCATTAAAAAAAGTGCCAACAAAATAACATTTATATTAAGTGCCTAATTACAACCCAGCGGGAAAGTGAGAAGTTGGTTTTTGTGTTCTTGAAATCCTGTTCCTTTTTGCAGGCGGCGGTGTGGGGATAGATAATTTCTGAGCGTTAAATGGGGGTTGGTTTCTGAGTAGCATCAATCTCAGGCCACTTATGCGCTGTGTGATTTCTGTGGCACTACGATTATAATATTTTTTAACAAAAAAATCACCAACTTATAATATTCAAAAATCCTATGACACCAAAACCAAAAGACTTGTTCTCACATTTAGTTTTAATTTTTAGTAATTTTAAAATTCGGCGAAAAAATATTAATAATTTTTAATCAAAAAAATTAACTATTATCATAATGTCTATAATGATAATATTAATTTATTTTACTCAACATTTTTCAAATAATAATAAGAATGAATGTGGGATTCAACCAAATTATAGAGAAAAGCCACGGTAAGACGATTAAAATATTTGATCTCATTTATCAAGGAATTACATTAAATTACAAAGAAAACTATTGTTGTTTTTTACATTTTTAAACATTTTCTGTGAAATAAAATAATTTGATCGTCAGATCGTGGCCTAAGCCATTTTTAAGTGTTGTTAAAATATAAAAATTCGTGTTGGTGGTATTGATAACACGAAAAATGGCTAATATACCTATAATATACGTAACCTTTAATGATTACGGTCCCTGAAAAGTATTGTTTAAACAAAATATTTATTCGGCGCCAAAGTGTGACCCTAATTTACACCAAATTTATCTGCAATAATTTTGGTATTATCAAGAATATAATGCAGGGTCACATCATTTTTAAATTTGTTGGAAAAAGTTAAAATAGTTAATTTTAATATAAAAAACAATAAAAAGGGGACTGATAGAATAAATGTTGTCTTTTAATAATCGTTATTTCAGCGTTACAAAGGTTAGTACCACAGATATTTTCGCCATTAATAAATAAACGCCTCTGGATGCTATCTTCAACACAAATTCTGCATTGCAGTGACACTTGAAATGTTTTTAATCTTTACCAGTGGTAAATGGTGTGAGGTGTTCATTAAATGGTTGTATAAATAGTACTTCAGTACTAACTTAGTTGTTTAACTTAATCAAAATATTACATTTATTTCAGCCAGGCCGACTGAGACTTCTTGGGACCAGAAGTGTTGCGCCTGCGTTTGTCATATTTTATTTTTTCTTCTCATAGTTTTTGATATAGATACCCGACATAAAACAACTGAACAGAGGGTAAATGATCGGCCATGGCAAACCTGGCATAATTTCTGGAGAGATCCTTTAATTTTGTGCGGAGGCCTAATAATGGTAATTACTCTTATTATTATTCCTGGTCTTACATTCATATCTTAATTATTTTTGATATTTTCAGAAGACAGACAAGAAATGGATACCTAAGAACTGCATTCGGCCAAGCAAAACCCGGGAATGCTTCAGGCATTAAAAATTTGTAGTTCCAATGCTTCGATTGTAAATATTATTAACTAGCAGGGTGCCCGCAGCTTCGCTTGCGAATAACCCAAATATCTGAAGCTACTTTTCATATGAAATAGTTTGCAGTAGAATTATATAATTTTGCATTTTAGAAGTTAGTTTAAATTTATTTGTAGTTTTGGATGAAACTTTTATTAACCCTCATTTCCACATTCGGCGCGTTTTTTAAACGTGGTTTCCCCTAAATAGGCCTAGTCCACAATATAAGTTCAAATATTTTTAAAAGTTATTTTAAAACCTCTCTGTAAACAACATTTTTTGTTTGGCCATCAGGAGATAGGATGATTAAGCTCTTTGCTGAGCTAACTCTTGAACAGGCCACATAAAATTGTCCATGGGAAAAACAATCGTCCCTAAGATCTAATCCAGCTACTTTCAAAGTCTGCCCTTGTGTCTTATTTATTGTAATGGCAAAACAGACCTTTACAGGAAACTGTAGACGTTTAAACTCAAATGGTAAGTTGGATGACGTTAGAGGAATTCTTGGTATGAATACTGTCTCTCCTTTGGCACAGCCGGTAAAAATAACGGCTTCAATAACAAATTTGTGAAGAGCTTTAACTTGCAATCTCGTTCCATTGCATAACTTTGGGGGACTTAAGTTCCTTAGCAACATTATTGGTGTACCAATTTTTTGCGTAAGAACGTGCAAAGGCAATCCTGCTGGATTCGGCATCTTAAGAAATTCAGTAGGATAATGCACAGCATCTTATACCTCAGTAACAGTGTCAACTGATTTGTATGTAAGTTCCTCACCGTTAAATGATTTTGAAAGATGATTATTTATTGAAGCAGCTCTGTCATTTCTTGAAGCTAATATTGCTCTTTCTGATAGCAAGTCCAATGACTTGTGAACAATATTTGAAATATCTGGAAAATTTTTTGATGTAAGTTCTTCCAAAGTGTTAACAACTGTACCTAAACTTGATGAAATTATTATTTTTCCATCAACAGTTGGATAATCTCCATCTCCTATTTTAGGTAAAGTTTGGGCAAAAACACCGGCCGTTCTATCACCTAGTAAAAGAAATATAAATATAGTTATATCAACTTTAATTATTTTTTGTAATGGTATTTCGAAGAAAAAAATGACAATCATAAAGCAGAGTCAGGGGGTGGAAAAAAGATGGAGATATATAGGTGCAATAAACTATAAACTAAAGTCTACAGAAATTAAAACCGTATTAAAGCACATTTTATGTTTTTAAGGAAGCGCAGGGAAATGCATGGCAGAGGACGAGGGAGGGAGACGGAATCATTTGTTGACAATTTGTATGAAAATGCAGAGAGAAATAGCAATATGCAGGCAGCAAACTTACATATGATGCTTATGGAGACACTTGAATTCGATAATAGATCGACTTTTTCTTATTTTCTTTGTTTAAAAGATAGCTAAAGCTTTGGTAAAACCTTTAAATGAATCGTTAAAGCCTAAGGAAAAACTTTACCGAAGGAATTTTTGATATTCAGTTTAGAAGTACTATTTTTCGACGTTTGAAGATATTTTTGGCTAAATTGTAATTTTAGGAGGGGTTCTAAAAATAGTAAAAAGCATTAAATCTAAGCAGTCATATTTTTTAAACATGTAATATGCCTTAAAGTATTTTTAGGCGAAAACACGGATTTGATTGGTTAAACGGTTTAGTGTCCAGAATTTTATAAAGGAAAATTTACCTTTTTTCCAATTGGAAGCGATTGGGGCCACTTGGAGAGCCCCAATAAATCTTAGCAAATCAGTTTAAAGTTATAAGAATGTAATAGAAATGCATATTAATATTGTTAACCAGTGGTTTTGGCTGTGCGTTGATTCCCAGTTTTCTTACTGATAGCTTTATATATATAGATAAATAAACAAACAAATATTACAAAAAAAAAATGATTTTTATTGTGGAAAATCAGATACTGCAAAGCAGTGCAAAACCAAAACTGCGAGGGTCTGGAAAAACCAAAACTGGGAGGGTGTAGAAAAGCAGATATTGCAAGTGGAGGAAAACCATAACTGGGTACGTGTAGAAAATCTATAATGCGGGAAATCGAAAAACCAGTGGGTTTTGGCCTGCATTCTAATGCCAGAGATCCAGATAGAAACCTCATTTCCCCCTTACTTTTTGTGTCACCCCCGTGTATTTGGAATCCAGAGATGGAAGAAATGTAAGGGGTGAATGAGGTTTTGTCCCTTCCGCTTGTATGCAGAAACCTCTTGAAAATATGTTATTTTCCAGAGGAATTTTCCCGGTGGGCGGTCACACTTAAATTGCGACAGCAGGACATACATATGTACATACATACATGCGCCAGCAGAAGACGAAGCGAAAGACGTATGCGATGGTTCGAATGCAGCGAGTGTATGAGCTGATGTGAGTCAGCTGTTGGAGAACATGATTGCTGATCACAGCCGTGGTGAATGTGCTCCTTCGTTGCTCTGCTTTGACAATAGTTGGATCGATATCGATGATTTGCGGAGTGGTTGGCCACTGGGACGATGGTTGGGTCAAGAACTGTGGACCTGTGAACTACATCGATGCTGCCAGCTCAGTTGTAGCAGCTTCGCGCGAAACTATGTCCGCCGGATTGCTCTCACCTGGTACAAATTTCCACTGGCCATCTGCGGTCCATTCTTGAATTTCGGAGATTCGGTTTCCAACGAATGCTGACAGTGTGACTGAGTGCTGTTTTAGCCAGTGAAGCACAATCTGCGAGTCCGTCCAGAAATAGACCGAGAATTTTCTGTCCGCTAATAGAGGCTTCAATTTCGCATACAGTTGGCCCAGCAAATGCGCTCCACACAATTCCAGTTTTGGAAGGGATTTTTTCTTCACAGGAGCCACTCTCGATTTGCCAGTCAATAGCTGCACTGCGACATCTCCCGTCGACGTTTCCGAGCGTAGATACACGCAGCAGCCGTAAGCCCTGATTGATGTGTCACAAAATCCATGAAGTTGAAGTGATCGCATCTTGTGTTGGAGGCAATAGCGGGGAATCGATAAAATTGAGACTGTTTGGAATGATTCTAGGCATTTGCTCCAGGCCGTGTGTATGTTTTCTGGAACGCTCTCGTCCCATTGCAGGCCAGCGAGCCAAAGTTCTTGCAGAAGTATTTTTGCGACAACAACAAGCGGTGAGAGCAAACCAAGCGGGTCGAACAAGGCGGATGCGGTGGACAAAATACTTCTTTTGGTGATACGCGTTGCGTGGTTCCTTGGTATGAACTTGAAGAACAGTGTATCCTTGTGCTGGTTCCAGTTCACTCCAAGAGCGCTGGCTAGTCCCTCGCCACAGGAACTTAGCTTCTTGGATGCATGATCTTCCATGAATCCAACGTAGTTGGAATGCCATTTGGTGAGTGGGAAATGCCCTCGACGAAGAATTTCTGTGACTTGATCCTTGATAATGCGAAGCGTCTCTAAGTCGTCTGCACCCGTGAGTAGGTCATCAACATAGAAAGACGACTTTATGATAGCGGCCGATTTGACAGTCAGCTTGATGAACATCAGCGAGGTGGTTGAGGCTACGTGTTGCCAAAAATGGGGCGGCTGCAGTGCCGTAGGTTACCGTATTCAATTGATACGTGCGCAGCGTGTCTTTTGGAAATGCTCTCCAAAGAATGTACTGGTATTTGCTATCAATAATGTCGAGATTTACTTGCCTATACATCTTGGTCACATCTGCAGTGATGGCGTAACGATGAAGCCTGAACTTTAGAAGCTGCAGGTACAAGTCCTCCTGGAGTGTTGGGCCAACGCATAGCAAGTCGTTGAGTGATAATTGATTTGACGTCCGGCAAGAGGCGTCAAACACCACCCTAAGCTTAGTAGACTCACTGCTGGGTTTGAGGACGCAGTGATGCGGGATGTAGTAGTGCGGCTCGTGCAGTTTAGGATGAATAACTGGGGACATGTGCCCCAATTTCTCATACTCCTCCATGAAGTCGCAGTATTGTTGACGAAGTGCTGGAGATTTCGATAGGCGACGTTCCATGCTTAGGAACCGACGGCGAGCGATATCAAATGAGTCTCCCAACCGAGTTGGGTCAGCCTTGAATGGCAGTTTGACGACAATCCTACCAGTGCTGTCGAGACAAGTGGTCTTCTCGTACTGTTCCTCGCAAATAGCATGCTCCGGCTTCTGCAGAGGTGGCGAGTCGACTGCTTCCAGTTCCCACAGACGTTTGAGGTTGACATCAATTGAACTTGCGTTTAAAGCCATGCAAGTGGAAACTTCTATTGTCGCGGTTTGCTGCAGTCGGCCGGTTACGACCCAGCCAAACTGAGTTTTCTGCAGCAGCGGGCCTTGAGGTCCCAGCCTTATTTGCCCTACAGTTAAGGCGTCGAAGAAGGCTTCGGTTCCCAGTAGCAGATCGACGTGGCGTGATTGGTAGAATCTTTCATCAGCGAGCGGCGTATTTTCTGGCAGCTTCCAAGTCGAAACGTCGATGGCCAGATCGGGCTGGTATGAGATTTGTGGAATAATACATAGATCTGCGGAGAGTACGAAAGATGAAGTGCGAGATTTGACAGATGCAGTTGTGCAATATTTAATATCTGTTTGCGAATGGCCGATGATTCGAATTTGGACTGCATGTCTTTCCCTCCGTAAGCGAAGCCGTTGCGCGCAGTCTTCCGTCACGAAGTTCACTTGAGAGCAGGAGTCGAGAAGAGCTCTTCCAGGCCAGTAGGTTCCAAACGCATCCTTGACGAGAACCATAGCAGTGGCAAGCAACACCTGAGACTTCTGGCCAGAATGCGAGTGCGAGTGTGTTGCAGCTTCCAATGGCGGTGCGGTTGGATACGGTTGGTGCGAGCGAGACGAATCTAGCGAATGGTTGTTGTGCAACAGGGTATGATGTGCCTTGTTGCAGGTGCGACAGCGATTTCTCGATGGGCAGCTCGACAGTTGGTGACCTCTACACAGACAGTTTAAACACAGACGGTGTGTTTTAACGACATCAAATCGCGCGGTTGGATTAAGGTCCTTAAACTTGTCACATCCGAGCAATTTGTGTGAGGGTGCGAGGCAGTATACACATGGTGCGTTGGTCAGCGAAAACGACGAATTGTGAGATCTTGCGGAGGGACGAGTCGGTCTTGGCCGCTCCGATCCATAAGATTGCTCGTCAGACAGAAGAAACTGGCAGTGGCGCTCAAGTATCTGCGTGCATTGGCTCCAGGATGGCAGAGTGAGATAATCCAGTGATTCGTTCCATTTTGTTTTGGTCTGTTGATCGCACTTCTCCATGACCACGTAAATGAGCATCGCCTCAGAAATTTGAGCGTCCGAGCCTAGCGATAAAAGGGCACTATATAACGCGGATGCGTTGTCGATTAGGCTGCGGAGCTGTTAAGCACTTGACGCAGCAGCCGGCGGCAGTTTAAAAATCGGGGCTATCGTTTCGACAAAGATTAGGGCAGGCTTGTCATACCGGTCCTTCAGCCGTTCCAGCGCCTTCGCATAATTTTCTCCAGTGACCGGGAAGGCTGCGACAGCTTCCAGTGCAGGTCCCTTTAAACAATTACGGAGATGATTAAATTTGTCTATATTAGATATTTGCTCACGATTGACCAGTTGCAGAAACGACGAGATGAAGTTCTTGTAATCCTTATGATTTCCATCGAAGCTAGGTAGTGCCAATCTTGGCAGTCGAGACGGCGCGCTGTAGCTTGGTGCAGAGATGTTGTCGAAAACTGTGTTGTGCAGATCCTCTCCAAGAAGTTGCTGAATTGCCAACTTTGTAGTTATGTAACTGTCCTCCAGGTCTGCACGTCCACTATCTGTGGATTCCATGGTCTCAATTTCTGATTGTACCGAAAGGGCTTGCTTAAAATATGACTCTAAGATTCCCAAACGGCACTGAAGTTCAGCCGGCGATTTCTGCTCTTCTTCTTCCTTGGCATCGACCATTCCTCTTATGCGCGTAATGTTGCGCTTAATATTCGAGCGTTGCCGTTTGAGAGTCTCCAATATAGCCGTTGCCATTGCTTTGTATGCGGTTATGACAATGTTGAGTTGCGATGAGCGGGTCGAGTGAATAATTGTTGCGGGCGATAGTTCGACAATTGTTTATGAATTAATAAATTGTTAATAATTTGTTTAAAGACTGCCACACGTTGGTCGCCAAAATGTTTAATGCACAAAGCGTCTTTTGTGCTGCATAAGATATCAGGTTGGGGGGTGCATAAACTAATTGCAATCTAAAAACTCAGGCGAGAAAAAGACAACCGTTTTCCAAGATCTAACATCAGCAACTGCCTTTTATTAGCAGCTGCAAAATAACATAATGTTCTAACAGAGTAATTTACAGAGATTGGTTAATACATGTTAATGAGCTTTGTTTACATTTGTATAGGCAAAGAGAAACAGTATGTAAGACGAAAAATATTGTGAGTTTGACCGAACATCGGGTATCTATATAATATGACAAACGCAGGCGCAACACTTCTGGTCCCAAGAAGTCTCAATCGGCCTGGCTGAAATAAATTTAATATATTGATTAAGTTAAATAACTAAGTTAGTAATGAAGTTCTATTTATACAACCATTTAATGAACACCTCACACCATTTACCACTGGTAAAAATTAAAAACATTTCAAGTGTCACTGAAATGCAGAATTTGTGTTGAAGATAGCATCCAGAGGCGTTTATTTATTAATGGCGAAAATATCTGTGGTACTAACCTTTGTAACGCTGAAATAACGATTATTAAAAGACAACATTTATTCTATCAGTCCCCTTTTTATTGTTTTTTATATTAAAATTAACTATTTTCACTTTTTCCAACAAATTTAAAAATGATGTGACCCTGCATTATATTCTTGATAATACCAAAATTATTGCAGATAAATTTGGTGTAAATTCATTGTAAAGTAGGGTCACACTTTGGCGCCGAATAAATATTTTGTTTAAACAATACTTTTCAGGGACCGCAATAGTAGGGTGGATTTGTATGTTCTGGCTCACTTTCGCTTTTTTCTGGGTTTGTTCTGGCTCACTTGGGTCGGCCGGCCGGCGCTTATCTGGTTGGGGCGGAAGTGGCTCGAGCGAGGCTGGGTGTTATCGCGTTCACTCCCCCGCCCTCTCCCCGCCCTCTCCTCAGCCTCTCCTCAGCCTCTCCTCAGCCTCTCCTGTCGTTCTACTCCCACCCCCCCTCCCCCTCTCCCTCCCCCTCCCCCTCCCCCTCCCACTCCCGCTCCCGCTCTCCCTCCCTCTCCCACTCCTTCTCCCACTTGACCACTTTTGTTTTGAAGGTCATATAAATTGTTATCATGAAACACACACACACACACACACACACACACACACACACACACACACACACACATAATTACTTATTACTTATTTTAAATAGTTTTTAAACGGAAATTGTTATCTCAAAAAAAAACTCTAATATGTATTAGAAAATAATTTTTATCGCAAACTTCGTTAGATTTTTCGGTTGGCGGACTGGTATAAATATGGGGTGTATAGTCCTAGAGTAATTCAGAAAGCAAAAATCAAACACGGAGTAAGAAGTCGCTTACACTGTTTGGAAATCCCAGATCATCATCAACTTCACTTCCAGAATGGAGAACTTCACGGCCCAATGGAATGAGCTTGGTGCTGTTTCGCTTCCACCAATAAAAAGTGTTAAGGCGCTCCCCTTCGACGTACCAATCCCGATCACTAATGCCGAAGTGAAGTTCACACGCTTCGGACCCAAAATAATGCTGACATGCGACGATTTTGTGGTGTTCTTGCCAGAACGGTTTAGCACGCTGCCATCGAAAGCCGTGGAGCACATGGCCACAGGGAACTTCAAGTTTGTTAAGCAGAAAACTGAAGGAGACAATTATACCTTAAATTTTTATAACGAAGACGAAAAAGAAAACTAAAAATAAAGTTTCTTAAAAGTTAAAACAAAAAAAACAAAAAAAAAATGTCTAATGTTTTACAGAACAATAATAATCCTGGGTCTAGTAACAATCCTAACGCTGATGAAATCCGATATTGTGATGTCTGTAATTTAAATGTTGCTAAAATTAGTTGGTCACATCACTTACGCACCAACTTGCATAAGCAATTATCTAGCGCGCAAATAAGTGATAACTTGCGGTGTATAAGAAGCGCATTTCGAAATCGTATTGAAACTTATATAATCTCAAATAATAATAAAGAATGTCTGGATATCAACTTATTTCAACAAGCAATCAAAGAACAAGTGATCACTCTACTTCAAGAAGCTCAACAAAAACACGTTAATATCAAATTTAATTTCGAACAATTCTGTAATTATGTATTGATTAAAGAGAGTCAAGATCATTGTGAAATAAATCTCAAATCATTTCAAACAAAAATGCAAGTCTTAAATCCATCGACGAGTCGCACTGAAAATCTAAATGAAATAATCAATAAGTTAAATGACTATATAAAAAGTGAAATGAGTGAGTTTCAAGAACGAGACAGTGGTTGGTCCCTAATTGAAATAGTACATTTAGAAGTAAATATAAATAAATATCAACTCATAAAAGGTTCGAATTACATTGGCTTACCGAGAGAAATATTAAACAGGAAAGCCTGCATCAATGTGAAAAATAAAGACGAATATTGTTTTAAATGGGCCTTAATATCGGCTTTTATAAAACTTCGCAAAAACAATAGTCGACCAAATCAATATAAACGTAAAGGCATTTACAACATTCACGCAGATATAATAAATATAAATAATAAATCGATTAACTTTAGTGGGCTAAAATTTCCCACACCGGTCGACAGCATAAAAGTTTTTGAAGAAAATAATCCTGAACTTAGTATAACTGTGTTGGGTGTAGACAGCGATGGAAAGACAATCATCGGTCCATATTATTTAACTAATAATAAAACTAGCAACGTCACACACACTATATACCTATTACTTCTCGAGAAGGATGATAAATATCACTATGTTTGGATTAAAAATATTTCCAAGTAAGTATTAAAGTATAAACTTAATAAAATTTTATTATAACTATTTCTTTTATTTTCCATTAGATTACTTCGCAAACAAATAACGAAAAGTACTAAGAAGATTTCTCTATGCAATGGCTGTTTTCAACATTTCGATGATGACGATAAACTGGAACGACATACTATGGAGTGTAATAGAATTATAACTGAGATGCCCTCAAATGATATGACGATTTTAAGATTTAAGAATTTTAAAAATCAATTAGAAGTTCCTTTTGTAGCATATGCTGACTTTGAGTGTATTTTAGAAGGGATGAACTTGAAAACTTCAGATAACATAAATCTAATTCAAAAGCATATACCGTATGCATATAGTTATTATATAAAGTGTTCATTTGACGATAGTTTGGATATATATAGAATATATCATGGTGAAGATTGTGCAGCACATTTTGTTGAGAGTATATATAAAGATTGTTTAATGCTATATCAAAATCACTTAAATGTAACTATATCGTTATATCCGCTATCAATGGAGCAACAAAGAATAATTGACTTAGAACAAAATTGTAGTATATGTGGTAATTTATTCACTAATCAATCTAAAAGAGTAGTAGATCATTGTCACTTAACAGGAAAATTTAGAGGTGTAGCGCATAATAATTGTAATTTAAACTTTAAAATAGCAAAATTTTTCCCAATATTTTTCCATAATCTTTCGGCCTACGATGCGCATTTATTTGTGAAAGAATTAATGAAAATTCCTGGTGAAATTTCTATAATTCCGCTAAACAAAGAGTTTTATATATCTATCTCAAAGAAAATTTTTATAAATTCGAAGGAAAGGTTAGAACTTCGATTTTTAGATTCATTTAGATTTATGTCTTCCAGTTTAGATAGCTTAGCCAGTTATTTAAAAGAAGAAAATCTAACCACAATAAAATCCTTTTTTGCAGACTCGAACAAATTTCAAATGGTTAAACGTAAAGGTATATTTCCGTATAGCTATTTAAATTCAGTTGAACGCTTGTCAGATACACAATTACCGTCACGCGAAAATTTTTATAATCAATTAACTGATAGACACTGTTCTGAAGAGAGTTATCAGCACGCACAAAACGTTTGGAATACCTTTGAGTGCACAAATTTATTAGATTATTTATTGTTATATTTGAAGATAGATGTGCTGTTGCTATGCGATGTATTTGAGAATTTTAGAAAAGTATGTCAAAAAATCTATAATTTAGATCCTTGTCAATATTATACAACTCCTGGTCTGTCGTGGGATGCTATGTTGAAGACAACTAAGATTGAATTAGAACTACTCACAGATATTGATATGTATAATTTTATAATGAAAGGTATTAGAGGAGGTCTTGTTCAATGTAGTAAACGGCATTCTATTGCAAATAACAAATATTTAAAAAACGAATACGACTGTGAGAAAGAGTCAAATTATATTATATACTTAGATGTTAATAATTTATATGGATATGCTATGTCGCAAGCTATTCCGTATAAAAATTTTAAATGGTTAGAAAAAACAGAAGACGGAAATTTTGAAAATTTTGATTTAAACACATGCGTTGATGATCAATCAATTGGTTATATTTTAGAGGTAGATTTAGAATACAGCGAAAACTTACACAGCCAGCACAATGATTTACCATTTTGCCCACAAAACAAAAAGAATGAAAATATGCTACAACCAAAATTGATTGCAGACTTGACAAACAAATATAATTATATAATTCACTATAGAAATTTACAGCAATGTCTTCGACATGGGTTGATTTTAAAGAAAATTCATCGAATATTACAATTTGATCAATCTGCTTGGCTTCAAAAATATATTGATTGCAATAATCATCACAGAACATTGGCAGTTAATGATTTTGAAAAGAATTTTTTCAAACTGCTAAACAATGCAGTCTATGGTAAGACTATGGAGAATGTTGATAAGAGAAAAGAAATTAAATTAGTATCCAGTTGGGAGAGTAATGGGAAAAGATTGGGAGCTAGGGCACTTATCTCAAAATTTAATTTTAAGAATATATTACAATTTAACAATAATTTGTTCGCAATTCAATTGAAAAAAGCGCATGTTATCTATGATAAGCCTGTCTATATTGGCTTTACCGTTCTAGAGCTATCCAAATTTAAAATGTATAATTTTCACTATGACTATATGAAGCCTAAATATCAGGACAATATCAATTTAATGTATATGGATACTGATTCTTTTATCTATGATATTAAGACCATAGATTTTTATGATGACATTCGTTTAGAAATTGATGAGCATTTCGATACTTCAGAATATGATAAAGATAATGTTTTTAATTTACCATTGATAAACAAAAAAAAATTAGGTATGATGAAAGATGAGTGCAAGGGAGATATAATTAAAGAATTTATTGGACTCAGAGCTAAAATGTATTCAATACAAATCTCTAAAATAAATAAAGATGAAACAACAGAGATCAAAAAAATTAAAGGAGTAAAGGCGAGTGTAACGTCTAAATTAACTATTAACGATTTTCGAGATTGTTTGTATAAAAAAATAAAGCAAGTTGGAACAATGTACTTATTTAAATCTAAATTACATCAAATTTATACACAAGAGTATACAAAAGTCACCTTAAACTATTTAGATGATAAGCGCTATGTAAAAGAGAATAATATAGACACCCTTGCATGGGGGCATAAAGACATAGACCACTAAGTTAAACCAAAAATAAAAATATTATATTTTCTTTTTTTGATATATATTACATTTTATTTTTTCGAAATAAAAATTTTAAACATAAATGACCACAGTTATATGTATTGAATTTTTGATCATTTCTATAATTATATTCAATGGGTGGTTTTAAATAATTTACAATTTCAATGGGCGGTTGCAAATCACCAAAACTATCATAGTATTCTTTATAATTTCTCTTCTTGAAATATGCTACCCAATGCGTGCCACTACCGCTTTCGTTATCTAAATTTATTATCCCACATTCGTTGGTCAATGGTTTCTTGGGGAGACGATCACGCATAAAAACACCACGAAAGTGTTGAAAATGTTTTTTACCAAAATCAATTAAATCAATATCGGTAAGTGCTTGTTTGGGTAGCATATCTATTAGTTTTTTGGTGAATAGGGCTTATAAAATAGTCCATAGCCTTTCTTGTATGGTTTGAGGAAAAGTCCTTTTCCCATCGCAATTGATTCCATGTAGCGATTATGACGTGTCGCTTCGGCTAATTGTTCTTTACCATTTTTGACATCGTTTATTGCCTTGACAACAGCAGATCCACCACTAGCAAGACCACCAAGTGCACCAAGTGCAGTCAATATTGGTATTAATGGTAGGAATCCACCAATTTTTGGTAATGGTATCACCCTCGGAATATTTTTTCGTCGTTGACCGCGAAGAAAACTTGGTGGGATTGATTGTTGTGATATCTGAATTGCTTCATCGATACTCGTAGGATTTCTTCGTTTCAAAATTCGTTTAGTTTGACTCACAATGCTCGCAAATGATTTTTTTTTTGCTTGCCTACGACGTCGACGTTGTTTTTTATTACCACCTGATTTCCTCTTACGTTGACGTCGACGACGAGATTTGTTTTTAGTCATACCTAGACCGAATTTAACTTTTGTTTTCATAGCGTTTGTCACAAACCAAGCAGCAGAGCGTTCTTTTAGACCGCTATCTTTTGCTTTAAAACGTTCCCACGCTCTATCAGCTAATATATCATCAGCCTGATGACGATTTTTCAAGTCTTTGAATTGTGAATATGCAATATCGTGCTCTCGACACGCTGCATCTAGCGGATTAATCCCTTTGTCTCCACGTTTCAAACGTTCTGCAAGTTTTGTGCCTGGTCCACAAAATTGATAACCGGGTAAATGAAGTTCAATTGGAAGATTGGTAATCAAGTTGTTGACGAACCCACTACCAATTCGATACTGATTCGAATTTAATTTATGTTTATAATTTATACGCATTATTTATTGTTTTATTTGAATTAATGTATGAGTGTGTGTGTGTGTGTTTCTTTAGGTCTATTCTGTTTCGATGACAATCATAAATTAAACAAAAACGAAATATATACTCGAATATTTATAGTATTTTCATTAGTAGTTGTAAAAATTTGCTCAATAAAACAACAACAACAACATCAATAGCAATAACAAAAATGCGATTTATAAAACAAACCAGACAAATTAAGGTTCGCAACGTCGACCAGATTTGTGGCGAGGGGGATAGGAACGGAAAAATTACACATAGTCCATTGCTACCGAATTCGATAAGGGCTCTAATTGTGGGACCATCCAATTGCGGAAAGACGAATGTAATGATAAGTTTAATCGAAAGTCCCAATGGACTTAAATTTCGAAATATATACATTTATTCAAAATCGTTGTATCAGCCCAAGTATCAATATTTAATGAAATTGATTAAACCAATTAAGGGGATAAACATGTTCACGTTTTCAGACAAGGAAAAAGTCGTCAGTCCAGAAAGAGCTAGACCACACTCAATAATGATATTTGATGACGTAATCTGTGACAAGCAAACAGCAATAAGAGATTATTTCTGTATGGGGCGTCATAAACACATAGACTCCTTCTATCTATGTCAAACCTATACGAAAATACCGAAACATTTAATACGTGACAACGCTAATTTGTTAATAATTTTTAAACAAGATGAAATGAATATTAAACATATTTACAATGATCATGTTATAGGCGATATGTCTTTTAAACAATTTTTAAAAATTTGTGAGGAATGTTGGAGACAAAAATATGAATTTGTTCTCATAAGTAAAGATAATGATATTGATAAAGGACGATATAGAAAGGGATTCGATAGTTTTATACAGCTATAAATCAAACACACGGCTTTCGATCAGCTCTGGATCAGCTCGGTATCAGCTTTGGATCAGCTTTCGATCAGCTCACGATCAGCTTTAGATCAGCTCCGTATCAGCTATATATATAATATACGATAATTACATATACTCTACTAGTAAATAATTGGATTTTAAACAAACAACAACAACAACAACAGCAGCAATGACGAAATCAAAAAATAATAGCAAAGTGCTGGATGATCTGGTTCAAACCAGATTGTTGTTGACGCAGAAATTGAGGAGCATGAAGTCGAATGAAATGGATCGAATGAATATGCTAGAAAATACATTTAAACCAATTACAAAACCTTTGAATGTGATTGCGGAAAATTTTCTAAGAAAGAACAAGAAGGTGGTTAAATACAACGTTGAGAATCCGACTAACCCTAACCCTAACCCTAACCCTAACCCTAACCCTAACCCTAACCCTAACAATAACAACAACAACAACAACAACAACAACAACACTGGACGTGAACTGGTAAAATATGATGTTCAACAACGAGGTCGTTCAGGAAGACCACAGCAGCAACAACAAGAACAAGAAAAACTATATGTTGGAATGCTTAAGAAGAAAAGACGATACTCTCCAAAGAGGGTTACGAGAAGAAGACTTGATAACGACTGGGATAAACCGAGAAAAGTAAAATCCTATAATGGGAAAAGAAGAAGAAGAAGACCTTATCACCGAAGAAACAGTTGGGGTGAGAATGATGAAGACGAAATGGTGGTTGATAGTTCGCAACGAACGAGTTTTCCAATAAGCAACAGCAACCCACCCGACTTGTTAGATACTTCCGAAGATATCCTTGCAAACTATTCCTCGTTTTTAGATAGCCAAAGAGCAAAATACACTAATTTATTAATTCCTACACACAACGCTCAAAACGGTGATGACGATGATAATGCAGTAGTTAGTAGTACATCTGCTGCTGCTGCTGCTCTCCCTCTCCCTCCTGCTCCCCCTGCCCTCCCAGCACCACCTGTCCTCACAGTACTACCTGCCCTCCCAGCACCCCCTACTGCTACAGTTGATGTTTATGCTAAGGATGGTGATAATGGTGATGATGATGATGATGTCCATAATGATGAGGAAATGGAATTAAGTCCTTTTAAAAATCTCAAACGTAATCTGAACATTGAGAATTTACCTTCACCACCAGTCAAGCCTAATAAAACAAAGAAAGTTAGATTACCTTTTTTTATGCAGCCAAGAGAATCAATGCTTGAAAAAAGTCAATTGATTAATGGACCCAAATATCATAGATTTAAAAAGACCCCAATGAGAAATATAAATTTTTCACCAAATCTACAAAAACGAAATGCTTTCACAGAAAATTTATCTCTGGCCCATCCTTCTTCCAATAAGAAATTAAGATTAAAATTATCAGAAAGAGAATCTGTATTGGGAAAAAGTTTTTTGATAAATGGACCCAGATATACAAGATATAATCTAACAAAACCACTACAAAAAAAAAAAGAGTCAAAATCACCGTTTTTGCGTAATATTGAGCTTTTAAAAAGTCAAAATCAATTGGACATGTTGTATGGTCTGAATATAAAAGAAAATGGTGGTTGGTATTTTGCTAATAGTAAATTGAAATATAATAATAATACTATTATTATTGATAAGGTAAAATGGAAATTGACTCCTGGTCTATTTAAATTGCTATTTCACACGAAGCCCGCGCATTATTCAAATCTGGATTTGAAAAATTATCGAGATATTTTGTTAAGAACAAACGCACACAAACGACAATATCAGAATAATTCACAAGTTAAGGGGACTAAATCCTTTAAATACCAACATATTATAAAAAATCTATTCAAACCGAAAACTGGACTTATTGGTAAAGGTTTGACTGTAGCAGGAATAACAACAACAACAAAATCTTACTCAAAGGAGGATAGAGGATATAAGTATTGGGATGATCCGAATGAATTAATTGAAAGATTGCGTTTACTATTAGCATCCGAGAGTGCTGGAAATACCAATCACAAAAACGAAATTATATCTATTATAGAGGAGCTTAGAGAGGCAAATATAATAAAATGATAAACAAATTTGGTGAAAGCTCGAATTCCACATCGGATGCGTGCGGAGTAGGAGGAGGAGCAAAAGGAGGAAGCGCATCAAGTATAAAAAAATATATCTTAAATCGTCAAGAGAAAACGGATATTGATTTAAAGACTATGAGACAGAGTATAAATGTTATGACAAGCAAAATAATTACATTAGAAGAAAGCCTTAAATCAGACGTTGCTGAAAGTGCGAATTTTATGCAAACAGCCCTCGAGGACTACTCTAAAGTTATTCACGCTAAGTATATAGCGAAAATAGAAGAAAATATTAACCAACTTCAAGAAGTTCTCTTTAAATTAATCTCTACACACCTACCCAAGGAAGACGTATCTAAAATAAGAGTTAGATTCCCCACTGTTATTAAATATTTAGATGATACACACGATGAATGACAACAACAGCAACTTGAATACAGATAAAAGACAACTCACCGAAGAGTTGCATAGACAAGGACGAAAAAATTTTATCAGACGACGTGTGATAATGAAAGGGATAGATGACTTATGGCAAGCCGATTTAGTTGAAATGATACCCTATCAATTATATAATAAGGGATATCGTTATCTTTTAACTGTTATTGACACGTTTTCAAAGCAAGCATGGGGTGTCGCTATTAAAGACAAAACTGGAGCCAGCGTTACAGCAAGTATGAAAAGCATTTTCGATGAGGCACAAAGAAAACCGAAAAATTTACAAACAGATGATGGTAAAGAATTTTTCAATAAGACATTTCAAAATCTAATGAAATTAAATCATATTAATCACTATTCGACGTATAGTATTTTAAAAGCCAGTATCGTTGAACGATTTAATAGAACCATCAAAGGTATGATGTGGAAAGAGTTCAGCTTTCAAGGTAGCTTTAAATGGCTTAATATCTATAAGAAATTGATTACCAAATATAATAACACATACCACAAAACAATTATGATGGCGCCAAATAATGTGAGTTTTCTAAATGAAGCATTACTCCTCGATACCGTTTACAACCACCTAAAAATCACCCATAGACCAAAATTCAAAGTTGACGATTATGTACGAATAAGTAAATATAAACATGTGTTTGAAAAAGGTTACACTCCAAACTGGACAACTGAGATATTTCAAATCAAACGGATACAAAATACCAATCCCATTACATATATATTGAAAGATTATCAAGGAAATGATATTAAGGGAGGATTTTATGAATATGAGCTGATGAAAACTAAATTTCCCAATACATATTTAGTGGAGAAGGTTATTAGACGTCGAAATGGTAGAGCATTCGTTAAATGGCTAGGATTCTCATCAGAGCATAATTCCTGGATTGATATTTAAACCTATATATGTGTGTGTGTAAAGTCAATTAAGATTTCATTCCCTTGCGAACCGTTAAGATGTCGATAACATTAACACTAACAGGCAATGAGTCAGTACTTGTTGCAGATTATTTTCCTCCAATTGAACTTGATCAAAACTATCAGTGTGCCCTAATCAGTTTAGACACTTATCATTCGATTCCAAACGTTGACGTAGGAAATAATTTATTTCATATTGGTGAACATACGATAAAAATCCCTGTAGGTTCATATGAAATCAGTGATATTAATGAGGTTTTAACACGAAAATATGGAAAGTTAACGCATACTGAGTCCGAAGGAAGTCCTAAATTTTATCTAGCTCCAAACTATAATACTTTACAATCGGAAATTTTCTCCGAAACTGATGAAATATATTTCAATAAGGAAAAGTCAATCGGCTCTCTATTAGGATTCAGTGCGAATGCATTAGCCGCTAATATATTACATACTTCTGATAAGTCAATTGATATCACAAAAATCAATAGCATTTGCGTGCATTGTAATATTATAAATGGAGCGTATATAAACAACGAAACATCTCACACACTACATCAGTTTGCAATTGTCGTTAGTCCTGGTTATAAAATAACTGAGGTACCACAAAACGTTATATATCTACCAGTAAACACAAAAGAAATACATTCGATAACTTTAAAAATCTGTGACCAAGACGGTAATCTGATTAATTTTCGCGGTGAGAGAATTACAATAAGATTGCATTTAAAACCAATATAAACAAAATGATTATATACAACAACAACAACAACAACAGCGTCTATAAAAGGGCATTATCAGTTAATTCTCCCTCACTCGCTCTATCAACGTTGAGCAGATTAGCTACTCGTGAGCAACGTCGACGACAACAGCAGCAGCAGCAGCAGCAGCAGCAGCAACAACAAATCCCATTAACGGAGTGCAATAAAAAATTTCTATTAAGCTTAGGCTTCAAATTAAAACAAAAATGACGCATATAATTAACGTGCTCGAGAAACCGACTATTGATAATTCAATAATAAAGAAAGATTATCATAGTTATTCACCCTATTTACGTTCGTTTGAGAACAATGATGAAATTCGGATTTCCATACAAAATCAAGATTTGTATGTGTTGCCAAGCGAAAGTTTTCTGCATATTCAAGGGTATATCACAAAAAGTGATGATAGTGTAATATCACCAACCACAGTAGCTTTATTGAATAATTGTATGGGATATATATTTAGTGAAATACGATATGAACTGAATGGCATTGAAATTGATCGAACACGGCATTTGGGTGTAACAACTGATTTAAAAAATTATCTATCAATTAAAAAAAATCAAGAACATTTGCTTGAAAATTCTGGATGGGACATCAATGGAAATTTAAAACTTGAAAAAGGAAACTTTAATTTTTGCTTACCGTTGAATTTGTTACTTGGATTTGCTGAAGACTACAACAAAATAGTGCTTAATGGTAAACATGAGCTAATTCTATTAAGAGGAAAAGATAACGAAGGTGTTTATAAAAGCAATGATATTACTCTATCAATGTCGCAATTGAAAATGACGATTTCGAACATTGTTTGGAAAATGCCGCATGTACAATTGTCCGATGCCTATAAATTGTATATGTTTAATGTGATAAACAAACAAACACCATTAGTGATGCCCTTCAGGAGTTGGGATATATATTATAACCCAGTAGTTCCAGAGACTACTACATTTATTTGGAGCGTCAAATTGGCGGCTGAGACCGAGCGCCCCCGCTATGTTATTATCGCATTTAAAAAAAATAAGAAGTATATTCATTGTGATTTAGTCGATGTGAAAGTATATCTAAATTCTGAAGTATATCCGTATGACGGATTAAATCAAAATTTTATTTTAAATAGATATGCACTGTTATATGATATGTATATCAATTTTCAAAAAAGTTACTACGGGTGTGAGCCACAACCGTTATTATCGTTAGAAAATTATAAAAATAAAGCTCCCATGATTGTCTTAGATGTGACACATCAAAATGAATCACTAAAAAGTGGTCCCATTGATATACGAATTGAGATTAAAACACAAATTAATATCCCCGTCGCAACATCTGCATACTGTCTCATAATTCACGATAAATTATTTGAATATACACCGCTATCAAACGAGGTTAGAAAAATATTATAAATTTATAGTATATAGAAATATTTTTCTATTCCGTTCTCTGCGAGAATGCAAGCAAGCAAGCAAGCAAGCAAGCAAGCAATCAAGTAAAGCAAGCATTAGTAGGAAGTCGAATCGCAAGCTAGAAACTACAAAAACGGGAATAAAAAATAATAAAAATGTTGCGAATAATATTCGCAGCAAGTATTTTACTATTCAGTTGTAATTCGGGAGGAAATTGTGAGCCTATTCCGAATCCTGCAATTACTTCTGTTTTGAATATCAACAATAATAATATCAAAACAAATACAAAAAGTGTGGAATTTAATATAACATTATCGACCAACGATGTGTTAAGAGTAAACCTTTCATTCGAGTTAATGAGTCAACCATCACCGTTGGGAGCATCAGCACCATCTCCACTAACAACCACAACAATAAAAACTAGTGAGTGGGTGGAATTGACAACGCCCACAACAACAACAACAACAACAACAGCAGCAGCAGCAGCAGCAGTACCAGTAAACGATCAGGACTATGATGATGAAGGTGGTGATGATGCTGATGATATTAAAGTTACGGTGGAAGAGGTAGTCGAATTGTTTCAAAAAACTCTAATAGAAAAGGAGAAAAATATTGGAGGAGTGCTGAATGCAACAGCACCATTCTACAGGCATTTTAATCTCCAATACAAAGATTCGGTTATATCAATTCGTTGTCTATATAAAAGTAATTTTGAGAAGAAAACATTAATTATAAAATGCACACAATATATTGAGACAACACTGGTGGAACGTTATTTGGCAAACGGAGAGATTGAACAAATATATGTTCAAAAAAATCCTGACGCTCTGAAGGACGTTATCCTCAACGAAGACATCACCAAGTATGTGCAAACTGAGCATATGACAATCACTTAAAGGAAAGGGCGAGCGCTAGAGGTCGATGGGGGCAACAGACGTAACCAATCGCCGATAATCAGCAGAAAGCCGGAGCCCGAGAGACCAGACAAATAAAAAAACTTTTTTAATCTTTTTTCTATATATATATATTCATGCGCTTACTTAAGCACAATTCTATATATAAAAACTAGTGTTACTAAGCTATCGACTACACATATATGGAGCTAATACCCGATTATCAGTAAGGAGCCAGACCCGAAGCCTAAGAGAGAAGCGACAAAAAAATGATAACCCTTACACTTATACTTATATATACACACATCATACGTGCATCCAGTGCACTTACTTAATCACAATTTTGTAAAACTAGTCGCTAAGCATTCACCCACGGGGAAAGTATATAATCGCATAATAAAATATCTCAAAAAAAAAAATGAAAATAATTACGGTTTTGATATTATTATTTGTACTTGGAGTCGCTGTCGGAGGTCGTCTTGGGGTCGTTGTCAAAAAAATTCCCTATCATAGGGAAATCAAATACTCTAGATTTGATCTCGTTGTAAACGAAACATTGACTATCCAAGTGAATTTAATTTTTGAACTTAAGACCGCACTTGTGGAAGTGATTCAAGAGAAGGGGAAAAATCAACATGATAATAGATTTAAACGAAATTCGCCATACGAACGAATGCCGGCTGCTTTCCCCACAATCGATGAGGCAGTTGAAAATTTCCGCCGAGAGTTACTTAAAAAAGAAATGGATATTGGTGGAATAATTGAGTCGCCCACTGTGGTGTGTAGAAATTTCAGATTAAAATACTTGAGAAGCATTTTCAGCGTTCAATGCCGTTATCATAGCGATTTTAAAAATAAAAAATTGCGAATTTATTGTCAGCGCTTTAATGCTGCTCCTACTTCTGCAAGCAGAACCAATGTGCGAGCCCCCGTGATGGAGAAAAGTTATATGTTCGAACGAGACTTTAACGGTGATGAAAAGGAGAAGGAGGAGGACGAGGAGGATCACAACCCCACCAGCTTTCAGTTAGTGAACCACATCGGAACGTATAACATCAATGATTACGAGCAGATCTGGCATATGGATATTCAATAAATATACATCAAATATCAATAAATATCAAATACCAAAAACTAAAGAACAGCACAAAAAAAAAACTCAAAAAAAAAAAAATGACGTTTACAAAAATAATTATTGATTTCATTCAAAAATATCTACATATTCTGTCGCCGGAGGATAAAGAAACTCTCCAAAGTATACATATGCGATTAGAACATATTAAAAATTTGAATATTATCTTTAATCAAGTGGACACTAATAAAGAAGCGAATAAAGAGAATTCCAATTCAAATTATGCTGCTGCTGCTGCTGATGATGATGATGATGATGATGCTTATAAAAGAGAACAACATTTCAAATACATTCAACAAAAATTGATTGATGAACATGACGCATTACAAATTATGACTTCCTATCAAATTTTGTAAGTATACTACTATTAACTATCTATAATTATATTCAATATATGCCCTACAATTATTTTATTTGTTGTGTATTTTAGATCGACATCATCGTCCTCGTCGTCGTCGTCGCCGTCCTCATTTTCTAGTATATCTGAATAATAAGTAGGAGGCTTCCTATGAGTGCGTGTGGGTGGATGCATATTAAAAGGAAACAGCAAAAAACAAGAGAGAACGCTATAGTCGGGTGCCCCGACTATCAGATACCCGTTACTCATCGAAAGGGAGTGCGAAGGAGATGGAGAAAAACTTTGATCCACCGTAACTTTTTAACGAATGGTCCGATTTAAAAAATTTCTTCTACATTTCGATAGGTATTAATAAACACAATAAAACTGCATTTTTACTTTTCCAAAATATTGAAATTTTTAAAATCGTATATAAGTGATTGTGAGAGTTAGAGGGGGCGTGGCACCCTTTTGAAACAAACTTGCGCTGCGTAGGAACTCCTAGAATCTGCATGCAAAATGTCAATCTTCTAGCTTTTATAGTTTCCGAGATCTCAGCGTTCATACAGACAGACAGACGGACAGACAGACGGACAGACGGACAGACGGACAGACGGACATGGCTAGATCGACTCGGCTAGTGATCCTGATCAAGAATATATATAGTTTATAGGGTCGGAAACGCTTCCTTCTACCTGTTACATACTTTTGCACGAATCTAATATACCCTTTTACTCTACGAGTAACGGGTATAAAAATGATAAAATAAAGTAAGATAGAATGCAAACTGCGCATATAGTATGGATTCAGCTATAAAATTGACTGTATGCTGGCTAGTAGAGTTAGTTTGTTGAAAAATATTCTCGAGTCTCTCTAGCATTTTGAACACACAAAAAAAATGCATTTTTACATATTCCTATTACTGCTAGTATGGGCAGTCGTTGGAATCACTTTAAATCAAACGCCAACAACAACAACAACACCACCACCACCCCCGACAACAACAACCACCAGCAGCAGCAGCAGCAGCAGCACCAGCGAAGAACTGTCCCCAGTGTCAACAACAACAACAACAGCAGCAGCAGCAGCAGCAGCAGCAGCATCAGAAGAAGAAGCAGCAGCAGCAGCAACAGCATCCGATGATAAAGCAGACGATGGCGAAGATTCTTCTGAATTTGATATTGATAGCATTTTAAAAACACCACTTGGACCGAAATTTGTCTATCATGTGAACATTACTCTTCTATTATTAGTCTTGCTTTTGTTTGCCTTTCTTGCAATTGCAATATGTCAACTAATCTTTTCTTGTTATCTAGACTGTATCAATGCTGCAATGATGGTCGATTCAGATCGCATTAATAATAATAATCACGAACTTTCTACTGTTTATTATCCTCACAACGATTAAAAAAAAAAAAATAAAAAAATTTTAATATTTCATTTTGTGGTGAAATAAAATCATATTTTTTACATTTTGTTGAGCGGGAGGGGGAGCGGGAGGGAGAGCGGGAGGGAGAGCGAGAGGGAGAGCGAGAGAGAGAGCGAGAGAGAGAGCGAGAGAGAGAGCGGGAGGGGGCGTTAAATTTAAATCAAATCACAATTATTGCGTAGTTTAAAAATTTTTTTCGAAAAGAAAACCGTTACTTATGGTTTTATCGGGGAACATTTTTTTTATTTTGTTTTTAGCACGCGCATCCGGAAAGTTTCAAAAGTGGGGGAGAGAGCGGGAGGAGGGGTTAAAGTTAAATCAAATCACAATTATTGCGCAGTTTAATAAACATGTTTTTTTATTTTTATAGTTTTATTGCAAATCTGTCAAAATGTTAATTTTTTTTTTTTAACACACGCATCCGGAAAGTTTCAAAAGTGGGGGAGAGAGCGGGAGGAGGGGTTAAAGTTAAATCAAATCACAATTATTGCGCAGTTTAAAATTTTTTGATAAACATATTTTTATAGTTTTATCGCAAATCTGTCAAAATGTCAAATTTTTTTTGAAACACACATCTGGAAAGTTTTAAAAGGGGGTACACACGCGCACACACACACACACACACACACACACACACACACTTATTTAGTACTTGCCAATTTAAATCAATCGCATTTTATTTTTTAAGCGTGCAGCTTATCACACACCCACAGCTAGAAATTTAAAGCGCAATTTTTTGTTATCACACTCACACACAGACACACGCAGAACTTGAATTCAGGCAACGCCACCTACTCAAATAGGAAAAAACTTAGTGTGGGAGGTAGAGGAGAAAAATATAAAAAAAAAGAGTTATTTCCATTGGATACAGTTATCAAGCATCCGGGGTTCAAGAACAACACACCAAGAAAACAACAACAAAAAAAAAATCATTGTAGTAGGGAGTGAAATTGCCAATAAATAGAGCCGGACAGTCAAATTCAAAGGCAGTTCATAATTGAATTACATTAGACTACATCTCCAAAGTACGGGAACTATATAACCGAACGTCAGGATCCTAGACTTGAAATCAGTACTAAGCAAAGCAGTAGTAAACATGATTTCGCTAGCCGAGAAAAAAATTAAATTCAAGCAAGTGACAGTGGGAAAAGAAGATGAACCTCCAAAGGAGTTAACAGCGAAGGTGGTTCCATGCACTACGTGTAAGGGAGGTGCATATTACCAACTCTTGGACGTTGACGAACAAGACGAATACAACAACAGACGGGAGATCTTAACCCAAGTTCCTGAGGACGTCATTACTGATGATGAAGTAGGTCCACACCATAACCATACCTGCTGTGGCTAGACAAAAAAAAATTCATGTATTTTTTTTTTTTTGGTTTGTTAATTAAAAAAAGGAACCTCAAATCCGAAAAAAGAAATCTAACATTGGTGGTGGTGATGGTGATAGTGATGGTGCTAGTACTTCTGCTGGTGCTGCTGCTGCTGCTGCTGCTGCTGCTGCTGCTCCTACCGATGTTGACGAGGAAAATCCACGAAACAAAAAGTTGGCTTTAACTTGGATTGCTCCGGCTATTAACCATGCTACTCATGTTAGCCCTGCTAGTGCTGCTGAGAAGGACCTTCAAGAAATAAGGGATGAAATTGAAGAATATCGTAGGGACTACGATGACATACTAACTAATACTGACTTACGGACTTTAAGGACTATAAAGAAAATTTTGACAGTAGGAACAAAACTTACGGTAGGAGAATACAAGGCCTTACATCCAGTCAGGGGGCAATTCATGTGGGCAGCCTTTAATCAAATGCAGCAGTATCGTCATTTGCGTGAAAACTTGCGTAAAAAAAATTCGCGAATCAATTTTTATGAAGACTATGACGAGGATAATAGCTTGATATACAGGCCGAGAAAGGAGATGAATAGTTTTGAGCTTGAAAGTTATATTTCTTCAGATGACGTTGAGGACTTAAAAAAGGAAATGGATGAGTTTTTTTATGAGTTTGAGGATATTATGATTGATTTTGATTTTCAGACTTTACGTACTTTGAGGAAATTATTGACAGTAGGATCGACTGTGACAGAAAACGATATTAGGAATTCAGAGAAGATCAGAAAATGCTTTAGGATTGGAGTTTATGTTGTAATGAATCGCTATCACGATATTCCCAGATTTATTCAGTAATAACTCACTGTCAGAATATTCGCAGATTTATTAAAACAATAATTATATATATATACACGCATATAATTCTCTATATATATATCAATAAAAATACTTATTGGAACATTACAAAAACAAAAAAAAAAACCTCCCAATCTCTTAATATAAAACGTTCTAATTTCAGTAAAAAAAAAAAAAAACAAAAAAAACAATACCATGTTGGAAAAAAAAAGTATTGTTTCTTTACTAACATCCTATTGTCGGTATTAATATTTGATAAATAAGGCACTAGAACGTTAGAAAGAAACAATATTTAAGTGTCAAGTGTGTGTGTGTGTGTGTAAATGTGTAAAGTGAGTTGGAGACTAAATTGTTTTTCTGGCTGCAGGTTAAAAGTAGTTGGTTGTTAATATTTACACGCAATTGCTTTCTCCTTGCAGTCAAAAAAACAAATATATCCTTTACAAGAGTATGTACTCCTGAAAATAAAACCTAATAGAAAATATATTGTTTTTGTGAAATGATCTATAGCCAGATTTATTTATATCTTACATAATATGGCAATATTTCATTGCACATAAATATATATTTATACCCTTCAACTTGAGTAAAAGTGAAGTAAGAAAAAGTATATTGATTTGGTGGATTCGCTGCGAAAGTTCTGTTAATTTAATAGTCCTTTCTTTTCGTATCCATCACATAAATATATTTACAGCTTAAAAAAAGAAAAACACGATTATTTATTATTTTATATAGTGGAATAGTGTGCTATCACAGAAAATAATATATGTATAGAACCTTCAAAACAAAAGTGGTCAAGTGGGAGAAGGAGTGGGAGAGGGAGGGAGAGCGGGAGCGGGAGTGGGAGGGGGAGGGGGAGGGAGAGGGGGAGGGGGGGGTGGGAGTAGAACGACAGGAGAGGCTGAGGAGAGGCTGAGGAGAGGCTGAGGAGAGGCTGAGGAGAGGGCGGGGAGAGGGCGGGGGAGTGAACGCGATAACACCCAGCCTCGCTCGAGCCACTTCCGCCCCAACCAGATAAGCGCCGGCCGGCCGACCCAAGTGAGCCAGAACAAACCCAGAAAAAAGCGAAAGTGAGCCAGAACATACAAATCCACCCTACTCGCAATCATTAAAGGTTACGTATATTATAGGCATTAGGCATTTTTCGTGTTATCAATAAAAACGAATTAGTATATTTTAACAACACTTAAAAATGGCTTAGGCCACGATCTGACGATCAAATTATTTTATTTCACAGAAAATGTTTAAAAATCTAAAAAACAATAATAGTTTTCTTTGTAATTTAATGTAATTCCTTGATAAATGTGATCAAATATTTTAATCGTCTTACCGTGGCTTTTCTCTATAATTTTGTTGAATCCCACATTAGTTCTTATTATTATTTGAAAAATGTTGAGTAAAATAAATTAATATTATCATTATAGACATTGTGATAATAGTTATATAGTTTAACTTTTTTGATTAACAATTACACTATGCAGCATCAAAAATTAACCTCGATGAATGCTATATTTTTGGATTCGTTACGAATTCCCAAGTTAAACTGCGTTTTCCAAAGAGTTCCCCGACGCAAGGATTCTTAGCAAATAGACCTCAAAGTTCGAAAAATGCTGAAATTGACCAACTTTGCGGAGCTCTCAGAGGCAAATGGATGCATGGCTTGGTTCGAAGTTAAAGTTTTTTAAAAGAAACACCCTTTATCTTTCAAACCCCATACATAAAATAATTTTAGGATTTTTTTTAAGGCAGAAATAAATTCCAAAAAACATAGTCAAAAAAACCACAAAGAAATGGGTCACGAAAACAATAAGTTCCATTTTCTCTAAACTGCTGCTTGATTCTATGTCTTTATGAGTAGGACCAAGAAAATATATTATTTGTATTATCGCCACACCATAAGTGAATTCACAGATGCGGATCCCCTCCTGTGGATTTTCTCATGGTGTAATTTTAAAAATATATGAAAAGATTTATCTCATTTTAAATATGTTTAATTGAAAATTACCTGTTTTTGAACGTGACGCAGTTTTAGTGTTTTGAGGTTTTTACAAAGGGAATGAGGAAACTATACATAATTGTAGTATTGATTACAGTATGCGTTTTGATATTTTTTTTGTAAGCTTTGTTTGTGGAAATCTTTGAAAGCCCAGAAGATGAGCCCCCACCGTCTTCCGGTGGCACTTAATGATTTTTTCCGCACCGATTATGCGATCGCATCCGTTTTTGTTTTAAAGTGTGGAGCTATGCCATACAATTAGTAAGGTATTTTTTTTTTTTTGACCCACGGTTGATTTTATATCGTCTTTTTTGTTTGCGGGGGTTGCGGGGGGCCTCTTTGGCAGCACGTTGTTTTTGTTTTTCGCAGCACTCACGAACGTCAGCAAAAGCAGAGCGAGAGAGTAGTGAGCAGAGAGAGTCATTTGAAGCGAAAGAGAGGCGGCCAATGTTTTTTTTCGAGCTTAGAAACACCTGATAACATTTGTACTATTTGGATAGCAGAACGGATTATCTAATGGGTGCAATTCTAAGTCAAAGTGTGTAGCCAACCCATTAAATGCATAAGGAATTTTTGTTTTGATTTTAAAAAAATTTTGGATTGGGTTTCAAGGGGAGAGCAGGGAAAAACTTTCAGTCGTCACATTTGCATGTGAGAAACGCAATGACACATACACACATGAGTAATTCCACGTGAAACGTGACAGGTCACTTTGGGTCAAATCTCAGAATCGATCGAAACTTTTTTTTTCGATAGAGGATTGAAATATAAGGATGGGTTTTTGTTTTTTTTTTTTTAACTCTTACAGTTTTTTCTTTAAAAATTGTTTAAAGAATTATGCTCCGATTTGTTGGTTATGCAGCACCTGACACTCGTTTGAGTTATTTTAATATTTGGTATGCCACTTTGTTCGATATCTCAATATCTTTCAGAAAAATATTTTTCAAAATTTTTTAATTTAAAATTAAGTATTTTTAAAGTTTAAAGTTTTAAATTAAAAAAATTCTGTACGCCGGAATACACGCGGTTTCCGAATAAAAAAATTATTCTCATATTGCTTAATCGATTCTTTACAAAGTGGTAAAAAAAAATGTTTGTATTTGCAAGACCTACTAGTAAAGACAACGATTTTAGTTCAGCAACTTTGCATCAAGCAACAACAGCGCAACGTGTAAGAAAGGGAAAGCACTATTCCTGCTCTGCCGCGCTCGTGTTGCTGCACTGGAAAATCTATAATGCGGGAAGTCAAAAAACCAGTGGATTTTGTCCTGCATTCTTCTGCCAGAGATCCAGAAACCTCATTTCCCCCTTACTTTTTGTGTCACCCCCGTATATTTTGAAACCAGAGATGGAAGAAATGTAAGGGGTGAACGAGGTTTTGTCCCTTCCGCTTCTATGGAGAAACCTCTTGAAAATATGTTATTTTCCAGAGGAATTTTCCCGGTGGGAAATGCAATACTCTTGCATTGGAAAAAGAAAAAACCACAAGGGAAATAAAATTGCGCACAATCCAAAAATTTGGAAAAAAAATAACAGTGAAAAGTGCATACAAATGCTATAAAGCCAAGAAGCTACATATAAAGCATAAAATTAAAAAATCCGACTTAATAGAAATATTATTATTAAAGAAAAAGTGCACAATAAACAATAATATTACCATTAGCTTTGACTATGGTTAACAAGAGCCTGCAATATAAAGATAAATATTGCAAAAGGGTCTTGAATTGAATCGCAATTATTGCGACCGCAGGACCTGGACACCAAGGGATCATCGAAATCGTCGCTACAAGAACGTCGTCGACAACATCCTTATCTCGATGAATTGATTTGTTGTAATGAATTCAAACATAAAGAGAATAGTTAAGAATCAAATATAATAGATTCACAAGCTTTATTATCGAGTCCATTAAAAGAGAAAGAGATAGGTAGCTTAACCATTTTAAAGATATACACTGCCGTAATATTCCGCCGGCAGGACCTCACTTTGAAGGTGAGGTTGTTTTTAGTTCACCATCCGTGTTACTTAAAGTAAATGACGTTCTTACAACCGTTCATTTAGTAGAAGAAGAGTCAACAGACAAAGAATTAATAAATGGAAGTCCTATGACAGTTACGATATGCAACACAAACTATGTCTGTTTAATTATACAGTAAATGTTAAAAGAATACATGAAAAGGTATCATGTTAAAATTAATGATTTAATAATTAATGAACCAAGACCGTTGCAGGTGTCTAAACATATACATAACTTAAAACACAAATACAATATATCGAATTACATATATATTCAGTCTACTAATTTCATATTTGCATTTTTAACAAAAAGAATCTAAGTAATTGATAATCCCTACACCGCATCTTGGTCGACCTTGGCAGAATGTTCAAGAAGAACATTTTTATACCCGTTACTCGTAGAGTAAAAGGGTATATTGTATTCGTGCAAAAGTATGTAACAGAGAGAAGGAAGCGTTTCCGACCCCATAAAGTATACATATTCTTGATCAGGATCACTAGCCGAGTCGATCTAGCCATGTCCGTCTGTCCGTCTGTCTGTCCGTCTGTCCGTCTGTCCGTCTGTCTGTCTGTATGAACGCTGAGATCTCAGAAACTATAAAAGCTAGAAGATTGGCATTTTGCATGCAGATTTTAGGAGTTCCTACGCAGCGCAAGTTTGTTTCAAAATGGTGCCACGCCCCCTCTAACGCCCACAATCGCTTGTATACGATTTTAAAAATTTTAATATTTTGGAAAAGTAAAAATGCAGTTTTATTGTGTTTATCAATACCTATCGAAATGTAGAAGAAATTTTTCAAATCGGACCATTCGTTTAAAAGTTATGCGTGATCAACGTTTTCTATCTCTAACTCCATCTCCCTCGCACTCCCTTTACCTGAGTAACGGGTATCTGATAGTCGGGGCATCCGACTATAACGTTCCCTCTTGTTTATAATAAATCTAATACTTTACGAGTTCAGTACATGTCAATATGTTAATTGATCTATAGCCGTAGATAACGATCTGTAACTAAAAAGGTGAAAAGGGTGCAGTGCTAACACTTGTAATCTTAAGTACAGGCCACTTGATCCTCACCATAAATATAGTTCTCAAACTGCACAAAGGGTCGCCTTGCAGGAGACCGTTGACATAGAGTAAGAAACTATACAGAGGCACCATTTGCTCTGCCCGAACCTCTGCCCAATCTCTGCTGAGAGCCAATTTAAGGCTAAGTTCGAAGCAAACATTGATTTCTCACCGCATCCAACATGTGCGAATCAACAGCAGTAGTGGTGAGAGTACACATACAAAAACAAAACAGTGAGTGAGAGCGGTGCAGATATATAAAATCCCATAAAACTCACCATGGCACAGTGGTAGAAATGACTGATTTAGCAGCGATTTATTAATATCTTCTGCAAGAATAATGATATTTTTGAACAGATTATTTTTTATGGTAAGGATTCGAACCACAAATCAAAATTAATATACAACAAATTTTTGCAGAATTTTTTTTATTTTTAATTTTAATTTTTGTTTTTAATATTTAATTTTTTTAGTAAAATTTTTTATTTTCTCAGATATTTTGGCGCAGTCGATATTGTTATATATATATATATATAAATCTACCATAATATTGTTGTAGACGTATGTAAAAAAAAAATTTTTTTTTTTGGAAGCATCATTTTTTATCAGCGGTACTGAAAATAGCACACGCTTGGACACTGGCAATGAGGCTAAAAAAAATATTTAAAGGAAATATGCGGAAATATGCGGCTCATGTTGGACATTTCCACAGCGCAAAATATTGACTAATTTTTATAAAAAACGTTGATATCGATCCCAGTCGATCCTTAAAAGTTCTGGTCTACGAAAGTTTAGTTTGTTAGTAAACATAATATCTCTTACGTGCATGAGGTATGAGGTGTACATACAATTTTGGGACGAACACAATCACATGTCACAAACACTTATTTTGTAATTAATTACATACCTTTTTCCATATTAATAGCAATAAGTTGAATTGCAATGAATAAAATCGAATTACTTGCAAATTTTAGAGAGTGGTCAAAATTGGCGGGAGAGCGGTTAGTGGAAGCTGATGAAACACTTATGTTGTGTTTGAAGCTTTACAGCTCACTATGGGAAAAAGGCTATTTTTTTGGCATAGTCTTTTTTTTTGGCATAAACTCTAGTTTTAGAGATACAATTTAGAAATTTTGTATATATACTATTAAGCAGTGTTGGGACATACCTAGAAACTTTTACCTAGGTATGTACCTTAGGGTGGTTTTTTTTTGTATGAAAAATTCTAAGGCCCTACTCATTTTGCATTTAAGACATACCAAAAAGAAAAAGTATAAAAAAATGCGATTTAGGGCTTGCGCATTGACCTTTAAGTTTATCACTCATACGAACTGTTGCCCTTGATCAAATATTTTAATTTCATATAGATGGCGTAGACTTGTCATTACTTATTGAGTCTAAACATAAAGGTAACCTTGTCACCTTTACAAACGGCTAAAGAAAAATAAAATCGCTATGGCAATATAGGTTCCAATATTTAAGGGAGTCGCACCACAAATCAAACAAATATTTTTTTTTATTTATCGCCCCCAAACTATATGCAGAATATGTGGATAAAAATCTATTTAGATATTTTTAAAAATATTAATGTACGTTTCGTGGCCAAAAAAACACTTGCTAGGGTTTTATAACAAGTTTAGATCCCAAGTCGAAATCTAAATTTTTACTTTAGTTTGTTTTCGTAGTCTAATGAATTACGTGGACTATTATTCAACAAAATCGTCTAGATCTACATTTATTGAATCCTTCATACAAACAGACAAACAAAGCAATATAATTATACCGAAAATTCATAAATTTATTTATTTTGTTATATCCCTGCATTATAGGGTACAGGGTATTATAATTTCAGTCAAAAGTTTGCAACGCAATGAAGGAATGATATCCGACTATATATTCTTGATCAGCATCACCAGGAGAGTCGATCAAGCCATGTCCGTCTGTCTTTTCTTGTTAAGTCGCGTTATTCGTCAAAGGACGTACTCGAATTGCCTTGCTCTTCCATACGCTAACCAGCATTTTTGCAACAAGCTGAGCACTTTCAGATAAGAAACTTTGTTTCAGAGGAACTGTCCTGTAGAGCAAAGTACGGTCCTCTTTAACGGAAGCTGATGAAACACTTATGTTGTGTTTGAAGCTTTACAGCTCACTATGGGAAAAAGGCTATTTTTTTGGCATAAAGTCTTTTTTTTTGGCATAAACTCTAGTTTTAGAGATACAATTTAGAAATTTTGTATATATACTATTAAGCAGTGTTGGGACATACCTAGAAACTTTTACCTAGGTATGTACCTAGGTACAATTTAGTGGTACTTTTTACCTTACCTAGGTATAAAAATAATTAAGTACCTTTTACCATACCTAGCTACAGATTTTTATATACCTTTGGAATTATGAAGGTACTTACATAGGTATTAAACATAAAATAGCCAAAACTGACTGCGACACTGTAGTATCGTTTCGTTGTATCGTTTCGTTTCGAAATTGTAATAGTCGGAACGCAGCATTAAAAGGCATTGGAATTCAGCCGTTCTTCGGTTTGTTTTGTGAAGTTAAAACTAATCGCAGTTTTATTTTTAAAAAAAACGGCATATACATATACATAGTCAATGTTTCTACATACGGAATTTTTGCGCGCCAAATATGTACATGAGGGTTTCATAAATACATTAATGAAGTGATACGTGCATACAATTATTCTTGCCGCGTGTTTTAAAAATATATGCACAAAATTAAAACATTTAAATTTAAATGAAATGAAAAGATATTGTTTGATTAAGACGACTAAAAACTGAAAACTAGTCTTATTTTAAGTTTAAATGATTACATTGAACAAAAAAAATTATAAAAAAATAAAAAAAAATATATATATTCACCTTATTCCTTTACCTAGGTACTGGGAAATTGAAGTACCTTTACCTTACCTAGGTATTTATTTTTGCCCAATACCTTTTACCTTACATAGGTAAAAAAAACACAGTACCTTTCCCAACACTGCTATTAAGATAAAGCTGTAATTTCTGTTTTTGTTGCTTTTTGAATCGGACCATTGCTTTCATCCACCGCCCAAGCCGCATATTCAAATTAATTGGCAGGGATTTTAAAAAATTTGTATTTGTATTGGTAAGACGGTAAAATAATTTCGGTTTACGTTAATTTTTAAAATTTGTCAAAAAAAAACAAGAAAGGAAGCTACCTTCGGCCAGCCGAAGCTTATATACCCTTGTAGATAAAAGAATACTCACTCGGTGCAGTTCCAGGGATTCCAGATTCAGCGTTTCGATTTATTTCAATTTTGTTTTTAAGTAGTCAAGAATCAAAACGCCTACTTCCTACAAAGTTACAATGAATTTTCTTATATTTGTTTGGGAGCCTTAAGATATAGTGGTCCGATCCGGCTCGCTCCGACATATGTACTACCTGCAATAGAAAGAAGACCTTCGGGAAAGTTTCATCGCGATAGCTTTAAAACTGAGAGACTAGTTCGCATAGAAACGGACAGACGGACAGACGGACATGGCTAGATAGACTCGGCTATTGGTGCTGATCAAGAATATATATACTTTATGTGGTCGGAAACGTCTCCTTCACTGCGTTGCAAACATCTGACTGAAATTATAATACCCTCTACAAGGGTATAAAAATTGGTGACATGTACAAGAAAAGTGAAATATTATCTAAGAGCAGATGCCAATCTTAGCTTTAACGGGGGTCCAGCTTCTTTATATTTGAGTCCTTTGCAGCCAGGATTTTCATTTGAATTGTCCCTTTCCATGAATTCAATTTTTAAGATTAATGAAAGCCACTTAGATTGTTTTTTTATTTAAAAAAATTTTTTTTTATGTTTATAAGTTGCTGGATTTAAGTCATTTTTTTAAGAAACGTGCAAAAAGTTGCAAAAATGATTAGTTTTGCGATATTAAGGATACATTTGGTAATAACTTTGCGTTTTTACCTTTTTGCAACTTTGTGCCATTTATAAGTTGTACACCACGGAACGCAAACAAACTTGTTAGTTTTAAGCTAAAAAGATACACATTTAAAACAGTTCACAGTTGGACAACAAGCCATAAAAATCAAAACATGTAATCAAAGATACATTTATAAATACCTTTGCTACGATTTGACATGATCAGAAATAATAAACCATTTTGTTGCTCCACAAAATAAGCACTGAAAGTTTGCAAAGATTTTTCACTAATTTACGCACACAACAAAGTCAATCAAACAGCTGACTTTGTTCGTTTATCAACCCTATAGTGTTGCTAGTAAAAAAATCTTAGATAACTGTTGTTTGGTCTTAATGTTGCTCAACATGACCAACGACCAACAAATCAAGCAGTACTACAGTTTGGTAACAGTACCAGGCGTCCAGTTGCACCCACGGCAGATAATAAGTGCTGATCAGCATATTCTACATAGTCAATGTCAACGGCTGACTCGATGTCTCACTGACCCGCCAAGCGGTCACATTCTGCAGTGTCAGCCGATCCAACTACGCCACTCCCATACTCAAAACATACTGACCTACTCCAGAATACAACCCATTCCACTATTCTTTACATTTAACTTCCTCATCTCCAAGTAGTATATAACCATCTACCAAGCTCACAATAAATCAGTTATCAACACATCTTATAACTCCGCGGTCTTCCTTTCTGTCCTCCGGGAAAAGGCCTCGTATACAAACTTATATTGATCTACAAGCCACGCTTGGGATCAAACATTGGTGACCCCGACGTGATCCTTTACCAACAAAGGATCACACCCAGCAACCCCCTTCAAACTCAAGGCTGAACCTCTAACTGATGAGAAGCAAAGTTAAGTTCACACTCAGCTTATCCAGCTTCACAGGACCGCATAGCTTATCCAGCTTCACAGGATACCCAGCTTATCCAGCTTCACAGGACCGCATAGCTTATCCAGCTTCACAGGATACCCAGCTTATCCAGCTTCACAGGACCGCATAGCTTATCCAGCTTCACAGGACCGCATAGCTTATCCAGCTTCACAGGATACCCAGCTTATCCAGCTTCACAGGACCGCATAGCTTATCCAGCTTCACAGGACCACATAGCTTATCCAGCTTCACAGGACCGCATAGCTTATCCAGCCTCACAGGACCGCATAGCTTATCCAGCCTCACAGGACCGCATAGCTTATCCAGCTTCACAGGACCGTATAGCTTATCCAGCTTCACAGGACCGCACAGCTTATCCAGCTTCACAGGACAGCATAGCTCATCCAGCTTCACAGGATAGACAGCTTATCCAACTTCACAGGACAACATAGCTTCATCCAGCTCCACAGGATCAATCACCCCATCCGGCCTATCCATCTACCTAAAATACTGAGCATCATCCAGATTCACAGGATTCGTCATCTCCAAACCACGAGCAGTAACTGCAAACAAATAGTCGATCACATGCCCATCAACGGGACGTTGTGCAGCTTCGAGCACTACACGATACAATGCAGAAGACTTTAAGCACACTAAAAAACCTCGATATCAGCACGAAATCATGGGATCCAATCCTTGGTTTTCTTATCAGGAGAAAACTAGACTATAAGACCCTAGCCGCACTGGAAAATTCAGCCGATGCACCAACTGAAATTCCAGTCTTAACGAGTGTACTGACGTTTATTGAGCGCCGCGCTTACATGTTTGAGACGATAAACGCACAACCTACAACAACACTCCGCAATTCATCAGTCAACAAAGAAGAGAGCTGCAAGATTTGTCACCTAGGACCACATTACATAAGGGCTTGTATCCGTTTTCAAGAGATGGATCCTAAAACGCGGCGCCAAGTTAATCATCAGTCAACTGTCGAGTCTGCCAGCAACGGCATCATACAATGCTACATAAGGTGACCGACATCACGCCTTAATTGAGGGTACCCCTCAATAAGGGGGAGAATGTTTGGTCTTAATGTTGCTCAACATGACCAACGACCAACAAATCAAGCAGTTCTACAGTTTGGTAACAGTACCAGGCGTCCAGTTGCACCCACGGCAGATAATAAGTGCTGATCAGCATATTCTACATAGTCAATGTCAACGGTTGACTCGATGTCTCACTGACCCGCCAAGCGGTCAGCACATTCTGCAGTGTCAGCCGATCCAACTACGCCACTCCCATACTTAAAACATACTGACCTACTCCAGAATACAACCCATTCCACTATTCTTTACATTTAACTTCCTCATCTCCAAGTAGTATATAACCATCTACCAAGCTCACAATAAATCAGATATCAACACATCTAATGCCCTCTGCTCATTATGGACGCGTCGCGTTTGCATCCATTTACCGTTTAACGCGCCCAAATCCCATACAAAACTTGTAGGCGAGGGGCGAGGAGGGGAGGGTGGAAATTTGTCGCGTTACAGGGCTAGAAAGTGAAATTTTTGGTATATCTAAGCAGTATTAACCAGGCATGAACATTTTTCTGGAAGAAGCGGGAAATATTAAAACCATTTATTGTTGATATTTACATGAACTTTATTTCGTATAGATTGGTATTTGACATATGATATATGCCAAATGATCTGGCAATAGTTCAGAATTCCGAGGATGATCCAAGCCCATAAAGAGCAGTAGCAGTTCGTTTATCCAATGGAATGGCTCGGCTAGAAAGGATCGGAAGCGAAATATTGGTCGTTGCAGCGCAGCCACATGGGCTTTCCCGTCTCCATGATCTTGACGTTTGCTCCGCGTGCGCCATTCGTCCATTAAGGCGACCTCCTGGTCGCATTTGAGCGCAGGTGCAAAATCTACTTTGACCGTCGACGGCCATTCCATATTTAAATGACACACGTTGACAGGCGACTGCTGGAAAAGGGCACATCTCCCTCTTTCTTGCGCACAATGTTCTTGTAGGATTTCTGCCCCGTATCAGATTCTGTCCAGTGACGTGCCGCCGCAGAAGCTACTGCTGTCGCGGGTCGTGTCAAAGAATTAATTAAATGACTGTTCAGATCTATATATATGAACGCCTTCTGCAGCAGATCCTTTTGCTTTCTGCCGTAATAAATGCTCAAGCAGCGTAACGTGGGATGTTGTTGCTTTCATCATTGCAGCAATGTTTCCACGTTCAAATGCTGTTCTGCGATTACAATTATCAATAACAAATTATTTAAATCCATTGTTTACTTCAGCTCGCAAATGACAATAGCACAACAGCTGTTTTCAGACGCGTTTGCCAATGGAAACACCTCACGTCCGCCTATCGCGTTGCCAATCGAAAATACACAAAAATACCGAAAAAACCGCATAGTGGAAAAATGCCTTTAAACCTCCGCGGTCTTCCTTTCTGGCCTCCGGGAAAAGGCCTCGTATACAAACTTATATTGATCTACAAGCCACGCTTGGGATCAAACAACTGTTCTTGCCTCATTAGGGTATGTAAATTCACAAAATATATTTTATTTTTAAAAATAATTTGTAAAATAAGTTGATTTTATGCCAAAAAAATTGACATTTTTCCCACAGTGCAGCTGTGCGAATATCGAGAGGAAAGCGAAATGAAAAGTTTTTTTGGCCTATCGGATATATTAGTTATCTATTACAAAACATTTTTGGCGCCAATAATTAAGTTGAAATTTAAATTAATCGCTGCTAAATCAGTAATTTCCACCACTGTGCATGGGCCCAAAATGCATGTTTGAATCGAACATATGAAATCATAGCATCATTGGCGATTTCGCCGAAGAGAGCGGCAGAGCAAATGGCGTCTCTATACATAATGACTCTATGCCGTCGATAAGGCTCCCGCTCAGGCAAACAGATGTGGTCTCCTCTGCGTAGACCATAGATAAGTATATTATAATGCCCTCTGCTCATTATGGACGCGTCGCGTTTGCATCCATTTACCGTTCAACGCGCCCAAATCCCATAAAAAACTTGTCTGCGATGGGCGAGGAGGGAAGGGTGGAAAATTGCCGCGTTACAGGGCTGGAAAGTGAAATTTGTGGTATTTTTATGCCGTATTAACAAGGCATGAACATTTTTCTGGACCCGAAACTGATAAGAGGCTGATAAGAAGCGGAAAATATTAAAACCATTTATTGTTGATATTTACATGAACTTTTTTTCGAATAGATTGGTATTTGATATATCATATATGACAAATGATCTGGCAATAGTTCAGTATTCCGAGGATGATCCAAGTGCATAAAGGGCAGTATCAGTTCGTTTATCCAATGGAATGGCTCGGCTAGAAAGGATCGGAAGCAAAATATTGGTCGTTGCAGCGCAGCCACATGGGCTTCCCCGTCTCCATGATCTTGACGTCCAAGGCGACCTCCTGGTCGCATTTGAGCGCAGGTGCAAAATCTGCTTTGACTGTAGATGGCCATTCCATATTCAAATGACACACGTTGACAGGCGACTGCTGGAAAAGGGCACATCTCCCTCTTTCTTGCGCACAATGTCCTTGTAGGCGTTTCTGCCCGTCTCAGATTCTGTTCAGTGACGTGCCGCTGCAGAAGCTACTGCTGTCGCGGGTCGTGTCAAAGAATTATTTAAATGACTGTTTAGATCTATATATATGAACGCCTTCTGCAGCAGATCCTTTTGCTTTCTGCCGTAATAAATGCTCAAGCATTATAACGTGGGATGTTGTTATTGCATTCATCGTTGCAGCAATGTTTCCACGCTGTTTAAATGCTGTTCTGCGATTACAATTATCAATAACAAATTATTTAAATCCATTGTTTACTTCAGCTCGCAAATGACAATAGCAGAACAGCTGTTTTCAGACGCGTTTGTCAATGGAAACACCTCCGCCTATCGCGTTGCCAATTGAAAATACACAAAAATACCGAAAAAACCGCATAGTGGAAAAATGCCTTAAGAATGTCATGTTAGTTACGTAAGCAAAGACTTATTGAAATAAAATAAGTTTTTATACAGAACTCAAACGTGAAGGTTGTTTTCATTATTAAAGTAATTCCTTTCAAGACTAATCTGCCTAAAAGTACTGAAATACATTTTCCACTGCAGCGAGTTTTAGCGTAATTTTTTGTCTCCGTCTATCACATTTGTTATGGAAAACAAGTCGTTAAAGCATAAACCTCGTGGTATTTTGGTATTTTAAACCAAAACAGGTTTTTAGGTAGCTAGGATCAATATTCGGTCTTACACCGTCTTCCCACAGAGCTCCATCCACCATCGGTTGAACGGATGGTCCGAAAGGTTTTGTCGTTCCGAAAATTTCCAAGTTAGTCCGCCATCCAATTTTGACGGACTTTGACGCGCTTTTTTATGCGATGTTTTTTCGGTGCCACTCTGAATACTTCCTCTTGACTGTGAAAAATGGAACGTCAACTACGGGAACAAATCAAATCGATGGCGGGAAAAAATTAAATAATGCTTAAGCTTATTGTTTTTTGGTTGTTGTTGAATTATTTGTTGTCTGTTATGAGCGAAAAAGCGTTTGCAAACGGGTTGCTATGAGTGGGACAAAATTTAAGCTGTTCTGCGAACGAAAAAATCCATGTTTGGGCGAAGTTTCAGAATATGTTCTCCTCTTCGTAAATAATAACTAATATAATTAAATAGTATAATAAAAAAATAAATAATAATTATACAAATTAATAAAAAAAAATGTGGTTTTGTTTACAAATTTTTCATAAACATTTTGGCTAAACAGAGGCGTAGTACGGGAAGTTTCATAATTTAATGTATAACAACGAAAGACTGCTTTGTTTTTTATTGTTGTTTTAAATTATGCAGAAAGTAATGGAGGCCCCATGACGAAACTTTCAGGGGACAACAAGAATTTTGTATAGAACATTATACTATTTTTTTATAAAGATTAAAAATGCCGATTTGCAGAAAACCGCGAATGAAATGTTTTTTTAAGTTTGGACAATATTTTGCACTGAACCATTATGGGTGTTATTTTTATATGAAAGCTTGTCAAATATTATAATTTTGGAGTATTTTTATTTATTTTATACGCCACGTAATATAAAGTTAAAAATTATTTAAACAAAAAAATGCGTCGCCATATCTTCGCTTCTGTCAAATGGATTTTTTTTTACCTTATTAAAAATTCTTTGTAAATGGTGAAATGTGATAAGAATGAGATATCGTTTTGAAACCATTAAGAAAATCTTGATACGTTTCACAAAGAATCACTCATATGGTTTTTTTATATTATTCTACAAAACGATTATGAGGACGTAATTTTATAGGGTCTTCCCACAGAGCTCCATCCACCATCTACCATCCGTTGAACGGATGGTCCGTAAGGTTTTGCCGTTTCGAAAATTTCCAGTTAGTCCGCCATCCAATTTTGACGGACTTTGACGGGCTCTTTAATGCGATAGTTAGGCGATGTTTTCTCGGTGAAAATCTGAATTCTTCCACTTGACTGCGAAAATTGGAACGATGACTGCGAGAACAAATCAAATCGATGGCGGGAAAAAATTAAATAATGCTTCAGCTCATTGTTTTTTGGTTTTTTTTTTAATTATTTGTAGTTTGTTATGAGCGGTGAAGCGTTCTCAAGCAGGTTGCTATATGTGGGCCGAAATGTAAGCTGTTGTGCGTACGAAAACATCAATGCTTGCAGCAAAGTGTCAGAATATGTTCTGCATTTCGTAAATATAACTAATATTAATTAAAAGTGTACTTTGTACTCCTATAAAGTTCCAAAGTTGCTATAAATTACCAAAAACAGCACAAATTTGGTTTTGTTTACAAATTTATTATATTAATATTGGCTAGGCAGAGGCGTAATAAGAGCGATGTGTGGGGTACGGGAGGCTAGGCTCCCAGTCGGCAATATGTATGCATACTCGTTGTAGGATATGTTATAAACGTTCAGATATGTATAAAACTATTTTCTTAATCTATTCTTAATTAATTATTCTACAATAAAATTAGGAGAACGCAATTTTACGACAGTTTTCCCGAGTTAAAATCCCCCTTCGGTAATGTTGAGCTGAGCAACTGCTCCTCAGGCAGCTGTTATTTGATGGTGGATGGAGTTCTGTGGGAACACGAGATTCACATTCATCAAAAATCCCAACCGCTTCATACGGATGGACTCTATGGGAAGAGGCTATAATAAGGTCTTCCCACACAGCTCCATCCACCATCTACCATCCGTAAGGTTTGGCCGTTCCGAAAATTTCCCAGTTAGTCCGCCATCTAATAGTCTAGTCACACTATGTGGGGTAACCTATCGAGTGAGCCAATAACCTGATTACTCCAAAAAAGTGTTTCCACTGGGTTAACTCCAAATATCGAGTAATGACATCTAGTGTTTGTTGTTTGTGTTGTTCATTTGACTAGGGATGGACCTTCAACGATAGGAAATAAATACAAAATATACTGAAATATACAAAAAAATACTCCGAAATACCAAAGACCCTAAAAGTACCCCACTTTTGCCCACATCTAGTTGCTTATACACATCCTATGTAAAAAAAACAGGGTTATGTCAATAACCCCATAACTCCATAACTCCACCCCAGTGTAAATAGACTATAATTTTGACGGATATTGACGTGCTCTTTTATGCGATAGTTAGGCAATGTTTTCTCGGTGCAACTCTGAGTTCTTCTTCTTGACTGGGAAAATTGGAACGATGACAGCGAGAACAAATAAAATCGATGGCGGGAAAAAATTAAGTAATGTTTAAGTTCATTGATTTTTGGTTATCGTTGAATTATTTGTTGTTTGTTATGAGCAGAAAATCGTTCGCAAACGGGTTGCTATAAGTAGGCCGAAAGTCTGAGAATATGTTCTGCACTTCGTAAAGAATAAATTACCACAATCAGCACGAATTTGGGTTCGTTTACAAATTTTTCATTTTAATATTGGCTAGACAGAGGCGTGGTAAGAGCGGAGAGTGGGGTACGGGAGGTTAGGTTCTCCCTTAGTCAGCAATATGTATGCATACTCGTTATAGGATATGTTATAAAAATTCAGATATGATTTTTAACTATTATCTTATGTTATTATTGTATTCTTCTTCAATAAGATTAGGAGAACGTAATTGTACGACAGTATTGCTGAGTTGAAACCCATTTTCGTTTATGTTGAGATGAGCAACTGGTCTTCAGATCAGCTGTTATTGGATGTGGATGGAAACTCTATGGGAACTCGAATTTTACATATGTCAAAAATCCCAACAACATAACAAAAAAATCAAAAATATTTTTCTGTGATGTGATTTGTGGGAATGGGCTATTATTAATCATTGAACCCTAACTTACATCTTTTTATAAATGTCAAAAAACTGCTGGGTACAGTGGCAACTCTACGGACGCAGCCATCTTCCTTTCTTTTCCCAACTTCACGTCAGCGTGGACGTCGATATATTAAGGTTAGTGAATAATCTATTTATTAAATGTGCTGCCGAAATATTTGTGATGATGGGGAACTTGCGTATATTCTTCGCATCCTATTTAAAAAAAGTGTTCTAAAGTCTTTATTTTTGCAGGGTACTCCAAACAAAATGACAAACTCAAAGGGCTACCGCCGTGGCACACGGGATATGTTCTCCCGTCCCTTCCGGAAGCATGGTGTTATACCACTGTCTACATATATGCGCGTATTTAAGATTGGAGACATCGTGGACATTAAGGGTCATGGTGCCGTACAGAAGGGTTTGCCATACAAGGCATACCACGGCAAGACTGGACGCATTTTCAATGTAACTCAGCACGCCGTTGGTGTAATTGTAAACAAACGTGTGCGTGGTAAGATCCTGGCCAAGCGTGTCAATGTCCGCATTGAACACATCCACCACTCCAAATGTCGTGAGGATTTCCTGCGTCGTGTGAAGGATAACGAGCGTCTTCTGAAGGAGGCCAAGGAAAAGGGTCAATGGGTCAGCCTGAAGCGCCAGCCCGAACAGCCAAAGAAGGCGCACTTTGTCAAGAAATTGGAGGAACCGATTGCTTTAGCTCCGATTCCATACGAATTCATTGCTTAATCGAATCTTGTTTTGTTGCATTGAAATTCTGTAAAGTAGTTGGTTTAGCAGTAAACGAAAAGATTTTCTTGATGATTACTGCAATTATTTGCAACCTTTTTATTTTTGTATTGCGGGGATAGTCTATTCGACTAGCTACTTTCTTGTATTTCAGCAACACAGTAAACCCCGTAAGGGCCGGTTTCTCTAGTGCCGGCTAACATTTCTCGAACAGATGAAGTCCCTGCTAAGTCATTTTGGCTTTCTCGAGCATCAATGTGAGAGCTAGCTTTGACAGGTACTTGGACTCTCTGCTAAGCATTCCCAACGGCGAAAATGTGAATGGGGTCTGGAGAAAAAATGCAATACAAGTGTAGAAAATGTAATCGATTACGATTGCTGATTTTCGCCAGTGAAGTTGTAATCAGACATCCTATGACTTCGTTTTTTTTGTTCGTTAACGATTTCATTTCGCCAAAAATCACAAACCCACCTAAAAGTTATTGCCTACCCTCCAGTTCCATTCAGCGCCTTTTTGGCGATGATTTTAGCATGGGTATATCCTAGGGGGTTATCACTGCCAGAAACTGACGCTTTTTTAGCACCCGTTCATCACCATTTTTCATCGCCTAATTCATCACCAAATTCGACGCCTTTTCGGCGCTGTTTTAGCGCCTAAATATCACCCAAAATCATCAGCAAAGATAGAAATTTTCATCACCTATTCACTGGCTATTTTCATTACCTATTCACTGCCCATTTTCATCACCTCCCATTTTCATATAAAATATGTTTCGCCTTTATCAAAAGGTTTATTTTCAATTAATTTTAATACATCATTTTTGGTAAATTATTTTTATGCTTTTACATTAAGTTAATAGATTTTCGGTAGATTCGGTAGAGTATTAGACAGGAATGTCAAAAACTTACTTAGAAGTGCAAGACTAACATCCTTCTGGGCTGTAGGACAAAATGATCTCATCTGAAATTATATTGTTTATGCACCTTGGACCATCAGCTTGACCTATTAATAAAACGCAGTTTAACTTGGGAATTCGTAACGAATCCAAAAATATAGCATTCATATCGAGGTAAATTTAAAAAGCACTAAAAATGCTGCACAGTGTAATTATTAAAATTAAACTCGTCAAATTTTGCATTAGCTGAAAGGAAATGAATAATTTTATTTGTATTTGAGAACATTATCGACTTTCAAGTAGAAACATAAACACTCATTGTGTGTATGTATTGTATTGTACATGTATTGTACAAATCAAAACATATCCAAATATACATACGTATTTGGGCTAAAGTTCGAATCTTAAGATATTTAACTTGGAAACATTTTGGCTTTGTTTACAGAATTTGTAGTAATTTTTTATCTTCTTCCATGTTGGAAATTAAATAAAGCTCTTACTTCTGCTACAAAATGAAAAATATTTTTTTTTAAATAAAACCTAAGCATTTTATCCACAGTACTGACTATTGATCGAAAATCATATTGATCGGAGCAGCAGTTAAAGTTTTTAAAATTCAAAACAAATTTTAACTAAAATTGCCCTTTCCCCCTCCCCCTTCCCCACAGCACTACCCCTCCCCATCGACAGTTTTCTTTGCTGCTGCTCTCTCGGCCGTCGCTCTCTTGCCATCTGCTCTCTGGGTTTCGCCCTCTCGGCGGGCTCCCACGAAATGCAACGCAATAACTTAGGAAATCTAAATAAATTTGGTAAAAATACTTTAAAAAAATGTTAAAAACTTAAAAAATTAAACTTAACCATTTGGGCCATAGAATAACCATTTACCAAAAAATCATCTCGATCGGAGCAGCGGTTTAAATTTTTTAAAGCGAAAAGTTAATTTTAAATGTAGCCCCCAAATTATGGGGGATATCGAAATTTCTTTTAGATATCTAATTAGGCCCTTTCAAGACCTAAAATTCTGCAAAATCAAAATTTCGAAATTCCAACCACTTTAGAAGCTAAGCTTAAGTAAATCTAATGATTGTTTGCTCTAAATATGGATATTGGAGCTGTTTGGGCTTAGTGGGCGCCTACGCCCCCAATGAAATACTGTGAAAAAATTTGGCTGCTCTAGCTCTTATGGTTTAGGCTGTGGTCGTATCCCCCTAAAAATCGGTCTTTCATTTTATAATCTTTAGAGATTAAATATACTTGATTCTAAACTACATATCATTTTGTGGATATAACCGTAAAAAAGGTGTTATTTGCCCTTGACTATCAGAAAAGGAGTTGTTTTTGGATATAATCCCCTTTATACGGTCTTGATAGTTGAATATTGTTGTCAGCTGAAGAAATAATCTTTCCTCCGCGCCAGCAAGGGTCACTTTTTCACTCCTCTTTCTACTGTTACTCGATTTGAATTGGGCTGAGAATGGTAAGCAGCAGTGGCGGATCCAGGATTTGGATGTGGGGTGGTGAGTTGTTCTTAAAACAAATTTGTTGGTCAATTATTTTTCATTCCATTATTTTTTTACAAGAGTGAGGCGCAATTTATCCCTTAGGGCCGTAACTTGGATTTGCGCATGTAAGTCAGCATTATCAAAATTAAATCTTGACAATCTATTTATAAACGAAAATAAAAAATTAGAGTCAAAAAATGGTTTTAATTTTACAAAACAACGCCTTTACATGTTGAACAGCTTTGCCCATGAAAATGTGTATACTTTACCTCATAAACACTGTAATGCTTCTTCTGCTAATAAAGCTATTATTGTTGTATCGTCTTCCAGTTCATCAAAACTTAGCTTGGCCTCACTATTACCGGATCACTTTCCACACAGTGAACTGACTCTCGGACACACTGAATTCAAATAGCACTGATTTATTAAACGTTTTAAATTATTGACGTATAAGTCAAAGCAGTCTACACGAGAAGTTACCAGTTTGGTTCGATTAGTGTTGGTATGAGTTGGGGGTCTTTAATTATCGGAAAATTAAAGTTTTGGCTAAGGTTTTCCAATTTACACATTTTCACATTTAGATGGCGCTACCTTATTAGTTAGTTTTTATTACTGTACGATGCAGTGCCATCTGTTGGAAAAAAAAACAAAGTTACTCCTTTAGACTAAAAACATTAAACGTGGTAGTAGTGTTTTGTAAATCATTTGGTTTATAAAAAAAAACAGGTTTGTGAACAGTTTTGAATTCCTGTTGGGATCTTACAAATATCTTTTTCAACCAACAAGTCGGATCGAATTTTATATGACAGCCCGGAATTTAATCTCCTTCGGATAAAAAAGTCATGAGGATGACATATATTTTTTCAGACTTAAAGTACAAATTTTTATTCCAGATTCGGATAAAAAAGTATTAATACAATCTTTTTTAGGATAACATAAATTTCTCCGGCTTAAAGTAATCCCAAAAATACAAAATTAGGCCTTTTTTATCCACAACGGGATTGAAATTTTTGATCTCGGAATAAATTAAAATCAAGAATAAAAAATTTGAATTTAGCACGCCGTTTTTTTTTTTAGTGTATAAATGGGCAGTGAATAGGTAATGATAATTTGTCTCTTTGCTGATGATTTTGGGTGATATTTAGGCGCCAAAACAGCGCCGAATTCGGTGATGAATTAGGCGATGAAAAATGGTGATGAACAGGTGCTAAAAAGCACCAGTTTCTGGCAGTGATGAGCCCCTAGGACATGCCCATGTTAAAATCAACGCTATTTTTCATACAAATTCACTAGTGATTAAGCGCTTAGTGCTCAATTTTTAGCAGTGATTTACTGCCAAAAAGGCGCTGAATGGAACTGCAGGGTTATTTTTGTTTTTATATACATATGAACAGCATTACAATGCATTATACGTTTTCAAATTGTATGTGGGTAAGAATTTCTCAACTGCGCATATGAAATTTTAGATTTTCTTCAAACTCGGGTACCTCGTAGAGTTTGGCTTGGTTATCATCTGTGATTTTTTTTTAATTTTTTGGTGTCCATTTAGGGGCGCTATGAATTTTTGAAGTTAAGAACTTAAAAAATGTTCTCACACTTAAAATTAGTATATCTCGAGAACCGCTTAAAAGAACAACGTGCAACTTTACACGTTTTTATACCCTTGCAGAGGGTATTATGATTTCAGTCAGAAGTTTCCGACCCCATAAAGTATATATATTCTTGATCAGCATCACTAGACGAGTCGATCTAGCCATGTCCGTCTGTCCGTCCGTCTGTCCGTCCGTTTCTACGCAAACTAGTCTCTCACTTTTCAAGCTATCGGAATAAAACTTTCCCAAAAGTCTTCTTTCTATTGCAGGTAGTATATAAGTCGGAACGAGCCGGATCGGACAACTATATCATATAGCTCTCATAGAAACAACCGGGAAAAAAAATGTAAAAAATTATATCTTGGGTGTTTTTGAACCTATAACATCCTACTTTTGGAAATGTAATTTTTTATCTAATTCAGAATTTCGAATAAAATTCGAAAAAATGAGTAAATTCTTACATGTTTAAGCTAAAAGTTTGCACAACTCAATTACTCACTGATATTATTAATATCTTAATTTTACCACTGTCCCTCCATATAGCTGCCATACAAATTGATAGATTTTCTTATTTTTCTAAATTCGCATAAAAAATTATATAAATTTAATAAAATAATAAATTAAATTATTATTATTAAATTTCTAATAATTAAAATTCATACTTATGGGACAACAAAAAATTTAAGATAATTATTTTCTAACTCCCTCAATACACATTTAAAAACGTGTAAAGTTGCACGTTGTTCTTCTAAGCCGTGCTCGAGATATACTAAATTGAAGTTTGAGAACATTTTTTAAGTTCTTAACTTCATAAATTCATAGCGCCCCCAAATGGACACCAAAAAATTAAAAAAAAAAATCACAGAGGATAACCAAGCCAAACTCTACGAGGTACCCGAGTTTGAAGAAAATCTAAAATTTCATATGCGCATTTGAGAAATTCTTACCCATGTTGAGTTTTCTCTAGTCTGTCTACATTTTGCATCACAACTTTGGAAGAGTATTATGAATTCGTAATGAAGGTAATTGTGTTTTGCGTTGGCTCTTTGGCTATTGAATTTTGATCTTTTTTAGCGATAAAAAATAGTTTAAACTTGAAAAAAAACGAATTTTTTATAAATTTTTTTTTGCAAATATAAAAGTGATTAATGTCTGAAACCCAAAAGTGCCAGATCGAAACTAAATTGTTCTGCTGGTATGGTAATTTGGTACATATACATATGTTAAAAATTTGGCTATTTATACCCGTTACTTGTTGAGTAAAAGGGTATATTGTATTCGTGCAAAAGTATGTAACAGCTAGAAGGCAGTGTTTTTAACCCCATAAAGTATAAATATATTCTTGATCAGGGTCACTAGCCGAGTCGATTTAGCCATGTCTGTCTGTCCGTCTGTCTGTCTGTCTGTATGAACGCTGAGATCCCGGAAACTACAAAAGCTAGAAGGTTGAGATTTTCCACACATATTCTTGGGCTTCCAACGCAGCGCCAGTTTATTTCAGCCGAGCGGCACGCCCCCTCTAACGCCCACAATCGCCCACTAACGATTTTAAAATGGGTCCTGCGCCCACATCTTTAAAGATTTCCGAGAAGTATAACTGCAATTTCGTTGTGTATACTTATACCTATCGAAATGTAGAAGCATTTTTCAAATCGGACCATTCAATAAAAAGTTATACGCAATCAAAAAAATTGTATATATCTATCTCCCTCGCACTCCCTTTAGCTGAGTTACGATTATTAGTCGGGACACCAACCCGAGTACAGCGTTCGCACTCCCTTTAGCTGAGTGACGGGTCCCTGCAAGCATTTTCTATCGCGGAAGTCACTATTTAGTGACGTCTAGAAGATGAAAACGATCGTCCGCGATATCGCATTCGGATCGCCGAAGTCACCCCAGTCGGGAAGAATTGTTTCACTACGGCGACACTTCCCTAAGTCACTTCTGAGTGACTCCTAGAAGTGTCGCGAAAGTCACTTCCAGAAGTGACTTAGGCGACACTTCTAGAAGTGCCGCCGTAGTGAAACGTTCCTTCCCGATGGGGGTGACTTCGGCGATCCTAATGCGACATCGCGGAAGTCACTTCCAGAAGTGACTTAGGCGACACTTCTAGAAGTGCCGCCGTAGTGGAACATTTCTTCCCGACGGGGGTGACTTCGGCGATCCGAATGCGATATCGTGCAAGTCACTTGTAGAAGTGTCGCCGAAGTCACTTCTGGAAGTTACTCAGAAGACACTTGTAGAAGATACCTAGAAGACCCTTTCCCAATTGGAAAATATGTTTTTTGTGCTTATTCTTCATGTTTATTCTTTCAACACATTTATTGAAATATATGGTTACAAAAGCATTTCGGCATGTAAGCACGGTCCATAAGCTTGTAGGAAATGGTGTTGTATTATTTTATTTAATTCCAGTTCCGTGTTCCGTCTATGAAAATGCTTAAAACAATAAAAAGATAATTAATACTGCGCCATATAAAAATCGGAGGATTTTTTAAATAAGTGGAGTATAGTTAAGTTTTCGGTTTGATCAGAGTTTCACGCGAAGTAATTCCTCTTGCTTTCACACGACAGCCTTGTACACGCTTAAATCTCGATTTCTCCAATCACTTTAATTTTTGATGTAAATAAATATTGTATTTTTTTTATATTCCACCGGTATGTAATATTTAAAAAATAACGGGTTCACTCCGCATTTCATCACAAACACAGAAATTCAGAATAAATCGCACTGATCACAAAGAAATCTCGAAACGAACTGACGCTCGAATTCAAAATACATAGTGCGTAGGTCAAAGAGAAAATAGGGTAGTTTTCAGGTATAAAGAGAGAGCCAAGAGCGGACTGTACCCCAAAAACTTCAAAAAAAATAAAACCAAATTCCTTTCTATCTTCAATTTAACTTCCAGAAGTGAATTGGAAGATGTTTTTTCCCATTGGTTTTGTTTTTGTAAAATGTGTTCTATCGCCTTTTCATCTCCCAAAAGTGTCTCAGAAGTTACTTCTTCGCGATCGCAACCCTTTTTAGGTAGTCAAATGTGTTTTATCGCCATTCTATCGTCCAAAAGTGTCTCAGAAGTAGCTTCTTCGCGATCGCAACCCTTTTTAGGTAGTCAAATGTGTTCTATCGCCATTCTATCGTCCTGAAGTGCCTCAGAAGTTACTTCCTGGCGATTTGAACCCTTTTTGTTTTTGTAAAATGTGTTCTATAGTCTTTCTATCGCCTAGAAGTGTCTTAGAAGTTACAATTACAACAACAAACTTTTAAATACACAGGGCGGCAACACTACTACCATTTTGACCGCAGCTGTATACTTTTATGTTTTTTGACTATGTTTTCTAGAATTTGTTTCTGCCTTAAAAAAATCTTAAAAATTTTTTAGGTATAGGGTTTAAAAGATAAAGGGTGTATCTTTTAAAAAACTTTAACATCGAATCAAACCATGCATCCATTTGCCTCTGAGAGCTCCGCAAAGTTGGCCAATTTCAGCATTTTTCGAACTTTGAGGTCCTTTTGCTAGGAATCCTTGCGTCGGGGAACTTTTTAGAAAACGCAGTTTAACTTGGGAATTCGTAACGAATCCAAAAATATAGCATCCATCGAGGTAAATTTAAAAAGCACTAAAAATGCTGCACAGTGTAATTATTAAAATTAAACTCGTCAAATTTTGCATTAGCTGAAAGGAAATGAATAATTTTATTTGTATTTGAGCACATTATCGACTTTCAAGTAGAAACATAAACATTTTATCCACAGGACTGACTATTGATCGAAAATCATATTGATCGGAACAGCAGTTAAAGTTTTTAAAATTCAAAACAAATTTTAACTAAAATTGCCCTTTTCCCCACTTTCATGCTGCTTTTGCAGAAATGTTTGTAATGAACTTGCCTACTGTCTGAACATACTTCATGTAGAAATGTATACGTTTAAGTATTTTTTGTAAAGCAAAAACAACAAGAAAAATATGTCAAAAAAGACTTTGAAAGAGTGCCACAACCAGAGTTTTTGAGATACTCTATATAATATAGGTTCAGACAGTTTCTACATTATTTCTTAACAAAATAAATATGGTTTAATAAAAATCGGATCTACAGAGCGACCTGTGGACGATCCGCAGCTGGCCTACTTTTTATACCCGTTACTCGTAGAGTAAAAGGGTATACTAGATTCGTGCAAAAGTATGTAACAGCTAGAAGGAAGCGTTTCCGACCCCATAAAGTATATATATTCTTGATCAGGGTCACTAGCCGAGTCGATCTAGCCATGTCCGTCTGTCCGTCTGTCTGTCTGTCTGTCTGTCTGTCTGTCTGTCTGTCTGTCTGTCTGTCTGTCTGTCTGTCTGTCTGTCTGTCTGTCTGTCCGTCTGTATGAACGCTGAGATCTCAGAAACTACAAAAGCTAGAAGGTTGAGATTTCCCACACATATTTTTTGGCTTCCTACGCAGCGCAAGTTTATTTTAGCCGAGCGCCACGCCCCCTCTAACGCCCACAATCGCCCACTAACGATTTTAAAATGGGTCCTGCGCCCACATCTTTAAAGATTTACAAAAAGTATAAATGCAATTTTGTTGTGTATATTTATACCTATCGAAATGTAGAAGACATTTTTCAAATCGGACCATTCATTAAAAAGTTATACGCAATCCAAAAATATATATCCATCTCCCTCGCACTCCCTTTAGCCGAGTGACGGGTATTAGATAGTCGGGACACGAACCCGACTATAGCGTTCTCTCTTGTTTTTAATAAAGACTTACAAAAAAAATTCCAGGGCAACCATTTTGAAAGATAAAAATATAATAAATCGGTTAAAAATATTTAAAAAATGAAAATGAAAAAATTGCAGTTCTATTTGTATCTGCCCCCCTAAAATACTAACAGGTGAAGATAAATGTGAGAACAAGGCTTTTGTTTTTAGCTATGCAGCACATAAGTGGCCTAATGTTGATGCTATTCAGAAATCCACTCCACTTAGCGCTCCAAAATTGTATGGCAGTCTCCGAACTCAGCACAAGCACTAAAATAAAACTATGTCGACTGCGACGCCGGCAGAACCGTCTTTCTCACCAACCCTCTCTCTTAATCTCTCTCTTTACGAAATTACCAAAAGGCAAAAATTGCCATTACAAAATGGAATACGAATGGATACTTATCCTCTAGTAATAAGGAAACAATGGATTACAACATGGATTACTTTGCAATAGGCATGGCCGCCTTGTAATGTGGTCTGGACACAATCTGCATTACTAGTAATGGGAAATGTAAGCTGTATGGTGATTCAGCCCACCTTTCGATCTCCGGCCATTACGAATTCATTGTACTTTACCAAACTTGTAATGCAAAATGTAGACGGACTAAAGAAAATTTAAAATACAATTTGAAAAACGTATACTGCGTTGTAATGCTGTTTATTTATGAAAAAAATAGTTATTTCCCCTCGTAGGAATTAAACATTTGTATTAATGTACAATGTATAATACATACACAATTATTTGCACATCCCAACTTCTTTTAGTTGTTATTCTTGTTGTTGTTGAACAATATCCCTAAAATAAATTTTATCGCGTAGCTTCAGTTCTCAGAAGTATTTTCACACGTTTCCGGTGCGTCAGAAGTAATTTCACAAAACTTAATGGATGGAAAGGCTAACCGCTCGGCCATTGTCTGTTCTTTTTTTAATTCGTTAAACTATACTCAAAATGAATGTTCTTACTATTGAAGTTCCGAAGCTCAAACGTGACGGAGGGAAAACGAAAAAACTAACACCAAACCAATAACTATACCCGTTACTCGTAGAGTAAAAGGGTATATTGTATGTAACAGCTAAAAGGAAGCATTTCCGAACACATAAAGTATATATATCCTTGATCAGCACCAATAGCCGAGTCTATCTAGCCGAGTCCATCTGTCCTTTTGTCCGTCTGTCCGGTTCTATGCGAACTAGTCCTCAGTTCTAAAGCTATCGCGATGAAACTTTCCCAAAAGTCTTATCTCTACTGCAGGTAATACATATGTCGGAACGAGCCGGATCGGACCACTGTATCTTATGGCTCTCATAGGAATATTCGAACATTATACGTTTTTCGTTTTAAGGTAGGCAACGCCTAGTAGGCATTTAGATTTCTGACATTTTAAAACCCTAATCTAAACAAGAAAGGAAGCTAGCTTCGGCCAGCCGAAGCTTATATACCCTTGCAGATAAAGCAAACGCCTATAGTTTAAAGCTATCTCGGTGGAGTTCCAGGGATTGCGGAGATTCAATCAGATGTTTGCAACGCAGTGAAGGAGACGTTACCGACCACATAAAGTATATATATTCTTGATCAGCACCAATAGCCGAGTCTTTCTATGCGAACTAGTCTCTCAGTTTTAAAGCTATCGCGATGAAACTTTCCTTAAAGTCGTTCTATTGCAGGTAGTGCATGTCGAAACAAGTCGGATCGGACCACTATATCAAATTGCTCCCATATGAATAATTTCATAAAATATGAAAATATACATTGTAACTTTGTAGGAATTAAGCGTTTTTTTTTGACATTTTTGACAATTTAATATCACACCACCGATCGAGTAAGGATTAAAACTTGGGTGCTTATTATAAATGCAAAGATATATAAACTTTGGCTGGCCGAAGCTAACTTCCTTTCTTGTTTTTTTAATGTTAACAAAAGTGTATCGAGCAACATGGCAAACTTAGTGCTTTTGAATGTCCTTCAATAAAGAATCATTTTCCAAATTAAGCCAAAATTCCACGTAAAATGGATGTGTATCATGACTTTAGTGGCACACTGTAGAAAATATCAAAAAATACAGTTCATTATATTGCGAGCATAAAACGCGAAATGGATCATGTAACTGAAAGTTCGTTCTGGCAGGTCCGACGATCCTTGAGGGAGGGCAGGTTAAGTAGACGCAATCTATCCACGTACGATGGCAGGTGACGATGTGTTTCCTAGTTTAAACAGCGTAGAGCAAACAAAAGGAACTGTTTCTGTACCGATTCGATAAGGTCCTGATAATTGGTATATTGGGGTGACCAAACACACGAACAATATTCAAAAATTGGACGAACCAAGGAAATGTATAAATGTTTTGTGGTCCTCAAATTCCTTCGACCAACGCTTAACAAAGGCAAAAACCCCTTTTGCTTTACTAACAATGATTAGAGAATGTGATTAGAGAAATTTAAGTTGTGGTAGAATAACACTCCAAGGTCTGTAACGGAATTTATGCGTTCAAGTTCATTTGACCCAATAGAATATGTAGTGAGGAGAAGCTTCTTCCGGCTCCCTTGGCTCCCTTGCGGAACACCAGAGGTCACGTGAACAAGGTTAGAGACTGTGCTTTTAAAAGCAATTCTCTGAGTCCGGTTTGTCAGGTAAGCTGAGATCCACTTAGTCAACGTGATCGGGAATCCTAAAAGTATTAATTTTTTCAATAATAACTGATGGTTCACGGAGTCGAAAGCTTTACTGAAGTCCGTAAAGATAACATCGGGTTGAATATCATTTTTTAAATCGCTTCTGATGACTGAAGTAAACTCAAGAAGATTTGTAGTCGTTGATCTTCGTTTCATAAAGCAACATTACTGAGCTGCATTTGTGCTGTAGCTTGGGGATCGCGCTTAGTTTTGCAATACCACGGTAGTTTTTAATGTCCGACTTGCTTCCCTTTTTATGAAGTGGAATGATAAAAGATTCCTTCCAAACTTCAGGGTAAAACGAGTAAAGAAGGGAAATCTGACAAAGTATAGTTAACGGTTTGCACAAAGCCTCGGCACATTTTTTTAAGAGAAGAGAAAGACGTTTTGATTGATTGCAAATTTTTTAAAACATCATCCTCACTAATAATAAAGAAGAGTACGTGGACTGGAAAAATTTTGCGAATAAGTTCGCAATATCAGAGTCACTAGAGGCTGATACTGTATCCAGATAAAGGCAAGATGGGAATGGTTGCGATTTTCGTTTCGAATTAACGAATGCGAAGAACTGCTTGGGATTGTCTTGGAATTCGATTCTGCAACGGTTTAGGTAACTGTTGTAACAATCGGAATTGTGGACTAAAAAATTTGAACGAGCAATTAGATACCTAGAATGGTCAACTTGCAGCCCAGTTCTCTTATATTTCTTAAAAAGTCTAGACATGGTGTTTTTAAGGAAAGAGAGTCGACGAGAGAACCACGGAGGCTTACGAGACGCGTTTCCAGTGGGAAATGAGGGAACGAACTTATCGAAGGCTGAATATAGTAAGCTATAAAACTGTTCTACAATATGTGAGGGATTATCATTTGAATCCATAAAAGACCAATCGAGTTCGGATAAATGACTATTCATTTCAGCAAATTTAGCTCTTCGAAAACAGCGAAAAGTTGCTGGTTCGATTTCGGGACATGACCGTAAAGGAGCTGATGCTTCTAAAGTAACCTCAAGTGTAGGATGATACGCATCTTCAGGATTGGGGAGAGGGCTAATTCGAGTTACTTATACATTTGCGAACTCCGAGGCAAAAATAAGGTCTAAAACTTTGCTAGAGCGGTTAATGACTGAGTTCAGTTGACCTAATGAAAGATCAATAAGACCGTGTACAAACTTATGCGCTGTGGTAGGAACAAGAGCACTTGAATCAGTTGAGGGCATCCAAGAAAGGGCGGGGAGATTAAAGTCACCCAACAATAAGATGATCGTTATCGCCAAGGGTAGTATGAATACTCAGTATTTGATCCAAATGTTGGAGGTAGAGGCTAATATCAGACCGGGGAGGAATGTATGAGCATGATACGAAAACAAAATAATCATGAAGCTTAATCCGAACAGCGACAAACTCTAATGTACTATCCGTACCAATTATCGGAATACGTTGAGAGACAAGATTGGACTTGACGGCAATGAGAACACCACCGCCAAGACGCACTGAGCGGTCACATCTATAGATAACATAATTACCAGCAAAGATTTCGCAGTCAGACACAGAAGAATTAAGCCACGTTTCGGTAAAAGCAATCACATTGGCATTAAAGGAGACACTGTTCACGTGCAGTTTACTTAGTTTGCCCAATAAACTGCGAACGTTCTGGTAGTGTAGAGAAAAAGAATTATTTAGTTTTTTGAAGCATTGGTTGAAGGAATCTGAGGTCCGTGAACCCGAGGATTGTGCTTGTGTACATATTCGTGAACAATTACATTTTCAAGCCATATAGAAACATCTAGAACCTTATCGAGATGTTCCTCAGCAAGTCCAATTTTAAACGAAGATATTTCACGTCTCTGTTTAAACTTGAACTTCAAGACGGTAAGTACGGATCGAGAAACATTCAGTTTGCTGCTCAGGTAGTTTTTGACGTCATCTTCTGAAGCGCCAGGATTAAGGCGGGAGACAAAAATTAGTTTTTTTGTGCAACGCCCGATAAGAGCATGTGAACCCTTTGAGCTACTCCACATAAGGTTGACTGTAATGGTCTCGTGTTCGTATTAGCCGGCGTCAAACTTACGACAGAGCCAACTGCAGCAGCACGCGACGTAGATGCCTGGTCAAAACTGACAGGATGTAGATCAGAAGGTGTGACGGGATCGGGCGGTCCAAAAGAGGCAGCGGCAGGTGTAAGTCCAGGGGAGGCGTTAGCCGCACAGCCGTCAGCAACAACAGTAGAGGCGTTACTGGTAGCCAAGCGGTAGGATACCAGTGTTGGAACATAACCGGAGCTGACAGCAGTATAAGCACTAGATGAATGGGCGGCGGATTGCAGACAAGAAGTTGCACCGGTGTCCGGCCCTGAATCGGCAGCAACGGGTACGCATTCCGAGGTACCGACAGTATTATGGCAAGCAGCTGCCAGGATTCGGCCTTTAAAGTTGGATTCAACCTTTTCAAACCGATTAAATAAGTCCCTTAATCCGGCCAGTAAGGACTAGTACTCCAAATCAGTTTGCCTTATGAAAGCCATAATATTGACTTTAATATAATGGCAACTGGGGCAGGTCCAATCCAGGCCAGAATTTGATTTAGTACGGTGTGCAACTAGGCCAGCACTGTGCCCAAGGTGAGCACATTTAGGGTGAGCAATGTTTTCACACAGCCAGCATCCAATTGTGGGTTGTCGAGAAGTGATTTTGCCATTTAAAAGGCAAGGTTTCATGCAGCAGGCAGACACAGTGAAATTATTGAGTTATTGGCCGATATATACGTGTAGAAAACAACGTATGTAGATGTAGAAAGCGCAGCTTGCAGTTTGGTCAGTGATAAGCTTTTTGCGTGTGTGAAGTTCGCGACGAAACGATAAGAGAGCAAATGCACTAACAACAACGCAAGTGTAGAAGTTTGCGGTAAGCTCAAGAATAGAGTAGAGCGACAAAGCAAACACACAAAACGTTTTCTGATTATATTGAAATCAATCAAATTTTTTATAAAGTCACTGTCTTTTTGTGATCAAAACTAGTCTTTATGATAATGATCACCGAAAAATTGTCAAGATGTCTAGATTCGGCATAAATCGTTTTAGTTTACGCGGGTAAAGTTCGATCAGATGGAGGAGCGATAAAGTACACGTCTACTACGACTACTACGACTACGACTTGGCATTTACTGTTCATGAATATTAATATGATTTACATTGTGGAGCGAACTATTTACCAGAACTGTAAATATTTCACATTTCCAATCATCCCGACGCCCGGGTCGGTCAAAATTTCAGTCTTGAGGAAGATGCCAATACCAGTGATTTGGGAGTGACTTGGAACCAACAACTAGACGTTCTACTCCTTGCATTTAATGTACCCAATATAAGCAGTTTGCTATAATTAAACGGACCATTCATTTGTCTGAGTCATCCTTGTTTGATTCTTTAGGATTGTTATCGCCTCTCATCATCGTTTCAAAAATCATTATGCAACAGCTTTAGCGCTAAAATTGAATGGGGATAATTGGGTTCCCCAATAAAAATGCCAAATTATTTAACCAAGGTCAATACCTCGATTTTTCTACAAGCTGGTAGTAAAACCATATCGTATATTTTATTTTTATTCACTTAATTGATCAAAAATGCGTTCAGCTTTTCAAGATTCTTCAATGCCAAGTAGGGATGGATGAAGAGGAAACATCGAACATCGATGTTTCGGAAAACATCTATGTATCGATACATCGCCGATGTTATTTCCAACTCTAGCTGAACTCACTTTGCGATACTTCAAAATGCTTTCGGCTGCTGCCTGCATGTGCGATCCACTGACTTGTCTGGAAACTGAAATCACCACCTGTCAAATCGCGAGTGGAAAAGCGAAGCAAAGACGGTTTATAATTTTCCCATATATAACAGCGGTCATAGCTCTGATCAGCCTCTGTCAGCACACGTATTGCGTTTTGCGGCGCAAAACTTCCAACTTGAGCAACTCATTTTCCAATTGGATCATTTCCAAGTGACGTTTCAGAGATTCCAATTCCAGCGAAACTTCTGGAACGTTCATGATGTTAGAGACTTCGGCGTTGTTGCGGGCATCCAGCGATGAGGTGCCGGCGCCATCTTGTTCTGCTACGTAGACGGTAGATGTGTTTGGATTTCCTCGGATCCAACTTCAGCATCGAATAAATTCTTGGGATCCGGTACTGAGCAAACTACACGGGCTTCGGGGGGCACTCCATTTAAACGAGCAGCGAGAATTGCCTTGTTTCCACTTTTCGGCAGCCCAAGCTTTTCTAGCCAGCCCCAAAGTTCTGCTGCTGAGTACTCGTCTGCACCGATGATTTAAATCACTAATCAACTAATTTCACTTTTGTTTTGCATGTAGTTAGAGTTTGATATGAGAAAAAAAAAATGTTCGCAGTGATCCCAATTCTGAAATGGTAGAGAGCCGATTTCATGTGTGTATTCCTTGACGGTCGCAGCAAAAGTGATTTTTGTTAAGCAGAACTCTGCTCGCTTTGCCTATTTTACAAGGGTTGGGTACATAGTGTGTGTGAGTGAGACAAGCATAGTGTTACTTGGAGTAACAGGGATGTATATATGTACAAATAGTGTGACCTAACTTACAGTATATGTATGTATGTATAAGAATTTTCTATCGCGGAAGTCACTATTTAGTGACGTCTAGAAGATGAATACGATCGGCCGCGATATCGCATTCGGATCGCCGAAGTCATTGTTCCACTACGGCGACACTTCCCGAAGTCACTTCTGAGTGACTCCTAGAAGTGTCGCGCAAGTCACTTCCAGTAGTGATATCGTGTAAGTCACTTGTAGAAGTGTCGCCGAAGTCACTTCTGGAAGTTACTCAGAAGACACTTGTAGAAGATACCTAGAAGACCCCCCTGCAAGCAAACAGGCGAAATTTCTATCGCCTATCGTCCAGAAGTCACTTCTACGTAACTTCTGGAAGATAGAAACACGACAAAACACATTTTACAACAAGAAAGGAAGCTAGCTTCGGCAAGCCGAAGCTTATATACCCTTGCAGATTATTCCTATTAATTTACAAATCGCAAAAATGTTAAATTTCCTATTATTTTACATTAACACATTACATTATATGATATAGTAGTCCGATCTTTTTAAAATTAAAATCGAAATTCGGAAATATTTAAAAATAGTCATATCCCAGAGTAGAAGAGAATGTAATAAAAATCAACAAAAATATAATTTGTTTTCCTATTAATTTCCATTTAATTTTTCGACCGTTCCTATGGCAGCTATATGATATAGTGATCCGATTTTTAAAATATTTAATTCGAAATTCAGAAATATATAAAAAATAATATTCCCAAGAGTAAAAAGTAATACTTGAAAAAACACCGAAGCTGGAATTTTTTAACGTTTTTTTTCCGATCGTTCCTATGGGAGCTATAAGATATAGTTGTCCGATCCGGTCGGTTGCGACATATATACTACCTGCAATAGAAAGAAGACTTTTGGGAAAGTTTCATCCCGATAGCTCAAAAACTGAGAGACTAGTTTGCATAGAAACAGACAGACGGACAGACGGACAGACGGACAGAAGGACAGACGGACATGGCTAGATCGACTCGTCTTGTAATGCTGATGAAGAATATATATACTTTATGGGGTCGGAAACGTCTCCTTCACTGCGTTGCAAACTTCTGACTGAAATCATAATACCCTCTGCAAGGGTACAAAATATACATCTATCGCGAAGAAGTCACTTCTGGACGATTAAAATACGATAGAACAAATTTTACAAAAACAAAAAGGGTCACGATTGTGAAGAAGTAACTTCTAAGACACTTCTAGGCGATAGAAAGACGATAGAACACATTTTACAAAAACAAAAAGGGTTCAAATCGCGAGGAAGTAACTTCTGAGGCACTTCTGGACGATAGAATGGCGATAGAACACATTTGATTACTTAAAAAGGGTTCAAATCGCGAAGAAGTAACTTCTGAGGCACTTCTGGACGATAGAATACATTTGACTACCTAAAAAGGGTTGCGATCGCGAAGAAGCAACTTCTGAGACACTTTTGGACGATAGAATGGCGATAAAACACATTTGACTACCTAAAAAGGGTTGCGATCGCGAAGAAGTAACTTCTGAGACACTTTTGGGAGATGAAAAGGCGATAGAACACATTTTACAAAAACAAAACCAATGGGAAAGACATTTGGTTTTATTTTTAAATTATTTTATATTTTTTTTAAATATTACATACCGGTGGAATATAAAAAAATACAATATTTATTTACATCAAAAATTAAAGTGATTGGAGAAATCGAGATTTAAGCGTGTACAAGGCTGTCGTGTGAAAGCAAGAGGAATTACTTCGCGTGAAACTCTGATCAAACCGAAAACTTAACTATACTCCACTTATTTAATTATAAAAGGTAAATACCTTCTCCGATTTTTATATGGCGCAATATTAATTATCTTTTTGTTGTTTTAAGCATTTTTATAGACGGAACACGGAACTGGAATTAAATAAAATAATACAACACCATGCCCAAATGCTTTTGTAACTATATATTTCAATAAATGTGTTGAAAGAATAAACATGAAGAATGAGCACAAAAAACATATTTTCCAATTGGGAAAGGGTCTTCTAGGTATCTTCTACAAGTGAAGTCACCCCCGTCGGAAAGAAATGTTCCACTACGGCGGCACTTCTAGAAGTGTCGCCTAAGTCACTTCTGGAATAGTGACTTCCGCGATAGAAAATGCTTGCAGGGTATGTTTCTATTCGAAAGTGCTTAATGTGCTTAAATACAAATAAAATGATTTATTTCCTTTCAACCAATGCAACATTTTTCGACCTTAAAATTAATAATTTTCGATCAAATGTGGAATCTGAAAATAATACGTTACTTTGCTGTTTTTGTATTAGATGCTAATCTTTTACTGTGTGTACAAAGGTTTTCGTTTCATTCAAAACAAGAAATTTGAAAGCAACAAATTCCAATTTACAAACAAGTATACATATTTTTGCGCAAACTAAAATTGCATTAATAACATTGTAACTGATAGAAGGTATAAAAATTCACTACTTTTACCTAGAAAGGTGGTTTACGCAAAGGTTTTCAACAAACGCGCAAATAAGATATAAGAAAGTCCTGACAACCTAATTTCCTAACTGCAAATTAATTTTGAGCGAACGAAGTCGCTTCGGGTATAGCTAGTCCTGGTATAAGCTCCAAAATGCTTAGAATTTCTTCGTGAAATTTTCATGATACATTCTTACAGAGTTATACTACTAATTTTGATTGTACACAAGAAAGGATCATTTCTATTAATTAACAAATCGGAAAAATGTTTAATTTTCTAATATTTTTCATTAATTTTCCGATCGTTTCTTTGGCAGCTATATTATATAGTCGTCCGATTTTGATCAAATTAAAATTGAAATTCGGAAAGAAGATAATACAATAAAAACCAAAGAAGCTAGAATTTATTTCCTATTACTTTTCCATTAATTTTCCGATCGTTCCTATGGCAGCTTTATGATATAGTAGTCCGATTTTTTAAATATTTTATTCGAAATTCAGAAATATTTAAAAAATAACATCCCCAAAAGTAGAAGGTAATATTTCAAAAAACGCCGAAGCTAGAACTTTTCCGATCGTTCCTATGGGAGCTATAAGATATAGTTAAATGGAAGGTTAAATAACGCTTTCCAAGCCCAGACTTCTGCGTCCGGGTTGTTGATCGCAGCCTTTCCAGTTGAGACTTCTGTGTCCCAAATGCGTAGGTGTTGATCGCTGTCCTCAGTCACTACTTCTTTGTCGTCTAAAGGATGAATATAGAAGTCCTCGAGAAAACGCTTCAATCGACTTCTTTGTCGTATGAAATAAGTTTAATGAAAACGACTAAGGTTTGGATTTAAAGAGTTTTAATTGATGCGTGCGTATCGTTGTAAGTCATCTTATCAACTAGCTCGCTTAAGCTTGGAGTCAAAAGCTTCAAGTTTAAGCTTATGTATGTAATGAACTTATGCTAATAAGTGAGGGTATGTATGGGTATACATGACTCCCCCAGCGTAGGTTTCGACAATGTGGTTAAATTATTTAATAGAATAAATGTATACAAAAGGATTTTAATTTTCACAATTTTCGTTTTGGAATTGATATTTTCTTTTCACCTGATCCTTATAAATTTTTTTTGTTGGGTCTTTATCAGATATCAAGTAGTTCCCAGCTTGCCTGTGGTTACTAATTTCTTTGTATTTTGGGTTTGATTTACCTACTTCATTGTCAGTTACAATTTTCCTTGGCTTTCCTAAGTATTGAAACCTTAATTTTATGGCGTTGAGCAGAGAGATCCATGATCTATCTTTGATATGTTGAGCGGTTGCATATTTAGACATTTTGTCAATGGATGTGACGTACATGATATTTCTTTTAGGGAACCAGATGTCTATATGTATTATATCGTTTATTTTCTGTGACGTTTCCGTAATATTCCAATTATATTTTACAGGTTTTCTATCATATTTAGCTAAATTACATATTTTACAATTGTTAATATAATTTTGGATAACTTTTTGTAATTTTGGGTAATAGTATTTTTCTCTTATAGATATATAAACTTCATTAATGCCTCTGTGATTATTTTTCATGTGTTCGTTTTCAATAATCTTTAACAGTTTTTCTTTATCATTTATATCTTCTAGTAATATGCTCGACTTAAGAACTTTTAGGTTTTTATTATTCGAAAAAAATTGTCTATATAATTCTTGAAATTTTACATATATACTTAAATTTTCGCAGAATATTACGATTAGGCCTTTTTCTGGCAATTTTTCTTGCATGAACTTTAGCATTTTCTCTTTATCGCCGCTTGTTTTAAATATATGTCTTATTTTCTTGTTATGCAAAATTTTGAAGGTACTAGAATCTCTTTCCGCCTCTATAATTTGTAGTTGGATTTTAAAGACATTAAGACAGTTTTCGGTAAGACTAATAAAATTAAGGTCGTAGGAATCCGCACTGTGAACTGTTGCTAAGTCATCAATTTCGGTAGCAAACATATGAATTAAATCTTCCGAGAAGTCTTCATCGTCAGTTTTTGTTCTAGGTGTAATATTTGATAAATTGTTTTCTAGTATAAATATATCTAAGTTATTTATTTCTAATTTTGTTTGGACAATTGTGTCATACTCATCAGTTGATGTCTCTACAATTCTGCTAAGTCCGTCTGCCAAAACGTTTTCCTTGCCTTTTATAAAATTGATGTCGAAATCAAACTCGTTAAGTTGCACTTTCCAACGCTGTAGCTTTAGGTTAGGTTCTTTTAGATTATTAAGCCAAACTAGGGGCCTGTGGTCGGTTTTAATTATAAACTTTCTTCCGTAAATATAATATTTAAACAGTGTTGGGACATACCTAGATACTTTTACCTAGGTACGTACCTAGGTACAATTTAGTGGTACCTTTTACCTTACCTAGGTATACAAATAATTGAGTACCTTTTACCTTACCTAGGTATTTATTTTTATATACCTTTGGAATTATTAAGGTACTTACATAGGTATTAAACATTGCTCTGATTTAAAATAGCCAAATCTGACTGCGACACTGTAGTATCGTTTCATTGTATCGTTTCGTTTCAGAATTGTAATAGTCGGAACGCAGCATTAATAATTCAGCCGTTCTATTGTTTGTTTTGTGAAGTTAAAACTAATCGCAGTTTTTTTTTTATATAATTTTGTGCACGTATGTATGTTCCCATCACTACATCAATTTATTTATGAAACCAAAGTGTATTTGGCGCGCAAAAATGCCGTATGTACGTAAACAAACGGCATACATACGGAATTTTTGCGCGCCAAATATGTACATGAGGGTTTCATAAATACATTAATGAAGTGATACGTGCATAAAATTATTCATGCCGCGTGGTTTAAAAATATATGCACAAAATTAAAACATTTAAATTTAAATGAAATGAAAAGATATTGTTTGATTAAGACGACTAAAAACTGAAAACTAGTCTTATTTTAAGTTTAAATGATTACATTGAACAAAACAAAAAAATTATAAAAAATAAAAAATACCTTATAAATACCTTTTACCTTTACCTAGGTACTGGGAAATTTAAGTACCTTTACCTTACCTAGGTATTTATTTTTGACAATACCTTTTACTTTACCTAGGTAAAAAAACACAGTACCTTTCCCAACACTGTATTTAAAGTATTTGGTAATACTATACATTAGCGGGCTCACCCCCGAAATTCGCGAAAAAATTATCCTCGATGGACCGCGATTTCTTAAGAATTTACGTGCAAAAAGAATTTGGCGGTCGGCCATGGTTCTCTTGTAATTAAATTTCAAAGTTCCCGGGTTTGCTATAAAAAACAAGGGTGCTTTTCTCATATTTTCAATGAAAGTAATTAAGTTTTAATGAGTTCCTATTAAATTAATATATTGTTTAAATGAGTTCCTATAAAACTATTTAATTGTTTAAATGAGTTCCTATAAAAAAATGTAGAATTTTTTTAAATTAAAAGTTTTAATGAACACTTTTCCGCACCACCATTGAGGTAAAGTTCCAGGTTTTTTCTTTAATAACCTTTTATGGCCTAGATATCTCTCTGCTGAAGTATTCCCGAATAGGAAGTATTTGAAAGAAGTGCGTTTAAAAAAAAAATTTAAAAAAAACTGCGCCGCAATCAAAAAAAATTTAAGAAAAAATCGCGCGATTTTTTCTTAAATTTTTTTTGCCTGCGGCGCAGTTTCTTTTGTTCAATATTAAGCTAGTAGTTTCAGCTGAATTAGGGTTGGTGTGTCGCTCAGAAAAAACAAATTCAATCTTTAAGTTTAGTTTTGGGTGGAAAAGACTAAAAGAAAGGTTAAAATATATAATCCTCCTTGGACCGCGATTTCTTCTGATTATCATAATAAAAATACACATGTGGTCATCCATGGTTATGAGATTTCTTAAGAACTCGCTGTCCATCGAGGATCATTTTTACGCGGTTGTGAGGACTAGTTCCCTATAATACCAATTACTCAGATGTTTGGAATTTTAAATTAGTCTTATTTTGACAAAAAAGGAAAAGGGTACATATATACATATATAATTTTTATAGCAAACGTTAGAAAAGCATACTTGTTTTTTATAGCAAACCCGGGAACTTTAAAATTCAATTACAAGAGAACCATGGCCGACCGCCAAATTCTTTTTGCACGTAAATTCTTAAGAAATCGCGGTCCATCGAGGATAATTTTTTCTCGAATTTCGGGGGTGAGCCCGCTAATGTATAGTATTACCAAGTATTTTGTTGACCAATAAATGGCAAGAAGTTCTTTCTCTATTGTACTATAATTAAGTTCGTGATTTTTAAGCGAACGGCTAGCGTAGGAAATTACTTTATTGTCTTGCATAAGCACAGCTCCTAATGCATAGTTACTCGCGTCTGTAACAATCGTAAATTGCCTATTAAAGTCGGGATATACGACTATTGGATCGCTTGTTATAAGGATTTTTAGTTTTTGAAAAGCTTCTATGTAATCTTGATCATGTTTGTTTATTTTAGCATTTTTCTTTAAGTATTTTATTAAGGGCTGTGCAATCTTAGAATAGTCTTTTATGTAGCGCCTCAAATACCCTGTGATTCCTAGGAAACTTTTAATTTCTTTCTGGTTCGTTGGTAATTTTATCTTTAAAATTGCGTCAACTTTCTTCTGGCTTGGCCTAAGACCCTTTGAATTAATCGTATGGCCAAGAAATTCGATCTCCTCTCTGGCAAACTCGCATTTGTCTGATTGGAGTTTTAGATTTGCTTTAGATAGGCAGCTGAATATACAGCTTAGATGGTTGACGTGTTCTTCTATATTTTTTGAAAATATAAGGATGTCATCCATGTAAACAATGCAAAATTGTCCTTTAGCAAGGTCTAGGGTGGAGAATATTTTACAGCCCCCCAGCTTGTCAAATATCTCGTCAATATTTGGGATCGGGAATCGATCTTCGATTGTTTCTTGGTTTAGCTTACGGTAGTCTACAACAAGCCTCCATTTTTGCTTATTAGATTGGTCCATTTTCTTCTGAACGACCCACAAAGGACTATTATATGGGCTTTTTGAATGTCTTATAATACCTTGATGTAAAATTTCACCAATTTGCTTGTTAACTTCGTCTTTGTGCATTTCGGGGTATTTGTATGTTTTTGAATAAATTGGAAGATCATTCTTTGTAATAATACTATGCCTAATTTTGCTTGTGAAACTTAGGTCTTGGCCTTCTTTATAAAAAATAGTTTTAAATTTCTGTATTAGATTATTTACTAAGAATCTGGCCTGTGGGTTTATAAAGTTTATTGGAATTAAGTTATTAATGTCTAGGTCTAATTGGTTTTCCTGTATAAAGAAATCTAAGCACACGTCATTGACTTTTAGTTTTTTGTTTTTGTAATCAATGACTGCATTCATGTCATTAAGGATATTACAACCAATTAGCCCGTCGAAGGCGCTGTGAAAATTATACTCTAGAAATTCGCAAATATAATTTTCGGCCTTAAATTCTTGAAAACAAGGGAAACGGCATAATTTATGTATTTTAATTTTGTTGCCCATAGCTTTTACTTCTATGTCAATAGCTGTTTTCCACTTTGGGTGACATATGTTCTCATTAATCACGCTGAACTCTGCTCCAGTGTCGATGATAAACAAAAGTGTTCTCTTTTTACCCTGAATTTTTATATATGGTAATCGTCTTGATCCTCTATCCGAAAATTTACATTTACATCCATTGGCTCGAAGTTACGTCTGCATTGCTCAGAGGTTTGCAAATTTCTATTATTTGTTGACACTCTATGCGGGTCGTGGGATTTTCCATATAATTTTTAAAGTGTCTTTAGCTGCTACTAGGATAAGCGGAACATATGAAGGGACAAACAAGTGGCTGCCTTCCAAATTACTGTTCTCCACTTTCTGCTTGTACTCGCTGTATCCAGAGCTTCCGTCGAAACCCCACTTCCCTATAACACCAGTTTACAAAAAAAAATCGATGAAATATACCATGAATGAAACTTTTGTTTTCCGGTAAGGTACGTCTTCCTGATTAAGAAAATGGCACTTAACATTTTTTTTATGGATAAAATTTTTTTTTAAGTGTAAAAAACGTTTTTGACACTTTTTTAATTTCTAACTTGAGTTGTGGTTAACCGATTTCCACCATAATTCACTCATTTTACAGGTAATAGAATGCCCTCCAACTTTCTTATACACTGCATTGTCCATTCATTAGTTTATAAGCTACACTTCGTCAAAGTTGAAAAAGTTAGAAAAAATCCAAAAAACGCTGTCATAAATGGCATCGTTAAAAATACACGCCTAAAAACCGAAATTAGTTTTATAACTTCTACTGGTAGAAGGTGCTTTGACAAAAAAAACAAGGTATTGATCATTACAATCCACCAGCAAATTAATTTGATATGCATTTTTGAAGCTTGCGACAACGGTGTTCTTTTGGCCGTTTACAGCTGTTAACTGACACAACAGGGCTCTAACAGGACTGTAATACCCGTTTTTCCCAACATAAAAAATTGATATAAAATCGAACTATTGATTGATTTTTTTGTTGATGGTCTTGTTAGTTGACTTAAAGATGTATCTTTAAGTATAAGTCATGAAACTAATTTCGGTTTTTAGGCGTGTATTTTTAACGATGCCATTTATGACAGCATTTTTGAATTTTTTCTCACTTTTACAACTTTGACGAAGTGTAGCTTCTAAACTAATGAATGGAACTCAATGCAGTGTATAAGAAAGTTGGAGGTGCGCACTCCCTTCATAAAACTAATTTCGGGTTTTAGGCGTGTATTTTTAACGAAGCCATTTATGCCAGCATTTTTGCATTTTTTCTAACTTTTTCAACTTTGACAAAATGTAGCTTCTAAACTAACGAATGGAACTCAATGCAGTGTATTAGAAAGTTGAAGGACACTATATTACCTGTAAAATGAGTCATTTATGGTTGAAATCGGTTAACCACAACTCAAGTTAGAAATTAAAAAAGTGTCAAAAACTTTTTTACACTTTAAAAAAAATTTTATCCATAAAAAAATTTTATCCATTTTCTTAATCAGGAAGACGTACCTTACCGGAAAACAAAGGTTTCATTCATGGTATATTTCATCGGTTTTTTTTTGTAAACTGGTGTTGAAATGGTGTTGAAATGAATTCATTACTGTTTTAAAATGAAACACAATTTTCCTTTTCAAATAAAAAACAAAAAACAAGAAAATGGGTGTGTCAAGCCTACGCACGACATAAGTGAAACTTGTAGTATTCTCTCGTTTATCATTTCATTATCTATTTTTTTCTGTCTTAGGTTAGTGTGAAGATTATATGTTAAATAATTCAAGGACGAAGCATGGATTTGGTTTATTTCATATTTATTTACAAGTATACAATATTACATAAATAACAATATTACAATTAACAAGAAAGGAAGCTACCTTCGGCCAGCCGAAGCTTATATACACCCAAAAAAAAAAATCGACTTAAATCGCCCTTGGTTTTAGAAAATCGTCTATGAATTTGCTTCACTGGCGATTTTGTCTATATTAAAGAAAGTAGGTTTTTAAAATCAAAGACGTTTTTTCTAAAAATCAAAAAAAAAAAATAGACTGCAATTTAAAAATTTTTTGCTAGAAAGTAAAAAAATAGAATTTAGAAATAAAGGTTTTCTTAAAAATAGAAATACGGTTTTTTTTAAATATAGACAAATATTTTTTTAATTACAAAAAAAAATTTCTTAAATTCAGAAAATACAAAAATCTATTTTCGGGCTTCGGAGATATACCCGGTTGTTTTTGTGACGCCACGGCCTTTGTGTTGTTTTTTTTTCGTTCTTGTTTGTCACCTTATTTGAATTTCCTTTAATTGAGCACATGGGTGGTTTCAGATTGGAACTGTAATAATAACTGAAATGAGTATACAAATTACAAATTATAAATATAAAAACCCAATAACTTACTATTTTGAGAAAAACATCTTGGTCGCCGCACGCGGGAATCGAACCGCTAACCGCTTGCCTCACAGTTTGCAGTCAAGCACTCTACTAGCTGCGCCACGGAAGCATCAGGTGAGGCGCTGTACAAAGTCTATTCACATTTTGTTCTGCTATTTTTACTCAAATTGATCTGGCACTCTTCTGGTTATTCCTTTTAGTTGTTCATTATTTTGCTCTTAAATATTTATTGATTAATATTAATATTTATATATTTATTATGGTTCAATAGTAACAGTAATTGAATGTTTCAAGTTTGAAATACTTAAACATAATTTTTATCAAAATATAATTATTCATGAGCTAAAAAAAAGGAATACATTTTTTTTTATTAATATGTAACTAATAATGTTAAAAAAAAAACCGAAAGACACCATGAGTTTTTCGTCTCGACGTGGGTTTGAACTCACTCTTGCAGCCGCAAGCTTGAATAACATATTCATGCACGCACGCGTTAGACCCCTAGGCTACCGATCCCGGAAAATTTCTTCAATTAATAGCGATTTTTTCTTAGGCTAAAAAAAAATTTTCTAAAAAGTGTATAAGAAGTGAAATTGATCAAATACGGTTAAATTTTTTATTTTCTAGAAAAATATGTCTGAATATCACACATTTTTTTCTAAATGTTAGAAAAATCTTCAAACAGTTTTTCTGTTATTAATATGTTAGAAATATTTATAATTTTAATGGCAATTTTTTTTAGTTTTAGAAAAGTTCAGTCTTTTTTTTTCTAAAGTCAATGGCGATTTTAACCCTCAAAAAAAGAAAGGAAGATTAGAAAAATAAACCTTATAATTTAGAAAAAAAAATTGATTTTTCTGTATTTCAGAAAATATTTTCTAAAAAACTCGTTCAACTCAGAATTTTTTTGAAGATTCGAAAATTTTTCTGAAGATTAGAAAATTTATCCTCTTTATAGAATATTTTTTTAAAGCACAGAAAAATGTTTTTTTTTTCAGAGAAAATAATTTTTTGAGTGTACCCTTGTAGATAAAGTAATGCTTACTCGGTGCAGTTCCAGGAATTCCAATTTTGTTTTTAAGTAGTCAAGAATCAAAACGCCTATTTCTTAAAAAGAACGCATCTCACCAGCAAATATAATTTTCAAGTACGGGGATAAACGTTCTACAGCACAGATCATCCAGATGGTAAAGTACATGGCGGAACCGGCATCTTAATAAGAGACCGCATCAAACACCACTTTCACCAAAGGTTTGCAAAAAGTTATTTGTAAGCTACATCGATAAAATTACAGTTGGGCAACTGCAACCTTGCCATTGCCGCTGTTTACATGTTTTTTAAGTTTTGAAAATTTGATATGACGTTGATCACATCGATATAAAAAACTTTTGTTCTACCACTTTTGGAAAAACTCGCTAGTTTAGCGGGAAAACAGCTATAATAAGCTAAAATTCGGAAAGCCGTAACTTCTATACTACTAAAGCAAACGAAAAATGATTTTAGATGCGACTAAATAAGTACGCTACCTAAAATTTATTCATTCGGCACGCTACAAGGTGTTTTTATTTGATCAATCAATAGTTCGATTTTATATTGATTTTTTACCTTGGGAAAAACGGGTATTACAGCCCTGTTAGAGCCCTGTTGTGTCAATTAACAGCTGTAAACGGCCAAAAAAACACCGTTGTCGCAAGCTTCAAAAATGCATATCAAATTAATTTGCTGGTGGATTGTAATGATCAATAGCTTGTTTTTTTTTGTCAAAGCACATTCTACCAGTAGAAGCTATAAAAATAATTTCGGTTTTTAGGCGTGTATTTTTAACGAAGCCATTTATGCCAGCATTTTTGCATTTTTTCTAACTTTTTCAACTTTGACAAAATGTAGCTTCTAAACTAACGAATGGAACTCAATGCAGTGTATTAGAAAGTTGGAGGGCACTATATTATACCTGTAAAATGAGTCATTTATGGTTGAAATCGGTTAACCACAACTCAAGTTAGAAATTAAAAAAGTGTCAAAAACTTTTTTACACTTTAAAAAAATTTTTATCCATTTTCTTAATCAGGACGTACCTTACAGGAAAACAAAGGTTTCATTCATGGTATATTTCATCGATTTTTTTTTGTAAACTGGTGTTATTTTTGTAGTTGAAATGAATTCATTACTGTTTTGAAATGAAACACAATTTTCCTTTTCAAATAAAAAACAAAAAACAAGAAAATGGGTGTGTCAAGCCTACGCACGACATAAGTGAAACTTGTAGTATTCTCTCGTTTATCATTTCATTATCTATTTTTTTCTGTCTTAGGTTAGTGTGAAGATTATATGTTAAATAATTCAAGGACGAAGCATGGATTTGGTTTATTTCATATTTATTTACAAGTATACAATATTACATAAATAACAATATTACAATTAACAAGAAAGGAAGCTACCTTCGGCCAGCCGAAGCTTATATACACCCAAAAAAAAAATCGACTTAAATCGCCCTTGGTTTTAGAAAATCGTCTATGAATTTGCTTCACTGGCGATTTTGTCTATATTAAAGAAAGTAGGTTTTTAAAATCAAAGACGTTTTTTCTAAAAATCAAAAAAAAAAAATAGACTGCAATTTAAAAATTTTTTGCTAGAAAGTAAAAAAATAGAATTTAGAAATAAAGGTTTTCTAAAAAATAGAAATACGGTTTTTTTTTAACACGGAACTGGAATTAAATAAAATAATACAACACCATTTCCTACAAGCTTATGGACCGTGCTTACATGCCGAAATGCTTTTGTAACTATATATTTCAATAAATGTGTTGAAAGAATAAACATGACGAATAAGCACAAAAAACATATTTTCCAATTGGGAAAGGGTCTTCTAGGTATCTTCTACAAGTGACTTCTGAGTAACTTCCAGAAGTGACTTCGGCGACACTTCTACAAGTGACTTGCACGATATAGCATTTGGATCGCCGAAGTCACCCCCGTCGGGAAGAAATGTTCCACTACGGCGGCACTTCTAGAAATGTCGCCTAAGTCACTTCTGGAAGTGACTTCCGCGATATCGCATTAGGATCGCCGAAGTCACCCCCATCGGGAAGGAACGTTTCACTACGGCGGCACTTCTAGAAGTGTCGCCTAAGTCACTTCTGGAAGTGACTTTCGCGACACTTCTAGGAGTCACTCAGAAGTGACTTAGGGAAGTGTCGCCGTAGTGGAACAATTCTTCCCGACGGGGGTGACTTCGGGGATCCGAATGCGATATCGCGGACGATTGTTTTTATCTTCTAGACGTCACTAAATAGTGACTTCCGCGATAGAAAATTCTTGCAGGGTATGTTTCTATTCGAAAGTGCTTAATGTGCTTAAATACAAATAAAATGATTTATTTCCTTTCAAGCAATGCAACATTTTTCGACCTTAAAATTAATAATTTTCGATCAAATGTGGAATCTGAAAATAATACGTTACTTTGCTGTTTTTGTGTGTACAAAGGTTTTCGTTTCATTCAAAACAAGAAATTTGAAAACAATGATACAATCTTACAGAGTTATACTACTAATTTTGATTGTACACAGGAAAGGATCATTTCTATTAATTAACAAATCGGAAAAATGTTTAATTTTCTAATATTTTTCATTAATTTTCCGATCGTTTCTATGGCAGCTATATTATATAGCCGTCCGATTTTGATCAAATTAAAATTGAAATTCGGAAATAAGATAATACAATAAAAACCAAAGAAGCTAGAATTTATTTCCTATTACTTTTCCATTAATTTTCCGATCGTTCCTATGGCAGCTTTATGATATAGTAGTCCGATTTTTTAAATATTTTATTACTTAATTATACTTTACTTTGCTTATTTGAATTGCTTCCACTTAATTGAATAGTTTTAATTTACTGCATGGAATTACTTTTCTTTTTAAGGCATTAGAATTACTTTTCTTTTAGGTTAAAAATTGCTTTTCTTTTAGGTTAAAAATTGCTTTTCTTTTACGTTAAAAATTACTTTTCTTTTAGGCCTAGTACTCACTTTAATAAAAAAGGCAACGAAACGAAAATTTCTATACAAAAATGACAGGCGGAAAATTTCATGATCAAAAATTTGTATGGAGATTTTCATTTCGTAGGCTTTTCGATTGAAGTGAGTACTAGGCATTAGGTTAAAATTACTCTTCTTTTAGGTTAACATTACTTTTCTATCTTTTGACGATGATCAAGGCAAAATTGGACGCAGATGGAGGTTATTTTCTTCCCGCTAGTTTTTTCCGCTTTTCACCACAAACGATGGAAATTTACATAGTATGGGACAACAAAGACGTTTGACATCAAATATGAGGACACATACTTTAAAATAAATACATTGAAATGAAATAACTTTTATTTATACAACTGAAATGTTTTTATTTTATTAATTTTTAATACAGCTTTAAAATTATGTAAAGACTCTGAAATTTGATTTGTTGTTGGTTTGACCTCTTAGCCTTGTAAAGATTTTTGCCATTTTTTGCCTTTCTTTGGTAATCCAAAAAAGTTTTCAATTGAGCTGGGCTGCGCGCGTGGAAGCAAGAGAATTTATTAATTATCTCTGTGCACGCTTTTAGCGATGGCAGTTTTTCAATTTTACTTAGATCTCCAAACATTTCTGTCAGGACTTGCCGCTCCTCGGCACACGCGTAGATTTAGTAAAAGACATGCCTATAAAAAAGATAGAATAAAATAATATATTATTATTAAATATAGATTTATTTAAGTAGCTAATAAGTAAGTGCAATAATATTTACCTACTAATGGAATTAGTTTAATATTTTCTACATCAGTGTAATTATTTTTTTTTATTTTTTTGTTTTTATATTTTATAAATTTAAGGTCTACTCACTGCTTCGTTTTTTCTTATCTTTGGTTGGGAAATAAGTTTCGTCATCTGTAGAACACGCATATTCCGATGGCTCTTCGTCGCTTTCATAATCATCTGCAAGAAGTTTGAAATTGTTAGATAGTATTTAAACAATACAATGAAGTATTTCATAATTATAACTATTACAAAAACAGTAGTGGACAAAGAAAACTAGAATTCGCCACAAATAAACCGCGTGGGCCACAGGAATCACTCTAAAAACTAAACTTTACAACTTTAAATTTAATCTTTATACCCGTTACTCGTAGAGTAAAAGGGTATATTGTATTCGTGCAAAAGTATGTAACAGCTAGAAGGAAGCATTTCCGACCCTAGAAAGTATATATATTCTTGATCAGGGTCACTAGCCGAGTCGATATAGCCATGTCCGTCTGTCCGTCTGTCTGTCTGTCCGTATGAACGCTGAGATCTCGGAAACTATAAAAGCTAGAAGATTGACATTTTGCATGCAGATTCTAGGAGTTCTTACGCAGCGCAAGTTTGTCAAAAGGTCAAAAGTCAAAAGGGTGCCACGCCCCCTCTAACGCCCAAAATCGCTTTTATACGATTTTAAATATTTCAATATTTTGGAATAGTAAAAATGCAGTTTTATTGTGTTTATCAATACCTATCGAAATGTAGAAAAAATTTTTAAATCGGACCATTCGTTAAAAGGTTACGGCGGATCAAAGTTTTTATCTCCATCTCCTTCGCACTCCCTTTAGCTGAGTAACGGGTATCTGATAGTCGGGGCACCCGACTATTGCGTTCTCTCTTGTTTTTTTTTAAATGCTATCAGCCACTAAATTAGCCATTTTTAATTTCTTTATAGCTATTATGGTCATTTAACTACAAGACAAGCAATTTTGTACTTTTTTTTTGGTATTATAGTCGGGGCACCCGACTATATCGTTCTCTCTTATTTTAATTTGTATTTAAGAAGGGGTTTTAGCTAATTCGTAGACAGCACTTCATTTCTGTGGTGCCCAGTGAAGATGTAAAATTACTCACGATTTGAAGAAACTTGTAATGAAACACATTTCGGATTGTCCTTTAAAGTGGGACAATCTAGATTGGTCTCTGGAGTAGGACAGTCCTAATTCGCGTCTGCGGAAGGACATTCTTCTTCCATATTCATGGCGGACATTAATAGCTGAGAAACTTGAGTCATTTCCGCTACCGAAGCAGGAACACGATAATATTTCTTGTGGTGGTTCTTTATGGTGTCTTATGAAATCGGTGATCCAAGTGATCTATTATATTTTCTAAAGAAGTGTTGGTAGCCAATTGCTTTCGCAAATTCGTTCCTCTGAAAGAGTTTGGGCAGCTCGCCCCACATTGGCTGGCATACTTTTTTAAAATTGGACAAGCCCTATAATATGGTTTTTGAAGAGGACGTGGATTTGCAATGTTAAATATAAAATTACTTTTCTTGAACGATAACTTTTTGTTATACACTTGAATTTGCTCAATGCAATGCCTGTTCCATGGCGTAAGAGTACGGGTACTGTACGATTCTTTTTTCCACGAATTGTCACTCTAGTAAAGTTTTTTGTCACATTTTTCATTTGTTCAGTCATGTTTTTAAAAATATTGGATGAATTTCCGTAGCCAACCAAATGTGCTGTTCTGTAATTTTCCACTGTCAATCTTTCGAGTACTCCTACTTTGCGACGATTAAAAATAAGCAAACTTATAAGTGTACTCTCCTTCAAAGATAACAATGCAGATTCTGAATTTTTTAAATTCAACTCTTTTAAAGCTGTTTTTTTATCTTAATATCTTCTTGTGAGGGTAATAAAACTTTCACTGTGCGATGCTTCTTTGATTAGTCTTCAACCGCTCGCTTATTTATATTCACGTTTATTTCGGTTTCCCACAGTGATAAGAAATCGACTGACTTTTGACTTGTTATATGCTTGTTGCGCTTACAGTTTTTTATGTGATTTCTGATAGTTTTGGTAGGAAAATGTGCCTTGCAACCGGAACAACAAACAAAATCAACTGCTTTTCGAGATGACTTAATTCGCAATTGACTAGGTACTATCAGAGTACCATTGTTATGTTTTGCATCGGTGTTGTATATAAAATCACCTTCTTTCCTTATGGTATCTAGCAAGTGCAATCTGTTCTTGTTTCCCCTTGGTAAGCTGGTAATTCTTTAACTTCGGGTTCACTTTTGTGCTTAAGTATAATATGTCGGGCAATTTTGGTTTGCAAGGTCATACAAAATTTACAAAAGTGTTGTTTCGATTTTTCTTCATTTTTGGCATATGGCACAGTATATCGTCATATAACGGAAGTTCTAGATTATGTTCAAATATTTTCGTAGCATCCACTAAAGACTGTCTTGACGAATCCGGCACATAAGTATTATCCAATTCATTCGCTTGACTTGATACACACGAAGTTGAAAATTTTTCCTCTAAGAAAGCGTTTGAGACATCTGAACGTAATATATATTTAATTATTAAATAAGTATTAATAAGTATTATATTATATAGAACAAGAAAGGAAGTTACCTTCGGCCAGCCGAAGCTTATATACCTTTGCAGATAAAAGAATGCTCACTCGGTGCAGTTCCAGGGATTCAGCGTTTCTATTTATTTAAATTTTGTTTTTAAGTAGTCAAGAATCAAAACGCCTACTTCCTACAAAGTGACAATGAATTTTCTTATATTTGTTTGAATATTCCTATGGGAGCCTTAAGATATAGTGGTCCGATCCGGCTCGCTCCGACATATGTACTACCTGCAATAGAAAGAAGACCTTCCGGAAAGTTTCATCGCGATAGCTTTAAAACTGAGAGACTAGTTCGCATAGAAACGGACAGACGGACAGATGGACAGACGGACAGCCGGACAGACGGACAGACGGACAGACGGACATGGCTAGATAGACTCGGCTATTGGTGCTGATCAAGAATATATATACTTTGTAGCGCTTGTATTAATCTCGTAAATTGGGAGGCGCCATCTAGGACTCATATAGGGAAATATATTGAGGGGCATATAGAAAGGGGGAGGAGAGTAACAGACCCTAACGTCAACCTGCTTTGGGGCATCTCCCAGATTCGCCATGGGTTACCGCCAGAGCTATGGCGGCATAGTCGGTCTTTCCGATTTCGACCATCGTACTGAGCAGAAGTATTTCTTTCAAGTGTCCTCCAAAATTATAATTAAAAGAAAAGTGTACGAAAGTAAAAGTTCGGCGCAGCCATCAAAAATTAGCTCAGCGCTAAGTCCAATTGGGTGAGTTGGGAAGTTGAAGAATAATCCGGTTGGATTTCTGATGAGGGAAATTTGTTTTTTTGATATAGGCTTGGCGCTTTACAAATCATTTTTAAAGTTACAAGATCGGATCTAGAGGCACAAGAGAAAAGAGAGGGACGATAAAGCGAAAGAGGGAAATATTGCCGGACCTGACCTACCGCATCGTCGGCGGGAACGAGTGGAACTGGAATTGAGCGGAATTGGCGTTTATTAGTTCTGAGCGCATCAGTAATCGCGCTGCTGCCCAAGAGGGCGCTCAAAAAACCCGAACGAGTGGGTTTTGTGTGTCGCCGAAAAAGAATCGCTGCCAGAGAAATATCGTTTTTGTGTGTGTGGTGAAAAGCGGGAAAAACCCGCGGGAAAAAAGTATAACCTCCATCTGCGTCCCATTTTTTTTGCCTTCTTCATCGTCAAAAGATAGGAAAATTAAAGTTAACCTAAAAGAAAAGTAATTTTAATGCTATAGCCTTAAAAAGTAAAGTAATTCTAATGCCTTAAAGAGTAAAGTAATTCCATGCAGTAAACTAAAGCTATTCATAGTTCAAATAATCAAAGTAAAAACAGCATTAAGTGGAAAAATATATAAGTTAAATTATGTAATCTCCAAATAATGGCATGCGAAAGAAATAACGATGATGAAAGACGGCAATAAGGCAGAAAGGAGAAGATTTGAGTGATTTCTTTTTTATTGGTTTTGAGTGATTTTCTGGCCGGCGACTCGGGGCAATTTTTTTCATGTGAAATATTTTTGTGAAAACATTTTTTTAGAATTCTCTTTACAGCATTTCAGGACCACCTCTCGGAAAGCGCTTTCTACGAGGGAGTCAAGAGTTGGTAAGCGAAAGACTTTCGTTTATGTAAACTTTTAAATCCCAAAGAAAAATTAGAAAAAGAAGAAGGGGATAAATAAAAAAAAAAAAGCAAAAAGATGCAGAAAGAAATTAGTGCCCGAGAAATTCGTTGGTGTTAACGTAAAGTAAAAAATTAAAGAATAAAGAACCTATTCCTTGTTTGCGCTCAAATCGCTCAGTTTCGTGGCTTTTGTGTTTTTTTTGCCAAAATTTTCTGAGTTTTTTATTGCTGCAAATTTAAGGCGGTAAAGTCGCAATCGTGCCATGGGGAACGACGGGCAGAGGCCTGCTGAATGTCTGCTTATTTGTTTATTGATTGCTAAAAAATTTGTTTATATTTACATTTGTTTTATGATTAAAAGTATCTGAATTTATTCTACGGTTTATATGCATGTATTCGAAACATAATTTTTATCATACTATATTTTTGTCCCATGATATTTTATATTTTAGATTTTAAATAAACTCTTATAATGTTGTAAGTCCAAATATTCGACACGGCTAACTTACTCTTTTAACCCACTAATGCCCAAAGGGGTCGCTCGGTAAATTAAATGCTTTTGACAAGAGCGATCACAGGAAGGGAGGGTCATGTGTACCTCAGTACCATCGGAGGTTAACAGGCATTGAGGGATTCGACTTGGAGGCAAAAATCATTATTACACTCTATTCTGGATTTTCTTTAATTTTCCCCGTTCTATCGGCTAATGCCTATTTTTGATTGCTATTCCTTTCTCTCCAACTGTTATTGGCTGATTAATTAGGCATGCAACACAATCTTCCCATAATGATTATTAAAGGCGAATTTTAGGAAAGAGTAGCAAGACCACCACGACCATTTGCCGTCGAGCCAGAGCCAGGATAAATTTAATTGTTGCATGCGCACTCTTTTCAAAGCTATCACCATCGCCAGGGTATGCTAATAAAGGCAGTTTTTGTTTGTTAGTATAATTAAATAATTATTAATCGTTACAGAAGTGGCGCCCAACTTTAAGAGCCTCGTTAATACGTAGCTCACAAATAGCAATTTAAAAGAATTAGCCAAGATTGATAAGTCAGGGTGACGTAGGGTTAAGGCGAGGGATTTTTACTCGATTAACTACTGTTGGAGTTTCACTCGACTTCTCACTCAAAGCACGCTCTCACTTCGCTCACGTTTAACTCAAACGCATCGGAAACAGACACCGAATTTTAGATAGTTGGTCATCTGTCCACGGTTGAGGGAAATACTTAGGCGAAAAATTTAGATTTTCTACAATGTCAAAATCCATAGGTTGGGTCATTTAGGCGCATAGGACATGCAGGCAATAGAGGTTTTAAAACTGATTGCCTGACCACGAATAAATGACATCGACAATTACAAACTCAAAACCATATTTTTATTTCCCGTTTCGCATTGCTAAACGCTTGGGATTGCAGTGTGAATTTTATTAATTAAATCCACTGACCGCGTTGGACGGTGAAATGAATAGGTCTGAATTGCAGGGTATTAAGCGACCGCTCGGATTTCAGCGAGGCAATTGCGATTGCAGCCGCTGACCGCGAATCGCTCACGTTGTTGTTGTCGAGGGACAAGAAACAGCACCGTGCGCTCTCTTCGCCGTTATCTTTTTTTCCTTTTCTTTTGCACGCCAAGTTTAGTTCCTCACTTGGGTGAGAGAGGAGTTATGCCAATTGTCGAAAATTTATATGTATTTGTTGTTATTATTGGAATTTGCATTTACTTTTATTTGTGTAGGTTCTTTTGAGTTGATGAGTTTTTAATTTGAGAGCGCTCGAGGAAGAGTTTGAGTTTAGAAGCGCTCTTGAGTAAGAACCTAACAAAAGGGAAATTCTCTCTTAAATTGGAGAAGAACTTTAATTACTTTTCAGTGCGTTTGCATGGAGAGGCATATCAGCTGATCGCATGGTGAGGTCGATGACCTGCGGTAGCTGGAATTTTGATAAGGAAATTAAAACAAAAACAAGAGAGAACGCTATAGTCGGGTGCCCCGACTATCAGATACCCGTTACTCAGCTAAAGGGAGTGCGAAGGAGTTGGGGATAAAAACTTTGATCCGCCGTAACTTTTTAACGAATGGTCCGATTTAAAAAATTTCTTCAACATTTCGATAGGTATTCATAAACACAATAAAACTGCATTTTTACTTTTCCGAAATATTGAAATTTTTAAAATCGTATATAAGCGATTGTGGGCGTTAGAGGGGGCGTGGCACCCTTTTAAAACAAACTTGCGCTGCGTAGGAACTCCTAGAATCTGCATGCAAAATGTCAATCTTCTAGCTTTTATAGTTTCCGAGATCTCAGCGTTCATACAGACAGACAGACGGACAGACAGACGGACAGACGGACAGACGGACAGACGGACATGGCTAGATCGACTCGGCTAGTGATCCTGATCAAGAATATATATAGTTTATAGGGTCGGAAACGCTTCCTTCTACCTGTTACATACTTTTGCACGAATCTAATATACCCTTTTACTCTACGAGTAACGGGTATAATAAAATAAATCACAAATAAAATAAAATACCATAAAATAAAAATAAGATAAAATTAAAATAAAATAAAATCAAAATAAAATAAAATAAAATAAAATAAAATAAAAATAAACTAAAATAAAATAAAAATAAAATAAAATTATTAAATTATTGGTTCTCTTTGATAATTTCGTAAATTTTCGTTAGATTTTAAACAAAATTTTTGTTAAATGGACCAGGCTGAAGGTAATGATCCGGCAAATTGCCATTTGTGCGGAAAGAAGTTAGACATAGCCAAGGTTTATAAAACTAAATGTGGGCATGAATTCCACGAAGCCTGTTTGGCTAATCATGCTAAAACCAAAAACACCTGTCCGATTTGTCCAACCGTCTGTTTTAGTACTCCAGCCACACCCTCTCAAAATACTAGGAAGAAGTCCCAGCAAATCGTGGAGGCAGGAGAGTCTACGCCAAGAAGAGAGGAGCCAAGCATCAATCAAATGGATTTGATCGAAAGCTCTATTAAAACGGCTATTCAGGGGATGGAAAAGGATTTATCGGACAAATTGTCTGAAAAAATGGGTCAATTAATTCAAGAGAATCTCTTGGCAAGGCTCCCACCGCCAGTTGATAATTTGAGAGAGCCTGTTTTGCCATCGAATGGTAGAAACGAGTCTTTTGGTCACATACCGGATCCAGCAAGGTCAGGGCAGCTAACTGCAAGAAGCGGGACGTCTGATCTAATTAACAGGCCTGACAAAATAGGGCAGATATTAAACAGTTGGAAGTTGAGATTCAATGGTAGTTCTGAGGGTCTTAGTGTAAACAATTTCATATATCGGGCGGAAGCTCTTACGTACCAAACTCTGGAAGGAAACTTCGACATTTTGAGTAGCAACGCCAGCATTCTATTCGACGGGAAGGCTCGCGAATTCTATTGGCGTTTCCATAAAAATTCTTTGGATCGTAGCTGGAACATACTCTGCGCCGCTCTGCGAAGGCAATTCAGAGACGCACGGACGGACATTGATATAAGAGAGGCTATAAGGGATCGGAAGCAGAAGGACCGGGAAAATTTTGACTCTTTTTATGATGCCGTAGTGGACTTAATGGATAATTTGGATATGCCTCTTACCGAGCTAGAAATTGTTGAAACCCTGCGCAGAAATCTAAGGCCAGAAATTCGGCATGAGCTGCTCAATGTTCCCACTCTGTCAGTGGCAAAGCTTCGGGAGGTCTGTCGCAGGAGAGAAAATTTCCTTGAGGAAGTGCGGAAAAACCAGCCTTACCAGAGAACTGTCCCATTTAGAAAGCAAGTGGCCGAATTGACAGGATATATTCCGATGGAAAATGCATTGGAGTTCACAGAAGAAGAAATAAGTAGAGAAGTAGGTGCCGTAGCACTCAATTGTCGAAAGGAAGGGCATCGGCACAAGGATTGCGCGGAACAGCGCAAAGTGTTATGTCACGGTTGTGGGGCTCCGAATACTTATAGGCATACTTGTAGTAGATGCCAAAAAAACGGGCGGACGAGCATAGGTCACTCCCGGCAGTCGTCCTGTGCTCACAACAGCAAGACGGACACCGAATTCAGTCCGAAGTAAAATCTCTTATTCCTTCCGATATGGAGGTCATTAAGGAGTCTCCAGATACGGAAATCAACGAAGACTTAGGGTCGGTGGCCGAGAATAGAACGGCAATAAAAATAGATTTTTCCCGGGCTAAGGCATCGTCTAGGAATGCCAAGAGATTGAGGGCCTATTGGAGGGCAATTAAAACCATAAATTCAATCAAGTTTAAAGATAAGGATGATCGCCCGTACGCGGAAGTTAGAATTTTAGATAGAGTAGTTATAGGTTTGCTAGACACTGGGGCTGCAGTTAATGCTATTGGTGGGAATCTGGCTAAGCAGGTCATACTGAATAACCTTCCATTTAAGAACGTTTTTACTGTAGCTTGTACAGCAGATGGGAAAACTCAAGAGGTTGTAGGTAGGTTTAAAACCCCGGTAACGTTCAAGAATGTAGTTAAAGAGCTCGAATTCCATTTAATACCATCCCTGACTCAAGACTTATATCTGGGAATTAATTTTTGGTCCGTTTTTGACTTGCTGCCATCTTCAATGCAAATATCCGAGATCACGTCAAATTCGCATGTTCTTTCTCAGGTACAACAGCGGTGTTTACAAGAAGTAATCGATTTGTTCCCATCCTTTGCAATTGTTGGGCTAGGAAAAACCACGCTTACCTCGCATGAGATAGATGTGGGTGAAGCTAAGCCAGTTAAGCAGCGACATTTTCCGGTGTCACCAGCAATTGAAAAGCTACTATATGAGGAGGTGGATAGGATGTTGAAGTTAGGGGTTATAGAAGAATCACAGAGCCCATGGTCATCTCCGGTTGTGTTGGTTCAAAAGCCTGAAATGGTTCGCTTATGCCTAGATAGTCGCAAGGTGAATGCGTTTACAAAAAGAGATGCTTATCCGCTGCCACAGATTGATGGTATCTTATCTCGGCTTCCAAAGGCCATGTTTATTTCCAGTCTGGATCTCAAAGACGCCTACTGGCAGATCCCATTAGAAGCAGAGTCTAGGGAGAAAACGGCTTTTACGATCCCAGGCAAGCCTTTATACCAGTATAAGGTCATGCCATTTGGTTTGACGAATGCGTCCCAGACCATGACTCGCCTTATGGATAAGGTCATCCCAGCCAATTTGCGAAATGAGGTTTTTGTCTACCTTGACGACCTTCTTGTTGTGTCAGACACGTTTGGGACGCATTTGAAAGTGCTGAAATTGGTGGCAGAGAAAGTTAAGATGGCTGGACTCACCCTAAATGTGGGGAAAAGTCACTTTTGTATGCGCTCAGTGAGCTATTTAGGACACATTGTGGGTGAGGGGGTGATTCGTACGGATCCAGGAAAAATTTCAGCTATGTCAGAATTTCCGCTTCCAAAGAATTTGAAGTCTCTCCGCAGCTTTTTGGGAATGGTCGGTTGGTATCGCAAGTTCATAAGCAATTTTGCATCCGTGGCTGCCCCATTAACTGATTTGCTGAAGCCCAAAAAGAAGTTTGAGATGACATCAGAAGCAGAGAAAGCATTTCAAGACTTAAAAAGTGCGCTTTGCTCTGCCCCGGTGCTTCATAGCGCCGATTTTAGTAAGCCATTTTTCGTCCAGTGTGACGCAAGCAGTACAGGGGTTGGTGGTGTGCTGGTACAGAAAACCGATCAGGGGGATGAGTATCCCATAGCATATGTGTCCAAAAAGTTGAATCGAGCTCAGCGCAGTTACTCAGTGACCGAGCAGGAGTGTCTCGCAGCCATCATTTGCATCAAAAGATTCCGGCCATACATAGAAGGGCATGAGTTCACCGTAATAACGGATCATGCATCTCTAAAGTGGCTTATGTCTCAAACAGATTTACACTCCCGGTTGGCCCGTTGGGCGTTGAAGCTCCAATGGTTTAATTTTAAAATAGAACACCGTAAAGGTAGTTTAAATGTCGTTCCGGATGCTCTGTCTAGAGTAAACGAGTCAGAATTGGCTGTCATCGAGAGTGGACTAGGGCTAATGATTGATTTGCAAGCAGTTGAGTTTAAATCCGAAAAATATCTGGAGCTGTTGGATCGTATAACCGCCAACCAAGACAAGTTGCCGGACCTCAGAGTGGTAGATGGTTTGGCGTATCGTAGGTCGGATTATGCAACCGGCGATCAGCTGCATGATTCGCTCAGCTGGAAGTTGTGGACCCCAAATGAATTGGTAGGGGAAGTGCTAAAGAGAACTCATGACGATCCGCTAGCTTCGCATGGAGGCGTGCATAAGACGTTGGAAAGGGTGCGCCGGTATTATTATTGGCCAGGATTGGTTAATGATGTAAAGGCATATATCCAGTCCTGTGAAGTCTGCAAAACGATGGGAGTGGCACCCGAATCTCAGCGATTTTTCCAGCGTTTATATGTTGATTTTTTGGGTCCTTATCCCCGATCTCGGAGCGGAAATGTGGGTATATTTATAGTCCTAGTCCATTATACTAAGTTTGTCTTTTTAAAAGCGGTAAAAAAACTCACAGCCGATGTAGTCATAAAATATATGCAGCTAGAGTTATTTCACACATTTGGTGAAAAAAGTCGGAGGCGTTCCGGAAACTGTTAATAGGGCATAAGATTTCGCACATTTTGACCGCGTCCTATTCACCGCAGGCTAATGCGTCCGAAAGGGTAAATAGGTCAGTCATAGCAGCTATTCGCGCATATGTGCGGCCGGACCAAAGGGATTGGGATGAGCACTTAAGTAGCATCTGTTGCGCTGTTCGATCGGCGGTGCACTCAGCCATAGGGACTAGCCCGTATTATATGGTTTTCGGCCAGCATTTTGTTGCGTCTGGATCCACGTACAAGCTGTTACGAACTTTGGGGATTTTAGAAGACAAATCCGCGGTCTTTTCCCGAGAGGATTCTTTGGAGATAATGAGAAAGAAAGCACAAGAAATTCTAGGCAAGCAAAACGACAAGAATAAGCGCCAGTATGATCTGAGAACGAGAGATGTAGTATATAGAGAAGGGCAGGAAGTATATCTGAAGAACTTCAAGCAAAGCAACTTCACGTCTGGGTACAGCGCGAAGTTAGGGCCTTCGTATCTGAAAGTCAGAGTTCGTAAGAAGATGGGAAATTCTTGTTATGAGATAGAAGATCTGCAAGGCCGAATTCTGGGATGTTTTCACGCCAAGGATATGAAACAATAGGGCTAACTACAAGCTTTGTTTGGGATCAGCCTTTGGTTGGTGAACCCAAGTCAGATCTTGGCGGGGGGCTTTGTAGCGCTTGTATTAATCTCGTAAATTGGGGGGCGCCATCTAGGACTCATATAGGGAAATATATTGAGGGGCATATAGAAAGGGGGAGGAGAGTAACAGACCCTAACGTCAACCTGCTTTGGGGCAGAGCTAGAGCTATGGCGGCATAGTCGGTCTTTCCGATTTCGACCATCGTACTGAGCAGAAGTATTTCTTTCAAGTGTCCTCCAAAATTATAATTAAAAGAAAAGTGTACGAAAGTAAAAGTTCGGCGCAGCCATCAAAAATTAGCTCAGCGCTAAGTCCAATTGGGTGAGTTGGGAAGTTGAAGAATAATCCGGTTGGATTTCTGATGAGGGAAATTTGTTTTTTTGATATAGGCTTGGCGCTTTACAAATCATTTTTAAAGTTACAAGATCGGATCTAGAGGCACAAGAGAAAAGAGAGGGACGATAAAGCGAAAGAGGGAAATATTGCCGGACCTGACCTACCGCATCGTCGGCGGGAACGAGTGGAACTGGAATTGAGCGGAATTGGCGTTTATTAGTTCTGAGCGCATCAGTAATCGCGCTGCTGCCCAAGAGGGCGCTCAAAAAACCCGAACGATTGGGTTTTGTGTGTCGCCGGAAAAGAATCGCTGCCAGAGAAATATCGTTTTTGTGTGTGTGGTGAAAAGCGGGAAAAACCCGCGGGAAAAAAGTATAACCTCCATCTGCGTGCCATTTTTTTTGCCTTCTTCATCGTCAAAAGATAGGAAAATTAAAGTTAACCTAAAAGAAAAGTAATTTTAATGCTATAGCCTTAAAAAGTAAAGTAATTCTAATGCCTTAAAGAGTAAAGTAATTCCATGCAGTAAACTAAAGCTATTCATAGTTCAAATAATCAAAGTAAAAACAGCATTAAGTGGAAAAATATATAAGTTAAATTATGTAATCTCCAAATAATGGCATGCGAAAGAAATAACGATGATGAAAGACGGCAATAAGGCAGAAAGGAGAAGATTTGAGTGATTTCTTTTTTATTGGTTTTGAGTGATTTTCTGGCCGGCGACTCGGGGCAATTTTTTTCATGTGAAATATTTTTGTGAAAACATTTTTTTAGAATTCTCTTTACAGCATTTCAGGACCACCTCTCGGAAAGCGCTTTCTACGAGGGAGTCAAGAGTTGGTAAGCGAAAGACTTTCGTTTATGTAAACTTTTAAATCCCAAAGAAAAATTAGAAAAAGAAGAAGGGGATAAATAAAAAAAAAAAAAGCAAAAAGATGCAGAAAGAAATTAGTGCCCGAGAAATTCGTTGGTGTTAACGTAAAGTAAAAAATTAAAGAATAAAGAACCTATTCCTTGTTTGCGCTCAAATCGCTCAGTTTCGTGGCTTTTGTGTTTTTTTTGCCAAAATTTTCTGAGTTTTTTATTGCTGCAAATTTAAGGCGGTAAAGTCGCAATCGTGCCATGGGGAACGACGGGCAGAGGCCTGCTGAATGTCTGCTTATTTGTTTATTGATTGCTAAAAAATTTGTTTATATTTACATTTGTTTTATGATTAAAAGTATCTGAATTTATTCTACGGTTTATATGCATGTATTCGAAACATAATTTTTATCATACTATATTTTTGTCCCATGATATTTTATATTTTAGATTTTAAATAAACTCTTATAATGTTGTAAGTCCAAATATTCGACACGGCTAACTTACTCTTTTAACCCACTAATGCCCAAAGGGGTCGCTCGGTAAATTAAATGCTTTTGACAAGAGCGATCACAGGAAGGGAGGGTCATGTGTACCTCAATACCATCGGAGGTTAACAGGCATTAAGGGATTCGACTTGGAGGCAAAAATCATTATTACACTCTATTCTGGATTTTCTTTAATTTTCCCCGTTCTATCGGTTAATGCCTATTTTTGATTGCTATTCCTTTCTCTCCAACTGTTATTGGCTGATTAATTAGGCATGCAACACAATCTTCCCATAATGATTATTAAAGGCGAAATAGGAAAGAGAAGCAAGACCACCACGACCATTTGCCGTCGAGCCAGAGCCAGGATAAATTTAATTGTTGCATGCGCACTCTTTTCAAAGCTATCACCATCGCCAGGGTATGCTAATAAAGGCAGTTTTTGTTTGTTAGTATAATTAAATAATTATTAATCGTTACAACTTTATGTGGTCGGAAACGTCTCCTTCACTGCGTTGCAAAGATCTGACTGAAATTATAATACCCTCTACAAGGATATAAAAATAATATTAGCACAACAAAAAATTCTTTGTCAATCTAAATTAAATAAATACGTATTCAATTAACGATTTTTATACCCTTGCAGAGGGTATTATAATTTCAGTCATATGTTGGCAACGCAGTGAAGGAGACGTTTCCGACAACATAAAGTATATATATTCTTGATCAGCATCAATACCCGAGTCCATCTAGCCATGTCCGTCTGTCCGTCTGTCAGTCTGTCCGTCTGTCCATCTGTCCGTCTGTCCGTTTCTATGCGAACTAGTCCCTCAGTTTTAAAGCTATCGCGATGAAACTTTCCCAAAAGTCTTCTTTCTATTGCAGGTAGTACATATGTTGGAACCAGACGGATCGGACCACTATATCTTATGGCTCCCATAGGAATAATCAAAAAAAAAATAGAAAAACTATTGTAACTTTGTAGAAAGTAGGCGTTTTGATTTTTGACAATGTAAAAACAACATTTTAAGTGGGCATACCTGCAAGGGTATATAAACTTCGACTGGCCGAAGTTAACTTCCTTTCTTGTCTTTATACCCTTGCAGAGGGTATTATGATTTCAGTCAGAAGTTTGCAACGCAGTGAAGGAGACGTTTCCGACCCCATAAAGTATATATATTCTTGATCAGCATCACAAGACGTGTCGATCTAGCCATGTCCGCCTGTCCTTCTGTCCGTCTGTCCGTCTGTCCGTCTGTCCGTCCGTCTGTCCGTCTGTCTGTTTCTACGCAAACTAGTCTCTCAGTTTTTGAGCTATCGGGATGCAACTTTCCCAAAAGTCTTCTTTCTATTGCAGGTAGTATATATGTCGGAACCGACCGGATCGGACGACTATATCTTATAGCTCCCATAGGAACGATCGGAAAAAAAAACTTTAAAAAATTCTAGCTTCGGTGTTTTCACAAATATTACCTCCTACTCTTGGGAATATTATTTTTTATATATTTCTGAATTTCGAAATAAATATTTTAAAAATTGGATCACTATATCATATAGCTGCCATAGGAACGGTCGAAAAATTAAATGGAAATTAATAGGAAAACAAATTATATCTTTGTTGATTTTTATTACATTCTCTTCTACTCTGGGATATGACTATTTTTAAATATTTCCGAATTTCGATTTTAATTTTAAAAAGATCGAACTACTATATCATATAGCTGCCATAGAAACGATCGAAAAATTAATATAAAATAATAGGAAATTTAATTTTTTTGCGATTTGTAAATTAATAGGAATAATCTGCAAGGGTATATAAGCTTCGGCTTGCCGAAGCTAGCTTCCTTTCTTGTTTTTTACTGTTTTTACTGTATTTAAAGCTTTACATTTTTATACCCTTGCAGTAGTATTATAACTTTAGTCAGTAGCTTGCGACACAGAAAAGGAGCCCCATAAAGAACATATATTCTTGATCAGCGTCGACAGCTGGGTCAATATCGCCACGTCTGTCAGTTTCTTTTTCAGTTTAAAACTATCGCAAAGAAACTTTCCTAAAAGTACATATGTCGAATCAAGCTAAATCGGACCGCTCCTATAGGAACATATAGAATATCACTATGGACGGCAGTCCATGTAGTGACGAAGCTTTTCTAAGCATAAGTTGCCACTACGCCTATAGTCCATCAGCTCTGGTATTTGCGGTATCTTTAATTTAAGAAAATCACAAATTTTCTTCGTCTTTGAGGATATATCTTCAAGAGTGGTCAACCAATTTTGGTAATCTTTTCGGAATTAAATAGTTACATGTCTCTTTTATTCGGTCGTTTTGGAAAATTCAATCTAACTGAACCACAAGAGAAGGGTGGCGCATTTAAAATTTTAAAGTCACAGCAAAGTTTAAAAATCTTCATTTGTGAACAGCGTTTAAAAATTAAATAAAAATATTTTCTTCTACAATGCATTTTTGATCCAAAGACACCTTATGTCCCTAATTTTTAGGACACTCATCAGGCTTTTGTGTATTGTTTAGGAATTTTTAAAATTGTTTTTCCTACTTCCTTCACAGTGACAATTCACAAACAGTGCCCAAACCTGTCACTATTTTACGTAACTCATAACTATTTTTGAGCACAAGTGACCCTTGCTTTAAAAATAGTTATACATGGGCGTAAGCTAAAAGCTGGAGGGGGATTACACTTCAAGCATTTCAGCCCCCAAAGATTAGTAGGCTACGCTCATGTGCTTATACTCAAAGCAAAACTACTTAGATCGTTTAGAATTATGATATTTAACACATTTCGTCGGCCTGTGTAATCGTTGTTTTTTGAGTTTTTTATAAAACTCTAAAAGAAATGATTTTTTTTTAGTTTTATTTCAGCTCTAGAAATAATGATTATTTTTTGAGTTTTATTTCCCGCTTGACAAATAACGCTTACTTTTTGATTTTTATTTTCTGATTAAAAAATAAAACTTATTCCTTGAAAAAATAAAACTTATTCCTTGAGTTTTATTTTTTGATCAGAAAATAAAACTCGAAGTCCAATTTCTTTGAATTTAAGAGGTTTGGCCTTAAAAGCGGTTAGCAAATGTACTAAGTAGACCATGGCCAGAACATAAGGGCGCTTTTAATTTTATACAATAACCAGAAACCGCCAAAAACCAAAAAAAAAATGCTCTGCTTAAAACTTACATATAATGAAGCCAAATCAGGTGTAATGTGTTTGAAAAGTTTAAGTGTGACTGGCTAAGTGTGTGTATATTTTCTTTTGTTTTATGTTGCATAATTAAGGGAAATCACTTCGTTTGGCTTATCCTTTTGTAATTCCCAAATAGTTCTGGGAAATAATTTATGACATCCTGGCTAAAATCAGTATTTCGTTGTCACAACTTGAAAGTTTTTCGATTGCGATTTAGTGTACAAAACTCGCATAAGTTTTCTTTTCAAATGGGACGCAAACTTAATAATCGTCCTCGGGATTATTTCAATTTTAACGCGAAAACAAATGTGTCGGAGTGCAAAATTTGTAAAAAAGTATTTACCGGTAATTATGTGACAAATTTAAAACGGCATTTGCAAGAGCAGCATTATGAGGTATTTAATAATCAGAATATCCAAAGAGCCGGAGAAAGCACTCCAAAAAAAAAACAAAATTTTCAGTGAGCCTCAGCAAAGAGGAAGTTACAGAAGCTTGCATCAGCTTTGTGACGACCGAAAAGATGCCGTTTTCGTTATTGGATTCGGAACCCTTTAAAGTGCTAACGGAGCAAATTTTTAGTGGGCTCGGTATGAATCCAATTTCTTCACGAAATGTAATGGCTGTAGTCGGAAAAAAAGTGATGAAATCAAAGACACAATTCGGAAGTCACTAAAGTCAAAACTCCTTAGCCTTAAAATGGACACTGCGACCCGCTGTAATCGTGGAATATTGGGCATCAATGTACAATACTAAGATGGCAGGCGTATTTGCATTAAAACATTGGGTCTCATTGAATTGCATAAGCGACATACGTCAGTGAACCTTTGTGATGAGGTCGAATCGATCTTAATGGACTTCAATATTTCGAAAACCCAAATTTCGGCGATCCGATGTGATATCGCGGAAGTCACTTCCAGAAGTGGAACATTTCTTCCCGACGGGGGTGACTTCGGCGATCCGAATGCAATATCGTTCAAGTCACTTGTAGAAGTGTCGCCGAAGTCACTTCTGGAAGTTACTCAGAAGACACTTGTAGAAGATACCTAGAAGACCCTTTCCCAATTGGAAACAAGAGAGAACGCTATAGTCGGGTGCCCCGACTATCAGATACCCGTTACTCAGCTAAAGGGAGAGCGAAGGAGATGGAGATAATTGGCTTAACTCGTGGGTTAAACTTTGATCCGCCGTAACTTTTTAACGAATGGTCCGATTTAAAAACTTTCTTCTACATTTCGATAGGTATTGATAAACACAATCAAACTGCATTTTTACTTTTCCGAAATATTGAAATTTTTAAAATCGTATATAAGCGATTGTGGGCGTTAGAGGGGGCGTGGCACCCTTTTAAAACAAACTTGCGCTGCGTAGGAACTCCTAGAATCTGCATGCAAAATGTCAATCTTCTAGCTTTTATAGTTTCCGAGATCTCAGCGTTCATACAGACAGACAGACGGACAGACAGACGGACAGACGGACAGACGGACAGACGGACATGGCTAGATCGACTCGGCTAGTGATCCTGATCAAGAATATATATAGTTTATAGGGTCGGAAACGCTTCCTTCTACCTGTTACATACTTTTGCACGAATCTAATATACCCTTTTACTCTACGAGTAACGGGTATAAATATGTTTTTTGTGCTCATTCTTCATGTTTATTTTTTCAAGACATTTATTGAAATATATAGTTACAAAAGCATTGCGGCATGTAAGCACGGTCCATAAGCTTGTAGGAAATGGCGTTGTATTATTTTATTTAATTCCAGCTCCGTGTTCCGTCTATGTGTTTTATCGCCATTCTATCGCCCAGAAGTGCCTCAGAAGTTACTTCCTCGCGATTTGAACCCTTTTTGTTTTTGTAAAATGTGTTCTATCGTCTTTCTATCGCCTAGAAGTGTCTTAGAAGTTACTTCTCCACGATCGTGACCCTTTTTGTTTTTGTAAAATGTTTTCTATCGTATTTTAATCGTCCAGAAGTGACCAAGAAGTGACTTCTTCGCGATAGATGTATATTTTGTTTTTGTAAAATATGTTCTGTCGTGTTTCTATCTCCCAGAAGTTACTAAGAAGTGACTTCTGGACGATAGGCGATAGAAATACCGCCTGTTTGCTTGCAGGGAAGAAGTGCATCCCAGCACTGCACTATGGTCCAAAAGTCGATTTTTTTGGCATAAACTCTAAAAATTGAGTCACAGACTCAAACAAATTTTTGAGTCTGTGCGACCACGCCCTCTTTTGCCTCCCATACAAGCAAATTCATAATACTACACTGTGTTATAAAATGTAACCTTTTTTTAAATACCTCGATGAAATCTTAAAAGTCCTATTTGCTTTAAATAATCAGCGCTTTAAATGTGCTCTCGAAAAAGTTTTCACACGCAAGGATTCTAAAAAAAAGGACATTAAAGTTGGAAAAATTCTGTTTTTGGCAAACTTTGAACCTATTTTGCAGACGAACGGATTCCTCGTATGTAATGTAACTCAAAACATTTAAAAAGTGCAACTCTGTATCTTTCAAACCCCACACTCACAATAAGTTTTGTAATTTTTTTAACGGAATTAAAAGCAAAGGAAGACATTTCCTTTTCTTTCTCTTACGAATGCTTAACAAAGAAGGATTCAAAATAATTACTTTTTTAAATTTATTTTTGATGTTTTATCATCTTTTAAGTGGTAATTGATAATTTTTACAGAAATGCAATCCGAAAAAATCAGTGCACTGATACTTTTTTCTGAGCATTTACTGTCATAAAGTGTATGATGGAAGCATAGAAAAGGCACATAAAAGTACCCTTTTTAGGCACTTAAATCTCTACAAAAAAGCCTCTTTTCAGACTCTTTTTCGTTTGAAAAAGAATTGAAAACATATACATTTTTACACTAATTAACAAAAAGGGAGACACGCCCTTTAACAATCGCATAATGCACAATGCATTAAAAATGCATACGTTTCGAATACAATTAAGTTAGTAGTTGTTGGTATTCACGTCTGAAAAATTGGGAAACAGATTATTTCCAAACAGACAACGAATATAGCTTTCACACACTTTAGAAGTTTAGCGGCGAAGCTTTGACGTAAGTCACACCTATGTGGTAGCGTTGACGACCTACCGAAATTTGCAAATCCCAGAAAGTCCGAGGTTCACTCCTCACCGAGTGCAGTGTGTTGAAATGCTAGACTGTTGAATTATAAACACAACTTTTTTAAAATGACCTCGAGTCTGCTCAAGCACTCAATAGTAAACATAGGTCGATTTAGGTGAATTCACTAATTTATTAATATTTATTTTTTAAACCTATTTCAAAAAATTCAAAATCATTAAAAACTATACAACAAATTCGAGTGAGGCCGTATATCCTTACGACGTTCGATTGGTTTCTAAAATTCCAATTCGTTTCTGAAAAATTACTAACTTGTATACCCTTGCAGAGGGTATTATAATTTCAGTCAGATGTTTGCAACGCAGTGAAGGAGACGTTTCCGACCACATAACGTATATATATTCTTGGTCAGCATCATTAGTCGAGTCCATCTATCAGTGTCCGTCAGTCCATTTCTATGCGAACTAGTTCCTCAGTTTTAAAGCTATCGCGATGAAACTTTCCCAAAAATCCATCCGTATCCGCCTGCAAGGTCCGTCGCGACCAAGCCCAAGCTTTATGTTTTCACGGCGATCTACATAGACAATCCGACTCATACGCCTGTTGATAAACTGTACCATTTAAATGCCAAAACCAGTGGCAATTTTTCAGACGTGAATAACAACAAATAATTACTTAATTGTTGTATTCGAAACGTACGTAGCGACGAAGCTTTGACGTAAGTCACACCCTATAAGTATGTAATTCTTAATTACATATTCCTAGATGTGGTATAAATAGAAGTTTCGGCGCTCAGCTCACATCCTCTTCTCTGGCTGATGAGGTAGCGTTGACGACCTACCGTAATTTCCAAATCCCAGAAAGTCCCGAGGTTCACTCCTCAGCGAGGGCAGTGTGTTGAAATGCTAGGTCGTTTAAATCACTAATTTTAAATTAATATTTATTTTACTCAAAAGTTACCAAAATACTTAAATTGCATGTATAGTTTTCGGAAATCTGTAAAGGTGTGGGCATGGCGCTCGGATATGTGTGGGAAGACAGACAGACAGACAGGCAGATCAAGTCTATACAAGTTGCCAACCCAAGGCCCCGCATAAGCTACATACTGGATTACCTAAGGAATACGCGGTACATCAGCTGTTTAGATTTGCATCCGCGAGGAAGCTAACCCTGAACGTTTATAACATATCCTACAACGAGTATGCATACATATTGCTGACTGGGGGGGGGGGGGGGCCTCCCGTACCCCACACTCCGCTCTTACTACGCCTCTGCCTAGCCAATATTAATATGAAAAAAAAAAACAAAACCAAATTTGTGCTGCTTTTGGTAATTTTTAGCAACGTTCTAACTTTATAGAAGTATAAAGTACACTTTTAATTAATATTAGTTATATACGAAGTGCAGAACATATTTTGACACTTTGCTGCAAACATTGATGTTTTCGTACGCACAACAGCTTACATTTTGGCCAACACATCGCAACCTGCTTGAGAACGCTTTTTCGCTCATAACAAACTACAAATAATTCAAAACAAGAAAGGAAGCTACCTTCGGCCAGCCGAAACTTATATAACCTTGTAGATAAAAGAATACTCACTCGGTGTAGTTCCAGGGATTCCAGATTCAGCGTTTCGATTTATTTCAATTTTGTTTTTAAGTAGTCAAGAATCAAAACGCCTACTTCCTACAAAGTTACAATGAATTTTCTTATATTTGTTTGAATATTCCTATGGGAGCCTTAAGATATAGTAGTCCGATCCGGCTCGCTCCGACATATGTACTACCTGCAATAGAAAGAAGACCTTCGGGAAAGTTTCATCGCGATAGCTTTAAAACTGAGAGACTAGTTCGCATAGAAACGGACAGACGGACAGACGGACATGGCTAGATCGACTCGTCTAGTGATGCTGATCAAGAATATATATATATACTTTATGGGGTCGGAAACGTCTCCTTCACTGCGTTGCAAACATCTGACTGAAATTATAATACCCTCTACAAGGGTATAAAAACCCAAAAAACAATGAGCTGAAGAATTATATTATTTTTTCCCGCCATCGATTTGATTTGTTCTCGCAGTCATTGTTCCAATTTTCCCAGTCAAGAGGAAGAATTCAGAGTTGCACCGAGAAAACATCGCCTAACTATCGTATAAAAGAGCCCTTCAAAGTGCGTCAAAATTGGATGGCGGACTAACTGGGAAATTTTCGGAACGGCAAAACCTTACGGAACATCCGTTCAACGGATGGTAGATGGTGGATGGATCTCTGTGGGAAGACCCTATAAAATGTACTCTCACAGACCGTCAAGTAGTAACTGACCAAATGTATTTGGGTCACATTTTGTTAGGTTGAATTCTAGGCCCCAATTGTCACCGAAGGTCGAACATAGGAGTTTTATTCCTTGTAATCCCAACTGTTTCTAACGGACTTTTGCAGTGTGAATCAGCTATTGTGACGACAATTAATCAAATAGTTTAGTTTCAAATCACTGTTTCCAATATAAAAAAAAATATGGAGTTGGTTCTACTTGTATTAATTCTTATAAAAAATTTCAAACAGCTGAGTGGATGTTTCTAAAAGTAATTTACAATTATTTTGATTGGTGTTTTTTTTCTTTATTTACGAGTTATATTTTACAGATATTGTACATTTCTTGAAAGGTCTTTTCATGTAATAAACGTTAGAATGCCTATAACTAAGAGTGGCTTATTGATTTTAGACAACATTTTATCAGCGTTGGATGTAAACCAGTAAAAAAATATGCAGTCTCAAGGACAAGGTCAACACCTATCGCAGCTGCCATCTACGGCTCATTCATTATTACATCATTCGAATGCAACAGGAAGCAATTTAGTCGCCAAACAAAATGATCTTCAATCTCTTTCATCTGTTGGTAAGAAACCTTCATACGTAAATAAAGTGAAAATATATATACATCCGTAAGTATGTTGTAGGATAGGTACCTAACTATTTACGAAAGTAGCATATACTGGAGTGACTCAGAAATGGTTAAACCCTTGCAGAGGGTATTATGATTTCAGTCAGAAGTTTGCAACGCAGTGAAGGAGACGTTTCCGACCCCATAAAGTATATATATATATTCTTGATCAGCATCACTAGACGAGTCGATCTAGCCATGTCCGTCTGTCCGTCTGTCTGTCTGTCCGTCTGTCTGCTTCTACGCAAACTAGTCTCTCAGTTTTTGAGCTGTCGGGATGAAACTTTCCCAAAAGTCTTCTTTCTATTGCAGGTAGTACATACACTATTGGTCAAAACAATAAGTACACACGTTACATCCTCACTTGCTAAGAGATATCTCTATAGATATTGAGGCCAGACCTCCCAAACCTTTTTATTTTGAAAGGTTATTCTGTCCTGCAATATTTTAATAAACAATGGATACAGTAAAACCTGTCTATTCCATGATAGCCATACATTTGTGCGAAAGGTCGGTTTTGGTGTGGTCAAAATAATAAGTACACTTGTGTAACTTATAATTTTGTAAAATATTAAATCTAGAATGGGGCTACGGTTAGTATTTTATCTTAAGTAAGGATCATGTTTATAAGAAGTCTGGGCCAATTTGACGATTCAAAAAGTTTCCAAGCCTGGATTTGGTTACTTCAAAGTCATTATCCATGTTAAAATCTAATTTGCAGCTTAAAAAGAACATTAACATTTAAGTATGGCTTGTGATTTCCTAAATTTTCTTTAAAAATACTACTCTTAATAAATAAAATCGATTTGGAAAAAAATTAGTACTTACACCGTAAAAAATCAGGTAAATTCTTATCAAAAACCAAAATTACTTGCGGTTTAAATTAAAAAAGAAATAGTTAAATTTTAAATTCTTAATTTTTTTTTTATTTAATAGTAGATAAAACGACTAAAAAAATGAGATATGTTTCATAAAGATCGGTTAACAACTTATTAAATGGCTATTGACGAAGTGCACGATAACAAAACTGCTCTATCGTTAAAAACGAATTTCATACAAACTTGTATGGACGGGCAATTTGTATTTATGTATAGATATCTCGCGTTGTGCGATTCATGTAGAATTAAACTTAGTAAAAAATTAAAAGTGGTATATCTTCCAAAGTTTTGACTTTATCGAAATTCTGAAAGGTGGACACAAGTGGACTCTTCGAAGACTTATATGTCCACCAAAAAAATTTTGAAAAATTCGAGTTTAATTTTTTCGAAATTTAGTGAAAACTTAAAAGTGGTGTATCTTCCAAAGTTTTAGTTTTTTCAAAATTCTGAAAGGTGGACACAAGTGGACTAATCGAGGACTTATCTGTCCACCAAAAAAAATTTTGAAAAATTCGAGTTTAATTTTTTTGAAACTTAGTAAAAACTTAAAAGTGGTATATTTTCTAAAGTTTTGACTTTATCGAAATTCTGAAAGGTGGACACAAGTGGACTAATCTGTCCACCAAAAAAAATTTTTAAAAATTCGAGTTTAATTTTTTCGAAATTTAGTGAAAACTTAAAAGTGGTATATTTTCTAAAGTTTTGACTCTATCGAAATTCTGAAAGGTGAACCCAAGTGGACTCATCGAGGACATATCTGTGCACCAACAAATTTTTGAAAAATTCGAGTTTAATTTTTTCGAAATTTAGTGAAAACTAAAAAGAGGTGTATCCTCCAAAGTTTTGACTTTATCGAAATTCTGAAAGGTGGACACAAGTGGACTCATCGAGGACTTATCTGTCCACCAAAAAAATTTTGAAAAATTCAAATTTTTGATTTTCGAAAATTTTTGAAATTCCATATTTTTGAAATTGGACGTGGACAAAAAAAACTAAAGGGTGGACACAAGTGGACACATGATGGACAAACGATTCCCGTGTTTAAATTTCAAAAATTTCATTTTACCCAACCCAGCTTCTCTGAGCTTTTTTCCAGACCCTCGTAGTTTTGGTTTTCCAGTGATTTGCAGTATCTGATTTCCCACGGTAAAAATACCGTTTTTCATGTAATATTTGTTTGTGTATTTATTAATAATATTTACAATCGAAGCATTGAAAATAAAAATTGTTAGTGCCTGAAGCATTCCCGGTTTTTGCTTGGCCGATTGCAGTTCTTAGGTATCCATGTCTTTTAAGCCTGTCTTCTGAATCAAAAATAATTAGATATGAATGTAAGACCAGGAATAATAATAAGAGTAATACCATTATTACGTCTCCGTACAAAATTAAAATATCTCTCCAGAAATTATGTCTGGTTTGCCATGGCCAGAATTTGTGTTTAAGATAGCATCATGAGTCTTATATTTATTAATGGCGAAAATATCTGTGGTACTAACCTCTGTAACGCTGAAATAAAGAATGTTAAACGATAACATTTATAACATTATTAAACGATAACATTTTTTTAACAACGCTTAAAATTTGGTTAGGCTACGATCTGACGATCAAAAAATTATTTATTTCACAGAAAAGGTTTGAAAATGTAAAAAACAATAATAGTTTTGCATGTAAGTTAATGGCAATCCTTGATAAATTTGATCAAATATTTTTGAATTCATTCTTATTGTTATTTGTATTATTTATTTAATATTTATGAATATTTTAGGAAATCCTGGTTGTAGCTTTAAAATCAAATTGGCACAGAATCTTATTCAAAAGCCGTGTGGCACATCTGACTTTTGTTATTTGGTTTAAATTATTTGATGAAAAATGTGTAATATTTTTTCTACGTATTTTAAAAATACTAGAAATTAAAGATAAATGTGCGAACAAGACTTCTGGTTTTGGTGTAAATCCTAAGATTTTAGAATATTATAAGTTTCTGATTTTTTTGTTAAAAAATATTATAATCGGGGTGCCACAGAAATCACACAGCTATTGATGCTATTCAGAAATCCACCCCCATTTAACGCTCAGAAATTATCTATCTCTACACCACCGCCTGCAAAAAGGAACAGGATTTCAAGAACACGAAAAACCAACTCAATTTCCCGCTGGGATGTAACTGATATTTATTTCGTCAATACCTATTGGCTTAATAAAAGTTTGCTACGCCCACTCTAACGCCTATAACGCTAAATCTGGCTAGCGCTCACATTTAGGGCCAGGCCTTGCAAAAGATAGCGCAATAAAATTTAAAAATGGCCGCCGCGATTATGTCATCTACAGGAAGGTCTTGCTATCACTAACCATGCAAGGCATAAATGTCGCACTCTCCTGGTGCATTTCGTCACTACGTGGACTGTCCACCACATTGAATAGAGTTGACTGCATCTGGTTGTAGCTGGAAATTAAAAAAAAAGAGAGAACGCATAGAACTATTAGATACCGGTTACTGAGGCTAACTAACATAAAAAGAACACAGACAGACAGACATCTCAGACATAACTTAAGGTAGAAACGTTACTACTGGGTCACAACTTTGACCTGGAGTTTCCTAAAGGCAGAATATTTTCATTCAAATTTGACCATTCTTTACTTCAGTACAAATATTTTAATAAATTAAATTTTACAAAACAATTTTATATTACTATTTAGGTTTACTTGAGTTGGCTCATAGGGAATACCAAGCTGTTGACTATGAAAGTGCAGAAAAACATTGCATGCAATTATGGCGCCAGGACAGCACAAACACCGGTGTTTTATTATTGCTGTCATCCATTCATTTTCAGTGCAGAAGGCTTGATAAGTCAGCACAATTCTCTACATTGGCAATAAAACAGAATCCTGTGCTGGCCGAAGCTTACAGGTAAGTTATTTATTACGCATTATTAATATTTCATTAATGTTAGTATTTACTCTACGAGTAAAGGGTTTGTCAGTTTGTTTAAAAACCTTGTTTTAAAGTCTTGAAATGTCATATGGTGTTAAACAAATTATAACAAATTAAAAATTATAACAAATTATAAGCTTCAGTTTTCCCACTTTTGAAAAAATCCGCTAGTTGTAAGTTGTGGAAGGCCGTAACTTCTCTACTACTAAAGCTACAGACTGGCACTATACCTCGTTTTAAAGGTTTTTTCATTGTAAGAAAACTGCTATAAATAGCTAAATATCGCACACTTGTAACTTGTGAACCACTAAAGCTACTGACTTGTGCTACATGTCGTCGAAAAGGTATTTTGAAATCATATGCACTTTTTTTAAAATTATATTAAAATTGCATAGGCTTTTACTTAAGGCCAAACATTTTTTAGACCCATGTTTATTATTTTCAGGTTTATTTCGCAAAATCGGTTTTAATGATTTATTTATTATTTGGGTTTAAGATGTTTCTTTACTTGATAAAAATGGATACCATTTGTATGCAAAGGTATAAGGTATAAATAATATCCAAACAAAAACTTCTGATATCAAATAAAAAATCCTCTTAACGAGGTAAAAAACTAGTGACGATCGCACCTTTAACATACAAAAGTTTCGATACCAACATTTGCGACGAAACATTATTACACTTATTTATAAAGACAGTATCTACAATTTTTTCATTCGGCACGCTGCAATAGAAAATGCCTGTATAGGTAAAAAGGCTAAAATGGTTTGTCCAATGTATGAATCGCTATTTTAGCGCCTTATACTAATTTTTGCTGTGTTAAGAACCTTAAACTAAAAATCGTTTGTTCTACGACCTTTGCAAAATACATTAAAAAAGCTAGATTTTGAAGGCTTATAATTTCTAAGTCTAAAGCTACTGCTAAAGCGCATTAAAAAGGTTAATTAATATGCTAACCACTTTGCCTTTGTTAAAACTGGCCAAATACAATAGTTTAAAATTACTTTTTTTTTTGCTATTTTCTCAAAAAAGGTTCAAACGATTTATTTTTAAGTTTGGAACTAAATAGCCCTTGAGATTCCTTTTAATATATAAACCTTTTTGTCATAAAAATGCGCGTTTGGTTATAATGGATCGATGAAAACCCGATTCAGTTTAGTATGGAAAGCACTTGATTGTCCAAAAACTAATTAGATGAGAACAAATTCTTATATTACACATAAAAGTTTTAAATCGACTAATAACACTAGTTTACAGCCAAAATGCTTTCCAGCAATTGATAGCCAATTCAGTTAGTGCTAGAGCCCTGGATCACAAAAATACCACTTACTTTTTTTTGTATGGCACAGTTTTTTTTTTAAGATTTTTAAAAGTTCAAAATGTTAAATTTCGGACGTTTTTCGAATTTCTTTTTATATTTCCGCACATATAAACCCAATCGAGCCAGTTTTCGTTTCATTTTAAATTCAATAGATCAGAGCTTAAATTTGCCTTACAGATCAATATGATTGGATAAGTAATGGCAGCTCGAAAAAGATGAAAAATGTGTTTTTTGGTCGACTGTAAGTTGGCTGTATATATCGTAAAAACTCGAAATAAATCCGTTTAAAAACCATTAAAGTTTACATCCTACCGAATAAAACAAGCCGGATATTGCCCAAATCCATGGAAAATTGGATTTATGGTGGATTTTTAAAGGTCGGGATTTTTACTTTTTTCGGTTGACAGAGACCAATTTAAGATTTATCATAGCCGGTTACATGTAAACAAAATTTATTTGTGGTGGCAGCCGGGTCACTAAATAGCTAAATCAGATATTTAAAAGTTAAAAAATTATTAAAGTGAATTTAATTTTTGAAATTAAGGGTAATTTTTTTTATAAAGCTAGGAACACACAATGCAAATACTTCGCAGCAAGTTGATTGCTTCAAATTGCTGCAAACAATTTTTACAAGTTCTTTGCTTGCAGCAAAATGGGTTCACTAGTGTTTATACGTGCAAATTTGATTGCAGCAATCAAGTTGCTGCAAATTTTTTGCATCGTGTGTAAGAATGAATTATCCAAATGGAAAGTTAATTAAAAATGTTATTTATATTTATTTATATAAAGCTAACTTACAGTGTAAAACTATGAGCTAACTGAAAAGGATTCAAGGGCACTAGCAACTAAGGCTTTCGGCTTGACTGTATATTTTATTGTGAGACAGTTTTCTTAAATGGTATGTGTCAAATTAGTTTTACGGAGGAACGAGATGATTTTGTTGATATTGATGTTAGTAGGGTTAGCAATGATGTGAATAGGGTTTTCGGAGTTAAAGGTATCTCTTTTGTGTTGTGATAGTGAGGGACAGCTGATAATTATGTAGTTTAGGTCAATTGTCGAGCTGTTGCAGAACGGGCATGTATTTGAAATGATCTATCTATGTAGTGAGAATTTGTGAGCTTGGTGAGTCCTAACCTGAGCCGGTTTATAAGTATTTGAGTCTTTTTAGTTTGGTTTGTGGATACACACAAAAAAAAACTTGGTAAAATCAACTGTAATAATTGTCAAACAGGCCCCAACCATAAAGATTGTCAATTCTCTCTCTAAAATTTATTCATTCGGCACGCTACAACAGAAAACTTTCGTGTAGATATTAAATATTTGCTAAAGCGGGCCGAACGAGTAAATTTTAGGTAGCGTACTTATTTAGTCGCATCTAAAATCATTTGTCGTCACAAAAGTTGATATCAGAACTTTTGTACGTTGAAGGTGCGATCGTCACTAGTTTTTTATCTCGTTAAGAGGTGTTTTTATTTGATTTATAATTGAATGAAAATGCTGGCTTGCTTCGAGCGTTACTTTGTTCATTACCCGTTCCAGCGCCCTTTGCTCGCGGAACATGGATTCGATTTCCAAATCCTCTTCGGTAGATGTAATCGTGTCTGTTTCCATTTTCTATGTAGCGAGATTCGTATTGAATATCTCTTTATACTCAATCACGAAATTTTTTATTTTAATGAAATAATTATTAAGGAAATACTCGTTGTCAATCGGTTTTCCTTTAACTATCTCCTGAGTTTTGGCATCTCTAATAGCGAAATTAGACCATAGACATTCAAGATTCCCTAATCGCTCTGTGAAATATGCAGTCTTAGTTTTCCTTGAGTCGGAATCTTTTTTAAAATTTCTTATTAGGCTTTGAATGCGCTCGCCCAGCGCATTCTGCTCATCCAATAGGGTCTGAATATTTGATAAGGCCATATTACTTTATAAATTAAACCTTTCAGAGGTATTTTGTTATGATGTGCCTCGACTCACACCGTGGTTTAAAAAATTAATGTAACAAGAAAGGAAGCTACCTTCGGCCAGCCGAAGCTTATATACCCTTGCAGATAAAAGAATACCCTCTCGGTGCAGTTCCAAGGATCCCAGATTCATCGTTTCTATTTATTTAAATTTTGTTTTTAAGTAGTCAAGAATCAAAACGCCTACTTCCTACAAAGTTACAATGAATTTTCTTATATTTGTTTGAATATTCCTATGGGAGCTATAAGATATAGTTGTCCGATCCGGTCGGTTCCGACTTATATACTACCTGCAATAGAAAGAAGACTTTTGGAAAAGTTTTAAGCCTATAGCTTTAAAACTGAGAGACTAGTTTGCGTAGAAACGGACGGACAGACATGGCTGGATCGACTCGTCGTCTAGTGATGCTGATCATGAATATATATACTTATGGGGTCGGAAACGTCACCTTCACTGCGTTGCAAACTTATGACTGAAATCATAATACCCTCTTCAAGGCACATTGGGATTTTTTATCCGTTAAAGAAATGTTCAACTATCATACAAATATTTTTAAAATATTTTTGTGACCATCCCTGGCTTTTTGACGGCTCTCTTAAGTCAGCTGTTCGAGTTAAGTTGCGTGCGCCTAAATTTATCTACGAAGTGTCACAAAAGTTTAATTATTTATTCTATTGCAAATTACGCGCATTCTTTTCGGCTAAATTATGGAAAATCTTCGTCAAGGTATTTATAATATTGCTTAGAGGGCTTACACTAGAAATGCTTTTGTTTTGTGCTGTTTTTAATTGTTTTATTGAACCATGTTTTGTGTAGAAGTTAACCTATAAATATTTGTGTTTCGTGGAGTAGAACTAGCAAGTGTACGCAGGATTGCGAAAAGTGCAAATGTGGTAATATGTGTTATTGTGTATATGATAAAATGGAGTTAATAACTTTTGCGCATACTTGCGCCATTTCGTAATATTTAAATAGATTCGGAACAACACGACATTAGTAGGGGCGAACTGCTGGAAGTGTGGCGGAAGAATAATCGCAGCTATGTCGATACCGTTCACTGGATGTGCGAAAGGTTCAAAAATAAAAATAGAATGTCTGAAAATACGCTGATTGGCATCAAGAAGACATTAAAAACTTTTGTTTCTCATGTTAGTAAGCTGCTAAAGAAGCACAATAGGCATGTTAAATGCTTCAAAAATGCAAATGCAAGATGGCTTGCATCAGAAATATAATTTTCTGAAAAAAGCAAGACTGGTCGGCCCCATTTAAATTCCGAGAATGGTGGATCGCGTTTGAAAAGAAAGATGGCTTCAGATCTCTCGAAAGAAAATCCTACAAGTCTTCTAATGCGCTTTTAGAGGCATCCCCTGTTGATACAGTAATTGATAACCCGCATTTCGAGCTCGAACAAAATTTGGACGTCGAGTTAAATACAGATGATGAGTAAAATAAAACAAGAGAGAACGCTATAGTCGGGTTTTTGTCCCGACTATCTAATACCCGTCACTCAGCTAAAGGGAGTGCGAGGGAGATAGATATATAATTTTTGATTGCGTATAACTTTTTAATGAATGGTCCGATTTGAAAAATGTCTTCTACATTTCGATAGGTATAAATATACATAACAAAATTGCATTTATACTTCTCGGAAATCTTTAAAGATGTGGGCGCAGGACCCATTTTAAAATCGTTAGTGGGCGATTGTGGGCGTTAGAGGGGGCGTGGCGCTCAGCTAAAATAAACTTGCGCTGCGTAGGAAGCCAAAGAATATGTGTGGGAAATCTCAACCTTCTAGCTTTTGTAGTTTCTGAGATCTCAGCGTTCATACAGACGGACAGACGGACAGACGGACAGACGGACAGACGGACAGACAGACAGACAGACAGACGGACAGACGGACATGGCTAGATCGACTCGGCTAGTGACCCTGATCAAGAATATATATAGTTTATAGGGTCGGAAACGCTTCCTTCTACCTGTTACATACTTTTGCACGAATCTAATATAGTAAAAGGGTATACGAGTAACGGGTATAAAAATTGAAATCCGTATGTTAAAATTAGCTTCGCGGTCGGGGGTGGTTCATGTGGGCGTGGTCAAAATCAAAAACTAATGAAAACCGAAATTTTACAATGGTCTTAATATTATGTACAAAAAATTTGAAATCCGTATCTTTAAAATTAGAGTTTATGCAAAAAAAAAAGGCTTTTCATCCCAATGTGCAAGGGTATAAAAAAGTATATCTTTGTTGATTTTTATCACATTCTCTTCTTCACTGGGATATAGCATTTCTTTAACATTTCAAAATTTCGAAATAAATTTAACAAAACTCTGACGTCTACAAATATTATATAGCTCCCATAGGAAGGATCAAAAAAATAATGATCTGCATACATACATACATACCTACTTTAAACATCTACAATGTACATTGTACATACATGTATGTAAGGTCGGGGTGTACAACGAAGACGCGTTGGCACTCCTCCCTAATGTTTAAAACTATCGAAAAGAAGCCAGCGAATAAAATAGAAGCGAGTCCAAAATCAAGAAGTAAGAAGTCGAAGTCGAGAAACAGAAGCAGCCACAAGCGGTCGTGAATTACGCAGAACTAAAAGTCGTCACAATTTTTATATTAACTTTGTCACTCCGTTATAAAGGAAACTAAACAATAATAATAAACTATCATTTCTATACAAAATACTCTACATTTGGGGGCTCGCCGGTCCTGTGTAATTGAGAGTGACAATCAAAAGCCGTATAGTTGAAAAATGGCCCGTGTTCGTGAAATTCGTTATTAATAGCCAAAAACGTTGCAAATTTGTCGCAGATCAGTCGGGAAACTATTAACTAAAACATAAGCCGGGAAAGCCGTAAAGTCGTGTATTAAAATCGTCGAATTCCAGAGTCGTTGGGTTATTTCATTAAATATTGCAAAATTGTTTTTGCGCAGTTGACAATTGAGAGAAGATTGTGTACTTGTGTTGTATGAAGAAGAGGGATGACAAAAACAAGGCAAACGCCTGCAAAAACCTCTAAAAAGAACGGTGCAAAAACACCGTCGAAAATAAAAGTTGACGTTGTTGCAGAGTACAATTTGGAGAAGTTGCCAGAGGATCTAATTTTATTGGAAGATCAAATAGTTGAGAGTACATCTCCAAAAATGTCAAACACAAACGCTGAAAATGTAAATGACCAAATGCAACAACTAATACAGTTGCTGGCATTAAAAATTGAGGTTGACGAACGCAGAGATCAAAATCAGGTCAAAATATCGGTGGACAATTTTGAGAGAATTGTCAGTGACTTCGATGGTTTTTCGGTGCCTGTAGCTAAGTGGTTCGAAATCTTTGAGCGTAACGCAAACGCTTACGAATTGTCGGAAAAACAAAAATATGTGCATGCTAGAGGGAAAATGAGTGGAGCTGCCAGATTGTTTTTAGAGTCGGAATGCGTAAGCGATTTTACCGCTCTAAAAGAAAAATTGATGGAAGAGTTTGAGTGCAGCCGAAATAGTGCAGATGTTCATCAAATGTTACGCGAAAGGAAAAAGAGGTCTTCCGAATCGTTTCACGAGTATATACTGCACATGAAAAAAATTGCCAGTGTCGGGAATATTGAAGAAGCCGCTTTGTTGCGTCACATCGTAAATGGATTGCAAATTAAGAACGAGTATAAGGTTGCCATGTATCGTTGTCAGACTCTAAAAGCACTGAAAGACGAGTACGAAATATATGAGCTTGTGCAGGAATCTGAAAAGAGCGGAGACAAAAATACAGTGAACACTGGCACCAAGCCGAAAATGAGTGAGAAGATAAAGGAATTCTGTTTCAATTGCGGATCCGCAGACCACAAAAGAAAAGATTGCAAATCCGAAACGAAGTGTTTTCACTGCAATGAAAACGGACATATCTCTCGTGATTGCAAGCAAAAAGTTGACAAAGTGCGTGTAATCACCGATAGCAGTCGCCTTAAGAAAATTACAATTAATGGGGCTGTTGTCGAGTGCTTGGTTGATACGGGCTCTGATGTTTCGATAGTCAGAAAATGTGTGCTGCAAGACTTGACCAACGTTGAAATCTTGAAAAGTGAATCGGTTCAACGCTCACGTAATCGTCGATCAGCTGCCAACAGAACATAAATTTCTGGTCGTGGACAACTGCAAAATGGATTGCATCGCACTTTTGGGATATGATTTCCTGAAAAAGTTTAAGTTTTCTGCCGATTCAAATGGTTTTTTGTTTCAATGTCGCGACGACGAACCACCACCACCAGAAAGTGACGGACATAATGATGTTTATTCGGTATTTGAAAGTCAAAGCGAGATCACAGCTCCGCCGCAGTATCTAAAGCGAGTAGAGCAGTCTCCAGCAGCTTTCATTCGTTTCGTCAACCATATCTTCCAAAATCTCCTGAACGAGGATATTATGCAACTCTACATGGACGATATCATAGTATACGCAGTCAACGAGGAAGAGTGTATGAAGAAGACTAAGAGAGTTTTGGAAACGGCAGCCAGCTCCAACCTGAAATTGAAATGGAAAAAATGTAGCTTTCTTCAGCAACGAATTTAATTTTTAGGACATTTCATCGAAAATGGAAAAGTATGGCCGGGGACAGAGAAAACAAATGCAGTCAGTCGTTTTCGACTACCCAAAAACATTAAAGCTGTTCAATCATTTCTAGGACTTACCGGGTTTTTTAGAAAGTTTATGCCTGACTATGCGCAAATAGCTCGTCCCCTTACCAATCTCTTGAAGAAAGACGTCAAATTTAAGATTGGTCCAGAAGAACTGAAGTCAATAGAGCACTTAAAAAGCTTGCTGACAAGTGAGCCCGTCCTACACATTTACTTGAGGGAGGCTCGACCGAGTTGCATACGGATGCGTCGAAGGATGGCTATGGAGCTGTGCTGCTACAAATGTTTGAAGAAAGCTTTTATCCAGTCTACTTCTGGAGCAAAAAAAATTCACCGGCGGAATCCAAGCAGCATAGCTACGTGCTAGAAGTCAAAGCGGCATACTTAGCACTGAAGAAATTTCGTCGTTATCTGCTTGGAATTCACTTTAAATTGGTGACAGATTGCATTGCCTTTAAACAAACCACGACTAAGCAAGATATGCCGCGAGAAGTCGCTCAATATGGAGCACCGACCTGCCGAAAGGATTAAACACGTCGACCATTTAAGCAGATACCCGGTGGATGTTTGCATGATAACTACGAAGCTGTCAGCCAGATTAAAGAAGACTCAAATGGCCGACAATCATATTCAAGCAATCGTTAAGCTTCTCGAAACTGCTCCTTACGAGAACTACAAGCTCAAGGGTGGATTGCTGTTTAAAGAACATGCTGGAAGTGAACTGATTGTGGTCCCAAAACTGATGGAACGAGAAGTCATCATGAATGCTCACGAACCCGCTCACTTCGCGGTTAGAAAGACGATGCACCAAATTCAGCAGCAGTTTTACATCCCACATCTTGAGGGTAAGGTTTCGCGAGTAATTTCTAATTGTGTTGTTTGCATTATTCACAGCAAGAAATTGGGAAAGCAGGAAGGCTTGCTGCATTGTATCGATAAAGGCGACGCACCCCTTCACACGTTGCACATTGACCACCTCGGACCGATGAAAGCCTCAGCAAAGCATTACAAATTTATATTGGCTGCAGTCGACGCATTCTCCATGTTTGTGTGGCTCTTCCCAACGAAGTCCACTGGTCATGAAGAGGCGATCAAAAAGCTAAGCGAGTGGTCAGACGTTTTTGGATATTCAAAACGCATAATAAGTGACAGAGGAAGTGCCTTTACATCAAATGCGTTCTCCGAATTCGTGACGACCAATTTGATTGAACACGTATGGGTTACGACAGGAGTAGCCAGAGGCAATGGTCAAGTGGAGAGGGTTAACCGCTCGATAATCTCCATATTGTCGAAACTCTCAGCTGACGACCCTAGCAAATGGTACAAATTTGTCCCACATGTTCAAAAGGCGCTCAATTCGCAGTTGCATTCATCAACAAAATCGTCACCTTTTGAGGATCGATTACTGGAGATCTTGAACGAAGAGCTAATCCAACAATACAACGTTGAGCGGAGCCAGATCCGCGATGAGGCAAAAACCAACATCAAGAAGGCTCAAGCTGTCTACAAGCGAAATTATGACAAGTCCGGGAAGATGGCTTACGATTACTGCGTAGGAGACCTCGTCGCCATTAAAAGGACTCAGTTCGTGGCAGGACGAAAATTGGCAAGTCCCTACTTGGGACCGTACGAGATTAAAAACGTTAAAAGAAATGGGCGCTATGATGTACGCAAAGCTGCCCAAGTTGAAGGTCCTCAAACCACTTCTACAAGTTCCGACAACATGAAGCTGTGTAGATACGTTGCGGAAAACGAGGAGCTGTTATCATCTGGGTCAGATGATGAAGCAAGAGAGAAAGAAAGAAAGAAGTCGAAGTCGAGAAACAGAAGCAGCCACAAGCTGTAACGAACTGATTTTGTATGTCTGCTCGCTACGAGATTCGTGCGGCTAGCTCAGAGAAGTTATGTGTTCGTCCCACCAAGTTTATATAAACGTGACCGCCCAGTAGATCAGTGAGAAAGCACAGAATTCACGGGTTCGAATTGGGTTTACTGCGGGTATGATTACAGCGGTCTTGATGGCTCGGTCGGCCTTGGTGTCGCCACTCGGGGTCCTCGGTGCCTCCTAGTGATGCTCGTCTCTGCAAGTTGGTGCGTCGCCTCGGTGATCGCCTGCCTCGCTGATTCCGTGCTCCGGTCCTGTAGCTCCCTGTAGCTCCTTGTAGCTGCTCGGCGATGTTCGTCTCCGATGCGTTGACTCGAAGACCACTCGTAGCGCCTCGGACTCGCAAGGAGATCAGCCGTGCGGGCTTAGGGAAGCGTCACCGTTCTCAGACTAGGGTGAACAGGAGCTGCGCTCTACAGGACAACGCCTATAGACACACAACCGCCTGTCCCTGGCTCTGTCCCGGATGGTCCCACTAGGCTCCTGCTCGGATCGCGCTGACAGTCTAGGTGGACACCTGGAAGCTGCCTAGGGCTTCACCTTGCTTTACGCCTGGTGTAAACGAACGTTCCACCCTGGCCTCACCCGTTAGCTCGTTCGTGACGTTTCCGTGTGGCTTGATGTCCGATGCTCTGCTCCGGGATGCGCTGGTTGTGAGGTTGGACGTAGCGTGGCTTCTGGTACTTGGGGTTACGTACACGCCAGTCCCGGGCTCGTAAAACCGTGGGTCTTTCTAGGTCAGCGCCTTGAACTGACAAACGGTCCGTTCTCTCTAGGACAGCGCCTTGAGATCACGACTGGCCTATTCTCTCTAGGACAGCGCCTTGAAATGATAACCGGCCTACGCTCGCCCTTTCTGGCTCGTAACACTCGGGGTCTGGGACACACGCCGGTCCCGGGCTCGTAGAACCGTTGGGTCTCTCTAGGACAGCGCCTTGAAATGACCAACGGCCTGTTTCTCTCTAGGACAGCGCCTTGAGATGACAATTGGCCTGTTCACTCTAGGACAGCGCCTTGAAATGATAACCTGAGTTCACGATCTCTTGTCGCAGGACTTTACTGCTCGACTCTGAGGGACACGCCAGGCGCAATGCGAGGCTTTAGTCGTACAGGAGTAGGAACAGTTCGCCTTGACTTAGCCGTGTGATGCCCTCTGGACCTCAGCTACCTGTGTCTCAATTTGGAGATTCCTGATGATCCAATCCCGAACGTCTCGACGTAGCGATCTTGCTCCTTGTAGGCTCCCACGGCGCTGCTTCCGACGACTTGACTTGTGTTTTCACTTGTAGATTACTTGGCACTGATTGACTGACTTATTCACTTTGCTATCTTGACTGATCTTGACGGATTGATTCCTTGTGATCGACTGATCCAGTTGCCAGCGCCCGGTGGCTTTATATAGGGCCTCCGGGTACCGTTATGTCCCTCGTGCGCTCTGCCCGCGGCATCTCTCCACTCCGGGTCGAGCATCCGTGGTCCCTGTTTGACCCACTTGTCCTTCACGCACGGCCTTAAATTGTAGTTCTGCTCGTTGCTGCCGTCCCGCGGATTCTTATGTTGCATGTGGCACGCCTGTGTGCCGCTCGGTTGCTGAGATGTGGCACTTGTCCTCCTGGTCCAAAGTTCACGGCAGAGTCCAAAGTCCGGTGCAGTTCCGTTATTTCCTTTTGCACACACGGCACTTTGGCTCTGCCCGCGAAGTCTCCACTCTCTCACTCTCCGCCATGACTCTCCAAACTCTCTTGTCAGAGTTCTCTCTCTCGACCTCGAAGTCTCCAAACTCTCACTCTACACTTCTCGGTCTCCAAACTCTCTCTCTCCGCCGCGCCGCTACTACGGTAATTCGCCGTAACTGGTAAGCGGCCGGCCATCCGTTATTTTAGCTGCTGCTATTTGTGATGAGTTATTCAACTCCTCACAAAGCGGTCGTGAATTACGCAGAATTAAAAGTCGTCACAATTTGTATATTAACTTTTTCACTCTGTTATAAAGGAAACTAAACAATAATAATAAACTATCATTTCTATACAAAATACTCTACATGTATGTATTGTTAAACACAAGAAAGGAAGCTAGCTTCGGCCAGCCGAAGCTTATATACCCTTGGAGATCATTATTTTTTTGATCCTTCCTATGGGAGCTATATAATATAGACGTCAGAGTTTTGTTCAGTTCTGGCATCCCATGTCGGTGACAATCCCTTAGGCCAAACGCTCGGACGCTGTCGACGTCAGCAGAGCAGTCGGCTCAGCGTCGACATGAAAGAAAGAGAAGCCGATATTTATATATTGCGCTCTCTTTCCTTGTTTTATAATTTGCCTGCACTCGACGCTATCAGTGACAAATTTCGGCCGGTCCCTCATTCTCTGTTTCGCTTTACAGTTATGTTCAGTTAGCAACCAAAATTTGGCCGGTAAAATTTGTGTGACACAGTGACATGTGTATGTCCTTTCATTTTAGGACCATTTTTGTATTCCGAAATAAAATAAATAATTTCGTTTTATAAACTTAAATTGAATTTACGTCGAAAATACATTTAACTAATTTAGTTTATTATTTAAATTGATTTTATATTATTCCATAATAATTTTTAAATAATAAAATATTAAAATTTGTATCTTCATAAAAATTATATTGTGCTTTTACTCAATAGAAAGGGTATACATAGGAGCATTGGCACGCGGCAATAGCGACGATGAATCAAAAGAAAACTGGAAGGCAAAATCATGACTTGCTGTATTTTTTGGCTGTCAATCGATGAAAACAACGTGCTTAAATTTGTGCATAGAAAATTTGTAATTAACGCATTAATAAATAATACAAGTGTTCACCAATTGTATTGAAAGTCAGGTAAGTGACATTTTAATTTATTTATAATTTTCAGTTGATATTAATTAAAATAACTGGTAGGTTTATGTCCCGTTTTCTATTGTTTCTGGGTGGAAAACACTTGCAATATGTACATACATACATACATTTCCCGTGGACAGCGCTAAAAATGCTTAGAATCTCGCTGCGGTCTCTACTTTATTTTAAAAGGTAAATATAAAACAAGAGAGAACGCTATAGTCGGGTTAGTGTCCCGACTATCTAATACCTGTCACTCAGCTAAAGGGAGTGCGAACTCTGAACGCACCAAAAAATCGACGATTTTTTCTATAAAAACTGGTTGGATCGATTTAATTCAAACCTTTTGTATATTATTAAGTGTCATTTAATTAATATATCGGTGGCAAAGCGATTGCTGGAACACTATTCAAAAAAGGAGTTTTGCGGTGTTTACTGTTGTTTTTACATTTCGCTAAAGAATTAAAAAAAAACCCGCACCCTGTGAAAGCTTTTTTTTAATTTTTTATTTTGAAGAATTTTTTTCGATAGTCCAATGTCAAAAATGCGTTTTTCACCTAAAAAATTTGACTTTCGGCTTAAAAATAAAATTATTAAAGTTAAAAAATAAAAAAAAAAAACGTTTTTTTTATGCAGAAAAATTTGCGACACATTTGAAAACGATCGATTGAGCCGTTTAGTAATGCCGATGAACACGGAGAAAAACGCACTTGAAGATGCACTTACGTACCTAAAGTCTTAGAGGTTACGGTTCTAGTTTTAGCATAACTTCTAAAGTTTTTGTCCGATAGACTTAAAACTTATTTTGTTTACACGAATACGATATACCCTTTTACTCTACGAGTAACGGGTATAAATATACAAGTAAAACATATTTTTAAAACGTATGTCTGTCTTTAATTTTTTCAGGATCCTTGGTCAAATATTCACCGTACCCGGACAAATTCATGAGGTCGGCAATCTTACATAAATATTAAAAACAAAAAAAACAAGGGGTATTATTTATAATTAATTGTTTGAAAATGTAAGTAAAACAATTTAACACAAAATACAATTTATAAAATGAAAGAGCAAATAAAAATTAAAAATAAATTTGTATGTATTTTATTTTATGTAATGCAAGGAAAGCATTTTTTTGTACATGAAATTGCTGATGACATTTTTTGATGATGGAATTTAATAAGTGACAAAAGACAAATTCTGAATGTCCATCGTGAAATCATACGGAGCAAAGGAGAAAAAAAATTCGAAAAAATTTCATTTCAGTTGTACTGAGGGAAAAAGCGGAACTTCCATACAATTTTCTCTATGTGGCGTCCTCAGTGCGTCCTGAGGTACAAATGACCTGTCCTCGGGTTTTCCCTTGGTGATTACCGAGGGAAAAGTGACATCTGGAACTGAAGGGTGTTTTTTAGAAACTCATTTTTACTATTATTCATTAGAAATTCACTTTCACTATTCTTAAACACTAATATTATAATTAAAATCTTACGTTCGAGGAAGGGCAGCGCACTCAAAATGTCGAGTTCTTCTAGAAGGTTCTTCACACGTGAGTCGTTAGCGCACTCTTTTATGCTCGCTTTACGTATTCCGAGAAACTTGCCGAAAAAAATGACCATTTGACGAGAGCCGAAGTGAACTTCAGAAGCTTGCCGAAAAATTCCATAGAGAAAGTCTCTCTCATTTTTAATCTCTCTCATTTTTTTTCATCTCTAAGTCAAAGTTGGGGACAATTTTAAGAATGCTTGGGGACGATTTCAAGAGTGTTCAATGAACACTGTTCATGCTTGATAAACGAAATCAAGAATGAGGTATTCTCAAAAAACCAGATCAAGAATACTTTTATTCTCGATTTCAAGAACGTGCTCAAAAAAGTGAGAAGGCAAAATACTGAAATCAAGAAGATACGTTCTTGGTTTTTTCGATCTCAAGATTTCTCAGTGTAGTAGTTCCAAGTAAAAGTGTTGAAAAAAATCGTTTAAAGAAAACCAAACTATTTTAACAAAGCACACTGGGTTAGCCGATCGGATTTTAGCCAAAAATATATTGTTTTTTTTAAGAATATTATTAATACTTTGTAGGTCTTCAATCTTCGTGGTATTTAGCAAAACTTAAAACATTCCTTCTGGGGTGGAAATAGTAGATGGTTCTATATAATAACATATGGTCATTATTTTATTTCTTATGACTTCTGTAGGTTGGTAGAACTATTGGTCATAGGACTGGAACAGATAAAGTCCCTGCGAAGGCATTTTTGCTTTCTCAAGAGAGAAAGAGAGAGTGCTAACTTTGACAGGGACTCGGAGTCCCTGTTAAGCGTTTTCGGCTCGATACAATGCAGGGACCGTAAATAACAGTTATTTGTGATTTTTATTTTAAAAAGACTACTGTGATATTTGTTTTTAAACGTCAAAAATAACGTTCTGTTTACTCTTGTCCACAAAGTATATGCATTTCAACAAATCTGGAAAGCAAATTAACTGTTATTTGTTCATGTCTATAAAGTGCATAAAAACCAGTTAAATTGTTGATTAAAACTTGTACAAATCTCAGTATGCCTTTTAAAATAAAAATCACAAATAACCATAGCTCGCAAATAACTGTTGACCGATTCGTGCGGTCCCCAAATAACTGTTTTTCTCTGAGACTTTGAGCAAACAATCAGAGAGCAACCGATTGAATTGTTCGTACAGAAATTTTGCTCGCACTCAGGCGACGAGCAGTTTTTTCGGCTTTCTTTTGCTCGGCTCGCTTACAGACTGATTGCTCCTGAACGACGTTTTAAAAAGTCTTTTGCGCATGTGTTAACGTTAACGTGCTTGGGCGATATTGCTCTCCCTTTCACTCGCAAGTACTCTCAAAGGGAATACATTGTATAGTTGTATTAGTGAAAAGACTTTTTGCGATGACTTTTTCAGTCAATCGGTCTTTTAATAAGTCTCCCTGTGCGAGCGACATTCGTAACTCTCATTGAACGAGGTTCGTAACAGAGCGTCTCACGAACAGCTCAACGTAAAAGGCTCAACCGAAAACCAAAACGAAAGGAAACGAAGTGTGCTGCGCAGAGAGAGAACGGGGGGCATGCTATTTTTCGGTTGTTCTCGGGAGTAGAGCGTAAGGAAAAAAACGGTTAACAGTTATTTGCATGCTTTGCAAATAACTGTTATTTACGGTCCCTGATAGAATGACAGCTGGTTTCCCAAAGTCAACTAAGAGGAAGAAACGAAATCACAGCTGACTTCTCCTTTGAATTGAACCCAAACAGCTGATGAAATAATCGAAGCACGCCATTTTTTGCGCTTTACAACATAATTCTGTGCGGTAACAGCACTCTATATTTTTTTCTCGTTTAGATAAATTAAAGCAGTCGAGAAAGCGGATTTGCTTTTACGAACAGATGGCTATCAGGGACTTTGACAGGGACTCGAGAAACCGGCCCATAGTCGCAGTATTGGTTGCGCTCATGGTCGAATTTGTAGGCGACAGTTTGATGAGCTAGATTGCAGTCAAACTGAGCAAAATGACCTAAGAAGTGGTTAAGGGCGGCAAAACAAAAATTTTGGAATAATGAAATTCTAAAAAAACATGGAAGAAAAATAAAAAAATGTACAAAAATATGGATCTTTGCGTTAAAGAGCTATAAGCGCATTTTAAATTGCAAAAGAAAGGTTAGAAAAAAAAACACAACAAATGTACTCCATTTTAGATCGAAGGATTAGTGTCCAAATAGTCCAATAAAGGTGTATGGAACTTATTTCTTTTACCCTATAACGTTAACAGCGAAAGTAAGTTTCGTACTGTTATTACCCCAGTGTTGAGGCTTAACCAGTTTAAAAAGTATATCGACATTTTGCAAAGTTCCTCGTAGGCTTTGCAATTGACTTCGAAATGCTGTAGGAAAAAGTTAACGCCAAAAGAACAGCGTTTCCGGTGATACCAGTCTCATTCCAAAGGCCCCCTTCTCCCCTATGCTTTCCGACCCTATAAAGTATAGGGGAGAGGTCTGTAATTTGGGACGGTCTGTAAGTTGTGACACTCAATTTTCTTAAAACTTTTCCACTAAAAAAATTTTTTTTTATTTTTTTTTTTGTAGTCCTTTTTAGTAACAAAACTTTTGGGGAAAACATTATAAGCCAGGCTCTAGCCAGATTTAAGCTGTGTGAGTCGTGCACTATTTTTCATTAGTATATTAACTGTTAACTAATTAAAAAAAGAATCAGCTTAATGTGACAGTCAGAAAAACAGTTATTAATTTTTTCCCGAAACATCCCATTTTGTGTAAGTTGAGACACTTTGAGCGTGTAAGTTGAGACCAGGGCTGTGAACCCATATTATTTTTGCATGGGTTCCGTTCGGGGTTCAAACCTAATCGATAGATAATGTTCCGGTTTGCGAACCGGTTCAATGATGAGCCGGAGCAGGGTTAAGGTTCGAACCAGGGTTCAAAAATTTTTTTTTAATGAAATAATAAAGTCAACATTTATTTCCATGTATTTTCATTGAAATATGTACCATAACATTAAGACTTATAAGTAAAGTTACTAGATTTATGATTTATAAAGTGTTTACCAGTTAAGGCAAAGAGTTTACTCTTTGCTTTAATCATGTAATTTTAATGTGGGCATACTGCGAAAAGTTTTGGAAGATGATAGTAATATATTATTAGATTGTTTGAGTTAGATGCAGTCATTGCATAGCCAAAAAAATTTGCGCATTTTTATTTCCCTTAGTAAATAAACTCTATTTTAATATGATCAGAAACCCCCCACACTGTTGAATAAAAAAACACGAACACACAAAATAAATTTTTCGTAAACCGAACCGAATATCAAAAAAAAAAGTTCCGGTTTGGTTCCGGTTCAATTATAAAAAAAATTCGGGGCTCCGGTTTACGGTTCGGTTCGTTTTCTAAAACAAGTGAACCACTCCGGTTCGGAGTGGTTCAGCTCCGGAGTGGTTCACAGCCCTGGTTGAGACACCCGTTTTTCATATAAAAAGGTCTTAGCCCGACAGAGGTCGCTTTCTGCCTAGTACATTTCTTTGATATTAGGGGAAAAGTGAATGTTCAATGAGCCTTTTTATACCCGTTACTCGTAGAGTAAAAGGGTATATTGCATTCGTGCAAAAGTATGTAACAGCTAGAAGGAAGCGTTTCCGACCCCACAAAGTACATATATTCTTGATCAGGATCACTAGCCGAGTCGATCTAGCCATGTCCGTCTGTCCGTCTGTCTGTCTGTCTGTCTGTCTGTCTGTCTGTCTGTCTGTCTGTCTGTCTGTCTGTCTGTCTGTCTGTCCGTATGACCGCTGAGATCTCGGAAACTATAAAAGCTAGAAGATTGGCATTTTGCATGCAGATTCTAGGGGCTCCTACGCAGCGCAAGTTTGTTTCAAAAAGGTGCCACGCCCCCTCTAACGCCCACAAGCTCCCTTTAACGCCCACAGTTTTGAAGCTATTATGAAAATAGTAACTGATATGTATTCGCTTCGTCAAGACCTATCGATTGGCCAAGTGAAAAAGTGCCACGCCCACTCTAACGCCCACAAACCCAATAAACGCTTAAACCTGACCAGCGCCTACATTTCCGCCTTTCATGACCAGTAGTACCAATATCTGGCGGTAGATGGCGCAATTCAATATACACTAGCGCCATATAGGAAATGGCATTGGAAAAAATCTGCCTTTTTTTCTGTGGTCACTCTAATTGACAATATGTTAATACAAATTTTAAATTATTTGAAATGGGGCGCGCATTTTGTCTCTTTTTGCTCGTATACGTTTTTCACAAGTGCATTCACCTGCGCTAGAGAAAGACGGAAGATGTGCTAGGCAGAATTGAAAGTTTTAGAAAGCCTCTTCTAGAAAGATATCTCTGGGTACAAATCGAGCGGCGAAAAACATATAAGAAGGCATATTTCTATTAAGTTGTTTAGCTGAGTTACGGGTATCTAATAGTCGAGGCACTCGACTATAGCGTTCTCTCTTGTTTAATTGTTATTTGGTCTAAGTTCTTCAAAAATGGATGGGAAGTAATTTAAGACGAACTAAAATTGATTAAATTAACATAAATAAATAGTTTTTAAAAGTTTGGGGTACTTTTATTGTGAGTATTATTGACTTATAAAAGTGTCCCAACTACAGACCTCTTTTTCAAAATGTCGTTTTTTGACACTTTTCAAAAAAAATTATTTTTTGGTTTTCCCTAACAAAAAAAAAATTTTTACTTGGTTTTTTTAAAGCTAGTAGACTAACCTATCGATCAGTACCAAATACGTGAAGTATCACAAGTGAATGTCGAAATGGCAGATTAAAAACAAAAGGTGTACCAACCTACAGACCTCTCCCCTATATATTCTTGATCAGGGTCACTAGCCGAGTCGATATAGCCATGTCCGTCTGTCCGTCGGTCTGTCTGTCCGTCCGTCCGGATGAACGCTGAGATCTCGGAAACTATAAAAGCTAGAAAGTTGGTATTAATAATGTTGATTCTTGGTCATCCTACGCAGCGCTAGTTTGTTTCATCGATGTCCCACGCCTCCTCTAACGCCTACAATCGTACTTAAACGATTTTATAATGTGTCTGGCGGCCACACCTTAAAGAATTTAAAACAAGAAAGGAAGCTACCTTCGGCCAGCCGAAGCTTATATACCCTTGTAGATAAAAGAATACTCACTCGGTGCAGTTCCAGGGATTCCAGATTCAGCGTTTCGATTTATTTCAATTTTGTTTTTAAGTAGTCAAGAATCAAAACGCCTACTTCCTACAAAGTTACAATGAATTTTCTTATATTTGTTTGGGAGCCTTAAGATATAGTGGTCCGATCCGGCTCGCTCCGACATATGTACTACCTGCAATAGAAAGAAGACCTTCGGGAAAGTTTCATCGCGATAGCTTTAAAACTGAGAGACTAGTTCGCATAGAAACGGACAGACGGACAGACGGACATGGCTAGATAGACTCGGCTATTGGTGCTGATCAAGAATATATATACTTTATGTGGTCGGAAACGTCTCCTTCACTGCGTTGCAAACATCTGACTGAAATTATAATACCCTCTACAAGGGTATAAATATATAAATGCAATTTTATAGTGTTTATTAATACCTATCGAAATGTAGAAGATATTTTTCAAATCGGACTATTCATTATTCCTGGCACTGCTAGCTGAGTGACCGGAATCAGATAGTCCGGACACCCGTTACAAAGTAAACATGTAATAAAATGTACCAAATCATGTCAATTAAAAATATATTTAGAAATAAAAAACAAGAAAGGAAGCTAACTTTGGCCAGCCGAGGCTACCCTTCCAGATCTTTCCTAACAAATTACAAATTACAAAATGTTAAATTTAGTAATATTTGGTCATGATATTTTTATCCTTTTATGGAGCAAGATGTTACTATAATGCTTACTTCTTTTTTTTGCTAAGAGTTAAGTTTCATCATCGTCATTTAAGTTGAAAATATTAATGAAAGTTGACTGGCAAGCTTACAGACCTCCTCATTCAATTATTTATAAAACACTAGCAATACCCGAAGCGACGTTGTTCGCTAATATAAGCAAAGCATTTATTGCTGATTTTCTCATATTTCCAAATTCAAATTAATATCCGAGTAAAATCCCGCCTAACCTTAGCTAAACAGTAAACCCACCTAAAGCGCACTTAAATTCTATCCATATCCTTCTAGCCATAACATACCTTACCGTAACACTGCATTAACCCTAATATTACCTCACCTTAACCCCACTTATTTTATTCTCACCCTTTGCATAATTTTTTAGCACCCTAATGCTGTTTTCACTATTTCCTCGTCTTTCCTCGTCTTAACCCACCCTAACACCAGTTTTCCTCTTCTTAGCTAACCTAACTTTAGTCTTACCTGAAAACAAGAAAGGATGCTAGCTTCGGCCAGCCGAAGCTTATATACCCTTGCAGATAAAGCAAACACCTATAGTTTAATGCTTACTCTGTGCAGTTCCAGGAATTCCAGATTCAGCGTGCCTATTATTTACATTTTGTTTTTAAGTTGTCAAAAATCAAAACGCCTACTACCTACAAAGTTACAGTGAATTTTCTTATATTTGTTTGAATATTCGTATGGGAGCCTTAAGATATAGTGGTCCGATCCGGCTCGCTCCGACATATGTACTACCTGCAATAAAAAGAAGACTTTCGGGAAAGTTTCATCGCGATGTCTTTAAAACTGAGAGACTAGTTCGCATAGAAACGGACAGACGGACAGACGGACATGGCTAGATAGACTCGGCTATTGGTGCTGATCAAGAATATACCTACTTTATGTGGTCGGAAACGTCTCCTTCACTGCGTTGCAAACATCTGAATGAAATTATAATACCCTCTGCAAGGGTATAAAAATGTTTCCTTACTATACTTACCTACTTTAACTTCACTTTTTCTTATTTAAACTTGTTTGTCACCTTGACCCAAACGAACCGTAACTTTCTTACCTTCACATTTACATCACCTTTACACCTTCTTTACATTACTTTTACCTCAATCTATCTAATACCTCCGTAATCGCAACTTAACCCCGCACTAACCTCACCTTATAATATTATATAAATATATAATTTTTGTCAGCTTAGCGAACGCAGAGAAAAACTCTTACTATTTCTTTTAACGTTTTTTCGAACAGATCTAAAGCCCAAAAACCTTAAAAACTTAAAAAAGAATATATCAAATGACTCTCTCTGCTCTCTCGCTCTGCTTCTGCTCACGTTGTTTTTGTGAGAGAGCTGTGTTCGGAATTCGTTCGTGAGTGCTGCGAACTGCCGAAGCATACAAAAACAACGTGCTGCCAAACAGGCCCCATAAACCCCCGCAATCTTACAAAAAAATCATTTAAAATCAACCGTTGGTCCAAAAAAAAAATTGCTTACTGATTGTATGGCATAGCTCCACACTTTAAACCAAAAACGGATCCGATCGCATAATCGGTGCGGAAAAAATAATTACGTGCCCCCAACCGGAAGTCGGTTGGGGCTCATCTTCTGGGCTCTCAAAGATTTCCACAAATAAAGCTTAAAATAAAACAAGAACGGAAGCTACCTTCGGCCAGCCGAAGCTTATATACCCTTGTAGATAAAGTAATGCTCACTCGGTGCAGTTCCAGGGATTCCAGATTCAGCGTTTCTATTTTAATTTAGTTTATTCATAAATAGGAAAGAATCAAAATGCCTACTTCCTACAAAGTTACAATGAATTTTCTTATATTTGTTTGAATATTCCTATGGGAGCCTTGAGATATAGTGGTCCGATCCGGCTCGCTCCGACATATGTACTACCTGCAATAGAAAGAAGACTTTCGGGAAAGTTTCATCGCGATGGCTGTAAAACTGAGAGACTAGTTTGCATAGAAACGGACAGACGGACAGACAGACAGACGGACAGACGGACATGGCTAGATAGACTCGGCTATTGGTGCTGATCCAGAATATATATACTTTATGTGGTCGGAAACGTCTCCTTCACTGCTTTGCAAACATCTGACTGAAATTATAATACCCTCTACAAGGGTATAAATATCAACTTGTTTGGTTGAAAACTGTGGGAATGGTTCATGTTTTAATCCCGCGATTTCGCATTTTTCAAAAGTCCTGGGAGACCTTAGGAGCCGAATTTTAAAAAATCCTTTCTTAGTGCACACCTCTAACATACGATTCAGACCCAATTTTTTTCCAGAATTTTAGGTCTTACGGTTTGGGATGGGGAAACATGACGCAACTCGACATCTACTTTTTTATAGTAATACTCGATTATTCTTCACCGAAAAATAATTTTGTTTTAATATTTTTTTTTCAGTAATTTGGGAAATGTTTATAAAGAGCGTGGGCAATTGCAAGAAGCTTTAGACAACTATCGCAGAGCTGTCCGCCTAAAGCCTGACTTTATTGATGGATACATAAATTTGGCTGCAGCATTAGTAGCTGCGCGTGATATGGAGTCTGCTGTTCAAGCATATATTACAGCGTTACAATATAATCCGGTAAGCTTTCTCTTTAATATTGAAAATAACACTTTTTATAAATCTTTATGTAGGAACTGTATTGTGTGCGCAGCGATCTTGGAAATCTACTTAAAGCCCTTGGTCGTTTGGAAGAAGCCAAAGTATGTAAAAACCAGCCATCGTAAAATAGCACTCACTACTTATTTGGCCATGTTGATCATAAGAGCACAGCAGATCTCTAGTGAAGACTTTGAAAATACATATCACTGTATTTTTGATTTCGTAAACAGAAGCTTGGTAATTCATGTATTGCTAAGACTAGATATTTCGTGGTCTGCCATTCTGCTCTTTTACGAAACCTGAGGGAAACCGCCAAATACCACAAAGAATAAATTAACTTAATCTTTATATTTTTTTGTAGGCATGTTACCTGAAGGCGATTGAAACGTGTCCTGGCTTCGCAGTTGCCTGGAGTAATTTAGGATGCGTGTTTAACGCTCAGGGAGAGATTTGGTTGGCAATACATCACTTTGAAAAAGCTGTAACTCTTGACCCCAACTTTTTGGACGCGTACATTAATTTGGGAAATGTTCTGAAGGAGGCGAGAATATTTGACAGGTAGGTAGTGTAATTTCAATCAGAAAATCGCAAACGACTCCACATTAAGGGCCGTTTTCTCGTCCGTACTTTAATTTGTCTGCCGGGACAACGGAGCGATAAACAAAAAATGGTTTACTCGTCCTTATGTTAGCAAAGGTTGCGACAAATTTTGTCTCGGTACTTCATCCACCGTGCAAAATTTGTGCGGTTGGATTGTGCGCAATTGTTGCCAGACATTTGAGCGTTGTCAATCTGGTTCCACTCTTCATTCGAAAACAGGTGATTATATTTACAGTTAAATATAATTCAAAATTGCTAAGGTCATCCAATTTATTTTAAAACAAGAAAGGAAGCTAGCTTCGGCAAGCCGAAGCTTATATACCCTTGCAGATTATTCCTATTAATTTACAAATCGCAAAAATGTTAAATTTCCTATTATTTTACATTAACACATTACATTATATGATATAGTAGTCCGATCTTTTTAAAATTAAAATCGAAATTCGGAAATATTTAAAAATAGTCATATCCCAGAGTAGAAGAGAATGTAATAAAAATCAACAAAAATATAATTTGTTTTCCTATTAATTTCCATTTAATTTTTCGACCGTTCCTATGGCAGCTATATGATATAGTGATCCGATTTTTAAAATATTTAATTCGAAATTCAGAAATATATAAAAAATAATATTCCCAAGAGTAAAAAGTAATACTTGAAAAATCACCGAAGCTAGAATTTTTTAACGTTTTTTTTTCCGATCGTTCCTATGGGAGCTGTAAGATATAGTTGTCCGATCCGGTCGGTTGCGACATATATACTACCTGCAATAGAAAGAAGACTTTTGGGAAAGTTTCATCCCGATCATCAAAAACTGAGAGACTAGTTTGCATAGAAACAGACAGACGGACAGACAGACAGAAGGACAGACGGACATGGCTAGATCGACTCGTCTTGTAATGCTGATGAAGAATATATATACTTTATGGGGTCGGAAACGTCTCCTTCACTGCGTTGCAAACTTCTGACTGAAATCATAATACCCTCTGCAAGGGTATAATGAATTCCCTGGCAATTTCTCTGAAGTGTGAACTTATAGGCGCAGATATCAAGACCAAAGAAATTACTTCCAACATTACAGTGATGAAGAATTTGTTAAAAGGGTTCGCTTGCGAAAAAGCGGTGCTATTTGTTTTGCAAAAAATTGTTTTGCGACATGAATCTAAAGTAATGAAGTAAGTGCATTCATTTGATTTTACTAATTCTATATAGTCAAAAACCATTATTGCAGGGAAACGACAATATAGTCATGGGTTAATTTTCTAATAACTCTTAGATTCTACGCAACTGGCAGTTTTCTTATAACTGTTGGCGATTGTTAAGCAAGTTCCTTTTGCTATAACGTCTTTTTCAAAACAATTTATGAAGTACCTGCGTATTGAAGATCTTCAATAGACAAGTTTCCGAAAGTCTTTGGAGCCATAGATTGCACGCATGTAAGAATTCAATCTCCCGGAGGCGATTCCGAAGGCACCGGTCCTGTTCATCGGCAATTTTTTTTTAATGCGAAACTTTCTTTCTGCCGACATGGTTTTTTATTAGTTTTAAATTTTGTTTATATCATTAGCTGTTAGTATGACTGTATATCGATAGTTTTTCGATTAATTTTTGACAATTAGTTAACTCTTCTGTTGTGGGGCTGCCACCCAGTCTGAAATTAGTGCGCCTTTTATTTGGAGTTTTAAATGACGGACGAGAAAACGAAAACCGATTTGCCACCGGGATAAATTTATCCTTCCGTTAGCTAAATTTTACTTTGCAGGACGGACGAGAAAACGGCCCTAAGTATATATTTACTGAATTAGCACCAACATCCGAGTCCGTCTTTGTCCGTTTCTATGTGCCTCGCACTTTTAAACCTATAGGACGAAACTTGCCCAAAGCTGTTCTTTCCACCATTGGATCTTATGGATCTTATAGGGAAAATAATAGAAAAAACATTATAATTTTGTAGGAAGTAGGCGTTTGGATTTTTGACAAATTAAAAACAATAGGTTGGTAATGGTTTAAAATAAAAACAAGAGATAACGCTATAGTCGGGATGGTGTCCCGACCATCTAATACCCGTCACTCATCTAAAGGGAGTGCGAGGGAGATTGATATATAAAATTTTTTTGATTGCGCATATCTTTTTAATGAATAGTCCGATTTGAAATATGTCTTCTACATTTCGATACGTATAAATATACACAAAAAATTGCATTTATACTTCTCGGAAATCTATAAAGGTGTGGGCGCCAGACAGATTTTAAAATCGTGGCTAATGTGGTATAATATATGTAAAGGAGTGTAGGGTAATGTGACGAACTCGTCGAATCTCACATATGACGTCACGATAAAAATTCCAAATAAATGTAGTCGTCTCCTCTTATCCTCTTTTTCCAGTAATATTATTAAGAAGTCACGTAATTTGTTCGTGTGGTAATTTTTTCTAAAAAGGTGGTGCACAAACTAGCAAACCTATTCAATTTATTTGTGTTTCAGCAGTGCCAGAGCGAAGATAAGTGGAAAATAAAATCAGATGAATATATGCTCGTGTAAATGAGATCTTAATCAACAGTTTTAGGTACCTGGCTTTTTTATACCCGTTACTCGTAGAGTAAAAGGGTATATTGTATTCGTGCAAAAGTATGTAACAGGGAGAAGGAAGCGTTTCCGACCCTATAAAGTATATATATTCTTGATCAGGGTCACTAGCTGAGTCGATATAGCCATGTCCGTCTGTCCGTCCGTATGAACGCTGAGATCTCGGAAACTACAAAAGCTAGAAGGTTGAGACTTTCCACACATATTCTTGGGCTTCCTACGCAGCGCAAGTTTATTTCAGCCGAGCGCCACGCCCCCTCTAACGCCCAAAATCGCCCACTTACAATTTTAAAATGTGTCTGGCGCCCACACCTTTAAAGATTTCCGAGAAGTATAAATGCAATTTTGTTGTGTATAATTATACCTATTGAAATGTAGAAGACATTTTTTAAATCGGACCATTCAATAAAAAGTTATACGCGATCAAAAAAATGGCATATATCCATCTCCCTCGCACTCCCTTTAGCCGAGTGACGGGTATTAGATAGTCGGGACAACAACCCGACTATAGCGTTACCTCTTGTTTTTGTTTGCGCCGTTTGCGAGTGACACCGTTTTTGCTCCAAGTGTACCTTGTAGGGTATCGTGACGAACCTTATGTAGGGTATGGTGACAAATTTTTTTATTCACGAATTTTAATTGTTAACGTTGATTTTGTGTAAAAAACTATAATATTACCTGATAACATTAAATGCTGCATTTTTATTGTAGTTTTGTATTCATCTTAGTTGTGTCGTCAGTTGGAAAGGATGGTTCACGCCAAACGCTGTGGGATTTAACTCCGATGGAATTTCGAATCGTACTTTTACAGAAATATGCTCAGTGTATGTCAGCAACTTTCTGCTTTGACACTTAAAAAAAATTGATTTTTAGAAAAGTTACATTCAAAAAACGAATCGTTCGTCACCTTACCCTACATTCCCCTATATACAGGGGTGGTAAAAAGTATTTTCACAAATGTTAATGTCTTTCTGTACTTATATTTTGAACTTATAATATAAACTTTTGGCACCTATAGAAAGAGCACTTCAATTCCGTTTAAATGACACAAAAATTGTCTTAACCCATTAAGACCCCTTTGAAAAGTGGGCAAATTTTGCGAAATTCAAATTTTCAACTTTTTTCCTGGGGCTTAAAACAAAAATGTTTTGATGCAAAGTTGTTCCCCAATCAAAATTAATAATAACTGCAAAAACAAATTTTTCAAAATATTTTTCCTTGTATTTTTTATGATTTTTTGAATGGAGACCTCTCAGTAAAATTTTGTATGAAAAGGAAGAAAAAGCGGCAAAAATAGCTATTTTCAAAAAATCATAAAAAATACAAGGAAAAATATTTTGAAATTTTTTTTTTTGCAGTTATTATTAATTTTGATTGGGGAACAACTTTGCATCGAAAAATTTTTGTTTTAAGCCCCAGAAAAAAAGTTGAAAATTTGACTTTCGAAAAAAATTGTCTAATTTGCCCACTTTTCAAAGGGTGCTTAATGGGTTAAGAAAATTTTTGTGTCATTTAAACGGAATTGAAGTGCTCTTTCCATAGGTGCCAAAATGTTTATATTAAAAGTTCAAAATATGAGTACAGTTAACATTCAAATTTGTGAAAATACTTTTGACTAGGGTTGTATATGTAAACATACATATCTGCATACTTAGTTTTCGATTTTAACGGGTGGTATTTGTGAATTTGCGGTGTACAAAAATTAGGAGCAATTTAGTGCTTTGATTTAAGATATCTAAAATATATTGATATTTTTTATTGATACCTATGCCAAAAAAAATGGTTAAATCAAAGGCTATATAGATTTTAGTTTTAAAGAAAATCGTTAGAGGACATTATTAATGATTATTTTTTTTTGTTTTATTTTCCGCCTAACAAATAACGCTTACTTTCTGATTTTTATTTTCTGATTAAAAAATAAAACTTATTCCTTCAGTTTTATTTTTCGAGGTCTTATTTCTTTGAATTCAAGAGGTTAGGTCTTAAAAGAGGTTAGCAAATATACTAAGTAGAACACGGCGAACACATTAAGGATATTTTTTATTTGCACAATTACCGGGAACCGCCAAAAACAAAGACAAAGTACTCGCCTTAAGCAAGTAGAGCAAAGAAATAAGTAACGCTGCAGTCGTGTTCCTTGTCTTCCCAATTAAAATGGGCACATAAGAGCGTTCCTAGCGTTCGGTAGTGACACCGCTGACCATGCAAGGCATCTAAACTTAGTTACTCTTAACTTTTTTGGCATGTATTGAGAAAAATCAATTTCAGTTTACCCTGCAACAAAATTAAAGAAGTTTTACAAACTCAAGGCCTTATATCTGGACGTTGATGCACTGTGGTCAGTACAATGAAGTGGCCCTTACGACACTAAGCAATGCTTGTTACGCGCGGAGCCCTACACCGTTTTAGGCGAGTAAACGAAATCGCGGACAAAGAAAAAAACAATTTCACAATAGACAATTAAAAATACATGCAGGTCAAAATACGAATAGTCAAGATACATAAGTAAAACTACTTATTTGCTAGGTAGGATAGTATTAATGATTTAAAGATAGGCAGTGGGTCGGTAGTAGATATTAGGTGGTATAGTCTATTATAGTCATTGCAGAATACTCTAAAAGGTTCATGCATTGCATAATAAGAGATACAATGATTTAGAACTAGAAGAATATAGTTTCTTGTGAATCTATTAGGCACATTAAAATGCAGGCGACCCAGTAACTCGGGGCTCTTCACATCACCATGAATAAGATTCCTGATAAATGTAATACCGTTCTTCGGTTAACTAATGATGGTAAATTAATTAGAAGTAGTCTACTAGAGTATAATGGCAGTATTAGGCTTGTATCCCAGTTAAGTCCCCGAAAGGCAAATATTTAAAAGTTTTTTGCACAGACTCAATTCGGTCTATATGCACCCCATATTGGGGACTCCAAACTGGAGCGCAGTACTCAAGAATTGGTCGGACTAATGAAATAAACAAGGTCTTGGTGACATAGGGATCATCGAATTCCTTCGACCACCTTTTGATAAATGCAAGTACGCCCCTGGCTTTATTTACCATGGTAGTAATGTGATCAGAAAATTTAAGTTTAGGATCCATATAGACTCCAAGGTCGTCAGCATGCGTTATTCTATTCACAACCGCTCAAAGTATAAGTTGAATAGTAAGGGCTGACACGAAAAAAGGTCATTAGTTTACACATAGAACCATTCAAATTTATGTCATTATTCATGCACCATCTTTGAAATGCATTGAGATCTGATTGTAAAGCCAAACTTTGTGCGGAATCATTAAATTGCAGGCACAACTTAACGTCATCTGCGTACAAAACTACACGTGAGTTCGTAAGGACTAGAGGAAGGTCATTTATAAATAATTTAAACAGGAGCAAACTAAGATGATTTTCCTGTGCAATAGAAAGAAGACTTTCGGGAAAGTTTCATCGCGATAGCTTTAAAACTGAGAGACTAGTTCGCATAGAAACGGACAGACGGACAGATGGACAGACGGACATGGCTAGATAGACTCGGCTATTGGTGCTGATCAAGAATATATATACTTTATGTGGTCGGAAACGTCTTCTTTACTGCGTTGCAAAAATCTGACTGAAATTATAATACCCTCTACAAGGGTATAAAAATGACCCTTTGAGTCCTGCCATACAAATAACTTAAGATCCACCTAAGGAGATCATCAGGAAACCCTAAGAGGTCCAATTTCCGAACTAAAATCGGATGGTTTACAGAATCAAACGCCTTACTGAAATCAGTGAAAACCACATCTGAAGATTTTTTCTGAAACCATTTAACAAAAAACAAATGAAGTAAACTCCAAAAGGTTAGTTGTCGTTGACCTACGTTTTATAAATCCGTGCTGACACGAGGAAATAAGAGACCTACAACTGCGTTGCAAATGGGGAGTAATAATGTTCTCAAAGAGCTTGGGAATAGCTGATAGCTTTGAGATACCTCTGTAATTACATGCGTTCAATTTTTATGAAGCGGGATAACAAACGATTCCTTCCATTTAAGCGGGAAATCTGATGTTTCTAAAGACAAAGTAAAAAGTTTGTGCAATGGTCTGCACAATGTCTCAGCGCAATACTTAAGGACACATCCAGGGACTCCGTAAGGACCCGGAGAGTAGACTGGTTTGACCCTTTGCAGACTTAAAAGTGAGCTTTCACTTATAACAGGACAAAAAACTGACTTAGGCATGTCATATGGGTAAGACTGATCTGACGGACTTGATGTTGAAAAGGTGGTTTGGAAAAACTGTGCAAAAAGAACGGCTATGGCCTGATCTGTGTTTGCGGCAGAATTTTCAAATTTAAGGGTTAATGGGTAGCTTGAAGATTTACGCTTTGTGTTAACAAAATTATAAAACTGTTTTGGATTCAGTGTAAACTGCGTCTTGCACTGAGCGTTAAGCACGGTAAAATCCGAACGAGCACTTAAGTATTAGAGCCCTGTATGAATCATTCAATTATTGTTTTATCATAGTATGCCATGAAATTTCTGATTTGTTTAATTCAATTCTATGTGAAATAAATTGAATGTTGTTCTAATTCATTTCGAATTGAATGAATCCAATGAATTATTTAATGAATTTTTTGAATTTTTCAGATTTTTTTTGTGCTTTCTTTTGAGAACAAAAAGTGGAAAATTTTTAACAAATCAATGTTAACTGCATAGTAAATAAAATTCAGGCAGATTTAATCACAAAATTATGGCCCTTTCTTCTTTAAAATAAATTGTCGTTTGAATTATTTCAGTATTCATGCCATTCATTCATTCAATTCTATTAAACTCAAAATTCAAATTCATTCAATTCTATTAAACTCAAAATTCTAATTAATTCATTCATATAAAAGAAAAAATTCAAAATAATTCATTAAAACCATTCATGCCGGGCTCTATTAAGTATCGGAAAAGGCAGCTTGTGATCCGGAAGCTCTAAACTTTTTGTAGACTTCACCTTTTTAAAGTCGTGACAACTCTTTACTAAACCACGGAGGTTGGCTAGAAATTTTAGGATAATACGTAGGAACGCATGTATCAAAAACTGCGTTTAATACATTATAAAATATATTAACAGCTTCAGCCATATTGGAATATAAGTACAGATTAGACCAATCCGAGCAAGCGATAAGGCTATTGATAAGTGCAAAGTTTGCTCTACGAAAGCAGGGGATGCGTTTAGCTGACTTTTCAGATATTTCAATTAATTTTTGTTAAAATATACCAAATTTAAGTATCGATATATACTAAGAACACATTGTACTCATCCCCAATCGATTGTTCCTTCCCTAAGTCTGTTGCCGCAAGCGCGTGTGTCGCGCGTATTACTAAATAAAGAACACATATTATTACTCTCAAATCCCTCGTTTAACAACAGGTTATGATCCCAGAACGCTTAAAACTGCGCGTAAAGTGAGAGTAGTAAGAATTAAGTGGATAATTTGTGAAAAACCAAATTAAGTGCATCAGAAGAACGTGTAACAAAGAAATTATAGGACAAAAAAAAATGAGTTTCGCGAACATTAAAATAGATCCGCTCGGAAGAGATAATTATGATACGTGGAAAATACAAATTTAAGCTCTTTTAATTAAGAATGATGTGTGGAAATACGTGAGTTGTCAGTGTAGTAGGCCAACAAATTCCCAAGAAAAAGCCTTGGAGTGGGACATAAATGACTCTAAAGCGAAATCGGATTCTATCCATTTCCACATCTGAGTTGAGGCAGGTAAAGAACTGCGAAACATCGAAACAGTTACGGGAGAAACTAGAAAGCGTATACCAGTCAAAAGGTCCAGCGCGTAAGGTGCATTTGTTGAAATCGCTTATATTGCTAAAAATGCAAAACGGAGACGATATGCACAGTCACTTGCAAAAGTTATTTGACAATCTCGACAAAATTCGTGAAATGGACATGCAAGTAATGGATGATCTCGTGACGATTCTGCTGCTTTACAGCATTCCAGAGGAAACACAGGACAAATTACCTGAGCCAGAAGTGCTGAAAACCAAAATGATGGAAGAATACGAAGCGCGTAAAAGAAACAACATTGAACCGGTACACGACGCCATGTTTACAAGGAAAAATTATAAGTTCGCTCCAAATGCAATTACAAACTTTAAATTCAAGTGTTTTAATTGCGAAAAAATAGGGCACAAGGCCAAAGATTGTAAGGAAGGCAATAAAAAAGAGAGAGAATACAGCGGCGAACCGAAAAGCACACTCAAAAAACAAGAAAGGAAGCTAGTTTCGGCCAGCCGAAGCTTATATACCCTTGCAGATCATTCCTATTAATTAACAAATCGCAAAAATGTTCAATTTTCTAATATTTCTCATTAATTTTCCGATCGTTCCTATGGCAGCTATATGAAATAGTCGTCCGATTTTGATCAAATTAAAATTGAAATTCGAAAATATTTAAAAAGAGTCATATCCTAGAGTAGAAGATAATACAATAAAAACCAAAGAAGCTAGAATTTATTTCCTATTACTTTTCCATTAATTTTCCGATCGTTCCTATGGCAGCTATATGATATAGTAATCCGATTTTTTAAATAATTAATTCGAAATTAAAAAATATTTAAAAAATAACATCCCCAGAAGTAGAAGGTAATATTTCAAAGAACACCGAAGCTACAATTTTTTAAAGTTTTTTTTCCGATCCTTCCTATGGGAGCTATAAGATATAGTTGTCCGATCCGGTCGGTTCCGACATATATACTACCTGCAATAGAAAGAAGACTTTTGCGAAAGTTTCGTCCCGATAGCTCAAAAACTGAGAGACTAGTTTGCGTAGAAACAGACAGACGGACAGACGGACATGGCTAGATTGACTCGTCTTGTGATGCTGATCAAGAATATATATACTTAATGGGGTCGGATACGTCTCCTTCACTGCGTTGCAAACATCTGACTGAAATCATAATACCCTCTGCAAGGGTATAAAAACAGCCCGAAATCGCCATTAAATCAAGAAATTCGCCATGAATTTCAGTCGATGGTGATTTACCGTATTTTTTAGAAAGGAACTTTCTAAAATTTAGAAAAAAATTTCTGAAAAGCAGAAATACTTTTCTAAAGTCAAGAAAAATTGCCATAGAATTCAAAAAATTTCCTAAAATCCAGAAAGTACTTTTCTTGAAAATATAATTTATTTTCTTAAAATGAGAAAGGACTTTTTTATTTTCAGAAAATTTTCTTTATTAATAAAATGTATATATATTTATTTTACTATTTGATTTCCTAAACAAGAAAGAGAAAAGAAAATAAAAAAGATAAAAAGAAAATTATTAATATTTCCTAAAAAAAAGGAAAACAAAACAAAAAAAAATAATAAATATTTCCTAAACAAAAAGAGAAAAGAAAACAAAAAAAGATAAAAATAACATTATAAATATTTCCTAAGCAAAAAAAAAAAAAAAAAAAAAAAAAGATAAAAATAAAATTATTAGTATTTATTATAAGTATTTAATATATTATTATTAAAATTTACTTACTTACTGCCAAATTATCAACAATACCTGAAATTGAAATTATTCCTGCAATCGAAAAAAAAATTAATATTAGAGAAGGATGGTATTTGCGCCCTGCAATATTATTAATAGCCAAATCTTTTAAAATAGTATGCCCTTTGCTTACCATAAATTTTCACACACTTACCAAATTTATATTTAAATTTCTTACCTATTAATTGCCTCTTAGAAGATCGCACTTTAACTTTCTTAAATAGGCTCAACACAAACTTATTACTTTGAATGCTCATCCAAAACTGAGCACACGGGTTTAAGATGCAGCGCAACGCAAGCAACTCTCTCGCGAGAGACTGCATTTCCAAAACAACAACGCAATAAAAGTTACAGCTACGCACAAGAAAATTCTCGATCATACGCACAAACACACATAAACATCGCAACGCGCCGCGGACTAACCCCTTGTCTTCTTCTTTTTCGTTTCGAAGAAAGAATGAGAAGCATAAAAGAAATACAAAAAGTTTTTCTTAAATCTATGGTGATTTTCTAATTCTACTTTTCTGTTTTCAAGAAAAGATTTTTTTTAATTCAGAAAAATTCTTAAAATTTAAAATAACGTTATGGCGAAATCGCCATTAATTTAAGAAAACTTTTGAAGAGCAAACTAGGAAAAAATACCATTGATATAAGAAAAAAATCATTTTTCTAAATTTTAGAAAGGTTTTTCATAAAATTCTGTTTCTATGGTATTTTTTCCTAGATTTAAGAAAACAATTTCTAAAATTCAGAAAATTTTCTAAAATTAAAAAAAAATCATTTTATGGCGATTTTCTAAAATTTAGGAAAAAAAATTTTTTGAGTGCAACAGTGCGGTCGCCATGCAAGTGTTTGCAAACAAAGGACAGTGGTGCCTCGATTCAGGTGCAACATCGCACACGTGCTTTCAAAAGGAGAAATTCGAAAACATTAATAGTGAATCGATAAATTTAAAATTAGCAAACGATGAATCCGCTCCAGTTGTCGGCAGTGGAAAAGTTTTTCTAGAAACTTCTATCGTGACGGCAAGCCTAGAAGAAACTCTGTACGTACCCCAACTTTGGTCAAATTTAATGTCAGTGTCAAAAATCACGGATCACGGTTTTGAAGTCACATTTCGCCGCGAGGCACTATAGGCTGGATGACCTCTTTAGGTGGCCAAAAGTAATTTTTTGAAAGTCCTTAAAATTAGGATCCAATGATGTCATTCTGTTAGGATAACATCAGACTTTAATGTTACATACCAGAAATTTTAACAGAGGCTCGCACTGTTAAGGTACAGGCTGTTAAAACAGCTGTTGGCAGTGACGGGCGCATGTGGATCAAATAATTTAATAAAAACAAGAACTTTTAAATTAATTCAAAGAGCAATTTAGAACGATTATAACAACCGGTGCTTTACGGCATCGAAAGAGAGTGGATTAAACTAATTATTTGTATATTTTAAGTGTTAAAATATAATGCGGTTTCTTTGCAATTGACCATTTATTTATACCCCTTTAACTTTTAACAAATCGAAATAAAAACTCATCTTTAAACAGACAAACAAAGAGAATGTGACCTAGTTTCAGCTTAATATTTATACTGGGTTGTAGGGAATACAATTAAAGGCCTCGACCTAAAACGGCAAAACACACGTAAAATTGGTGCACAAATGTCAATTGCGATGATATTTTTAATGAACGGTATACAGGTATCTTTCTAATTATATATTAGTAATTAACAAATTTTTTAACACCATCTTTTCAAAAGAATAACTTTGTTAAAAAGTATTTTTGAATTTTTTGTGTTTCTTATATTGATTTTAATAATTAAAACTCGATTGCACTTAACAAAAAAATGGAAGGCACTTTTTTGGTAATTATATTCTTTTTATTATAAACAAAACAATAAAAAAAATATAATTTTTAAAGTTTATTTTTGTCATAAAAAAAAATTTTTTTTTTTGAAAAAAAGGCGTGACCATTCCCATTTTTTCATAAAAAACATAAATTTAATATTATATATGCAATTAAAAAAAATTCCTTAAAATTGTTGCTTCGTTTTTAAGTTATTAATTAAGGCCACAAAAAGTGGTCATCCAGCCTATAGTGCGAGGGTGCCATCATTTCTGACCCAAAGACCGGTAACATGATCGCCACAGCACATCGTGAATCCAATCTGTACTTCATAAATCAATGCCGTGAAAAGTGTAACGCAGTGAGTACCGTAAGCAAGAACAGTGATTTACAGAAATGGCATGAAGTATTGGGACTCATAAATGAAGTTGATTTAAAAAGTATGATTCGAAACGAAAAAGTGATTGGCATAAAGCTGAATCTTAACGAGAACTTGAAAAACTGTGAAATTTGCATTCAGGGGAAGCAATTGAAAAACCCATTCACAAAGTCGGATTCAAAATCCAGTGATCTACTAGAGTTGGTACACTGAGACGTTTGTGGGCCAATGCGGGTCAAGTCGTACGGAAGTTCCAGATACTTCGTAATATTCATCGACGATAAAACTAGGTGGTGCGAAATATATTTTCTAAAGAAAAAAAGCGAAGTCATTGAAAAGTTCAAGGAGTACATGCACCTCGCGAAAATCAAACGAAATCAAATCAAATGGTAAGGAATACGTTAAGGGGTTATATACCTTTTTTGAGCGAAAAAATTGAGGGAACTTTGGATTTTTTTTTGGTGTGTAGCAATTATTTTAAGACAGTGAAGTTATTATTTATTGATAGTACATGTTTTTATCGAAACAACAAGCCTTTGTTCTTGAAAAAATATGAATAATTTACGAAGTTATGGCAATTCTTTTGGAACCCTTTTTTTTATAGCGGCTTGCGGTGACCACGATGGAAGTCCAGCAGGTCAACTTATATCAAAAAACCAAAAATTTTTAGTTAGTATAGTATTATTTCCAGTTCGTGAACGATTATTTTTAAGAATATTTGCTTTTTTCTGCATACAGTAACAATTTTTCCAAAAAGTTGATTTTTCGAGTTCTAAACATTTTATTAAAAAAATCTGATCTGCGAAATTAAAATTGGCGCATAAAAACTGTATCGTTCACGAACTCGGCACAATCATTACGAATAATTAAAAAAAAAATTGAAGAAGATCGATCAAATAGTTCTTGCGCAATCGTGGTCACAGCGAAGGCACTTTTGGAAAAACACGACTTTGAGATAATCGCATTCAAAGTTTTACGTTGACGTTGCAACTATTGAAGTCAAGCGCGGCAAAACGCTGTTTTCCTATCGAACTATTATTCGGATCTGTATGAAAATTTGGGAAGATGTTCTCTAGGGGATACACTTTAGGATTCAGCAAAAAAAAAATTTCGTTTTTTTGAAAACAAAAAAGGTATATAACCCCTTAATAACGAGTTTTTCATATTTCTCAAGGAAAAGGGCATTAAGCATGAACTTACAAACGACTACACTCCGGAACAAAATGGAGTTGCCGAACGCAAAAACCGAACTCTAATTGAGATGGGTCGGTGCATGATGCTTCAGAGCGGATAACCTCCAAGTTTCTGGGCAACTGCCAACCACGTCAGAAACAGAGTCCCATCCCGGAGCCTAAATAGCGAAATACCGTACAACCTGTGGACTGGAAAGAAACCAATACTCACATACCTAAAAGTATTTGACACCGTAGCATATATGTTGGACAAGCAACCAGGAAGAGGTAAATTTCACCCAAAAGCCAAGACATGTATATTTATAGGGTACGAACCGCAAACAAAAGGATATCGACTTTGGTGTCCAGCTGAAAGGAAGACTTACAAAAGCCAAGATGTCAGGTTCATTGACCGATTTGAAGAAGAGAACCAATATGAGGATTTTGTTGACCAAGAATATGTTGAAAAGCAAAAAATCGAAATTAATCTTTTGCAAGTTCCACCTAGAGCAGAACCAGAATCTTCACCCAAATTGGAAAACCAACTAGAAGTCCCAGAAATGGCGGTGCCCAGATCGAAAACTCCCACAGCTCGCACGCAGCTACCAGCACTAGGCACAACCCCAAAGAGAGGACGAGGTCGCCCCAGGAAGCGGCAGATAACTATGGAAGAGAATGCTCCAGACGACGTCCAGGAAGAAAACAGCGCATTTCTCAGTGAGCAAAGTGACCCAAAAGATGCAACAGAGGCACTATCTTATAGATAGTGAGGAATGGAAGGCAGCCATGCTTCAAGAATACCGTGCTCTGGACAAGAACGAGACGTGGACTCTGGTAGATCGACCTACAAACGCGGAAATCATCAAGACCAAATGGGTTCTGCGTACAAAACGACACGCTAACGGTCAAATCGAAAGGCGAAAGGCAAGACTTGTCGCCAAAGGATTTGCGCAGACACCCGATGTAAGCTACGGCAAAACTTTCGCGCCCGTGGCACGCATGAGCTCCAATCGAATGCTCATGGCCCTATCAGTTGGGCTCGGAATGCAAATCCAACAGTTGGATTTTATCAGCGCATACCTCAACGGCGAAATAACCGAAGATGTCTACATTGAAATACCAAAGGAATTTGAAGCGATTCTAAGTATCGACGACATAAAAAAGTATGCTTCAAATAAAGTCTGCAAAATACGCAAGGCGCTGTATAGCCTCAAACAGTCCGGAAGGCAATGGTATCGAAAGCTTGACGAAAAGCTACAGAGTTTGGGACTGCAGCCGCTAAGCTCTGATCCTTGTGTGTACGTCATAAATAAGAACGACATCCTTGTTTTCGTATTAATTTACGCAGATGACTTAATGGTGGCATCGACTGACGAAAGGGCACTTACGGCAATAAAATCAGAAACTGAAGGAAACTTGGAGTACGCAGGACGTTGTCGTGATCTTCAACGATAATTAAGGCGCAGGTGACCTGACACGTAATCCAGTATTCCACAACCGTACAAAGCATGTGGATATTTGTCATCACTTCATAAGAGAGCTGGTTGAAAAAAATGAAGTCATCATAGAATACATCCCGACTGAGAAGATGCGTGCCGATGTATTGACAAAACGTTTATCTACCTCAAACACAACGAATGTATAATTGGTTTGGGTATGACTACTAAGTAAAATATGAAATTGTTCAACATAAATTTGAGGGGAAGTGTTAAAATATACCAAATTTAAGTATCGATATATACTAAGAACACATTGTACTCATCCCCAATCGATTGTTCCTTCCCTAAGTCTGTTACCGCAAGCGCGTGTGTCGCGCGTATTACTAAATAAAGAACACATATATTATTACTCTGAAATCCCTCGTTTAACAACAATTTTGTACCCGTGTCAATAGTCAGCTCCAGCGTTGGGTGATATGAGTCTTCCGGTAAAGTAATTGCAAAGGTTTTAGCTATGCAGACACAATCTGGACTTGAAACAAAGCATAGATCCAGTAATCGTCCTAACGAATTGTGAACATGGTTTACTTCAGACAATCAAGAAAATCATGCTGCGTTGAAGGTAACAATATATTCGAAGTTTCTACGGTGGACCATGTCGCTCTAGGTATATTAAAGTCACCTAAAACTATTAACTGATCCCTATCTGATAGCTTATTTGAAATAAACTGGATAGCGGACAGATGATTTGCATATATTGGGAATTCAGATGACGGCGGAATATAAGAACTTGTTATGTATATAGAAATACCCGGAAGGGATAGTTTTATACACAGAAATTCAACGTCCATTACTTCGTCGGACGTTATTTCTTCAAACGTTGATTCTGAGTCAACTGCAATTAAAACTCCACCTCCACGTCGGGAGGGACGATCAAGCTGTACGTTGTGAACTTACTTGGAAAGACTTCGGAACTAAGAATTTCCGGTTTTATCCGGTTTTCCGGTTTTCTGTGAACACAATAGCATGGGAAGACAAGGAAAAACTATCAGTATACGATATGGTCAACTTACTTTGTAAACCTCTTGTATTCTGATAGGAAAGGTGAAGGAAAGAATCTAGTTGTTTGAGACAGATGCAGATGAAGATGTGGATGGCTCTTTAAATGGATTTCGAACCTTTAGATCATCATGAACTTTGTTACGTATATAGGCCGCAATGTCCAGGGATGAAAGGTCAGGATTCAGCCGAGAAACAAAAATTTGTTTCCGCTGCGGTACACAGGTGACCGTTTTGTATTCTCTTATACTCTAGGATATGATTTATTTAATATTGCAGAGTTTTGAATTAAATTTAACAAAAATCGGATGACTATATTCTATAGCTGCAATAGGGAAGGATAGAAAATATAATATTAAAATAATACGAAATTTAAAATTTTTGCGATTTGTAAGTTAATAGGAACGATCAGCAAGGGTATATAAGCTTCGGCTGGCCGAAGCTAGATTTCTTTCTTGTTTTTTTTAAGATTTTCCAAAATGTTTCAATGCAACTTTAAAAACAATTGAATTCTTTATACAAATCAAAAAGAAAATGTGATCTGTCATAAATGGTTCTCCCAGTAAAGATTTTTAAAGTTGATTTTTCGAAATAGAACTGTAGCCAATAAGAAAAAAAAGTATTTTTATACATTTTTGAAATTTTTTCTGAAAGCGCCTAAGGGCTTAAGTTGTAGGGGAGTGTAGGATAAAGTGACGAGTAGGGTAATGTGACGAACTCATCGAATCTCATATATGACGTCACGACAAAAATTTCAAATAAATGTAGTCGTCTTCCCTTAAATGTGGTGCGCAAACTAGCAAACCTATTCAATTTACTTGTGTTACAGCAGTGCCAGAGCAAAGATGAGTGGAAAATAAAATCAGGCAAATATATGCACGTATACATGAGTTTTTTATCAACAGTTTTTGGTACTTCGCGTTTAGTTTCTTTTGCGCCGTTTGAGAGTGACACCGTTTTTGCTCCAAGTCTACCTTGTAGGGTATCGTGACGAACTTTTTGTAGGGTATTGTGACGAACTTTTTTTATTCAAGAATTTGAATTGTTATCGTTGATTATTTGTAAAAAAATATAATAATACCAGATAACATTTACTGCTGCAGTTTTATTGTTGTTTTTATTAGTGACGTCAGTTTAATTTAATTTTAAAAAAATTGCACTTTGACCATTTTTATACCCGTTACTCGTAGAGTAAAAGGGTAAATTGTATTCGTGCAAAAGTATGTAACGCTAGAAGGAAGCATTTCCGACCCTATAAAGTATATATATTCTTGATCAGGGTCACTAGCCGAGTCAATATAGCCATGTCCGTCTGTCCGTCCGTATGAACGCTGAGATCTCGGAAACTATAAAAACTAGAGGATTGGTATTTGGCATGAAGATTCTTGGAGTTCTTACGCAGCGGAAGTTTGTTTCAAGAAGGTGCCACGCCCCCTCTAGCGCCCACAATCCCTTATATACTATATTTAATTTAAATATTTCGGAAAAGTAAAATCTCAGTTTTACTGTGTTTATCAATACCTATCGAAATGTAGAAGAAATTTTTCGAATCGGACCATTCGCACTCCCTTTACCTGAGTAACGGGTATCTGATAGTCGGGGCACCCGACTATAACGTTCTCTCTTGTTTTTTCTGGAAGTTTGGGTATTATCTTATTACTTCTTTCTTTTCCGTATCGAAAATAACTTTTCCGTAAATTACACTATGCAGCATCAAAAATTAACCTCGATGGATGCTATATTTTTGGATTCGTTACGAATTCCCAAGTTAAACTGCGTTTTCCAAAAAGTTCCCCGACGCAAGGATTCTTAGCAAAAGGACCTCAAAGTTCGAAAAATGCTGAAATTGGCCTACTTTCCAGTGCTCTCAGAGGCAAATGGATGCAAGGTTTGATTCGATGATAAAGTTTTTTAAAAGATACACTGTTTATCTTTCAAACCCCATACTTAGAATAATTTTAGGATTTTTTTAAGGCAGAAATAAATTCCAGAAAACATAGTCAAAAAAACCACAAAGAAATGGGTCACGAAAACAATAAGTTCCATTTTCTCTAAACTGCTGCTTGATTCTATGTCTTTATGAGTAGGACCAAGAAAATATATTATTGGTATTATCGCCACACCATAAGTGAATTCACAGATGCGGATCCCCTCCTGTGGATTTTCTCATGGTGTAATTTTAAAACAAGAGAGAACGCTATAGTCGGGTGCCCCGACTATCAGATACCCGTTACTCAGCTAAAGGGAGTGCGAAAGAGATGGATAAAAACTTTGATCCGCCGTAACTTTTTAACGAATGGTCCGATTTAAAAAATTTCTTCTACATTTCGATAGGTATTGATAAACACAATAAAACTGCATTTTTACTTTTCCAAAATATTGAAATTTTTAAAATCGTATATAAGCGATTGTGGGCGTTAGAGGGGGCGTGGCACCCTTTTGAAACAAACTTGCGCTGCGTAGGAACTCCTAGAATCTGCATGCAAAATGTCAATCTTCTAGCTTTTATAGTTTCCGAGATCTCAGCGTTCATACAGACAGACAGACAGACAGACAGACAGACAGACAGACAGACAGACAGACGGACAGACAGACGGACAGACGGACATGGCTAGATCGACTCGGCTAGTGATCCGATCAAGAATATATATAGTTTATAGGGTCGGAAACGCTTCCTCCTACCTGTTACATACTTTTGCACGAATCTAATATACCCTTTTACTCTACGAGTAACGGGTATAAATATATGAAAAGATTTCTCTCATTTTAAATATGTTTAATTGAAAAGTACCTGTTTTTGAACGTGACGCAGTTTTAGTGTTTTGAGGTTTTTACAAAGGGAATGAGGAAACTATACATAATTGTAGTATTGATTACAGTATGCGTTTTCGTATTTTCTTAGCGTTTGTATTCAAAACAAACGCTCTTGTCAAATCGAGTATTACTATAAAAGAGTAGATGTCGATTTGCGTCATGTTCCCATAGCCCAAACCATAAGACCTAAAATTCTGGAAAAAATTGGGTCTGAATCGTGTGTTAGAGGAGGTATGCACTAAGAAAGGATTTTTTAAAATTCGGCTCCTAAGGACTCCCAGGACTCTCGAAAAATGCAAAATTGGTTTATTAAAACATCAACCATTCCCACAGTTTTCAACCAAACAAGTTGATATTTTTTTTGTAAGCTTTGTTTGTGGAAATCTTTGAAAGCCCAGAAGATGAGCCCCCACCGTCTGCCGGTTGGGGCACTTAATTAATTTTTCCGCACCGATTAAGCGATCGCATCCGTTTTTGTTTTAAAGTGTGGAGCTATGCCATACAATTAGTAAGGTATTTTTTTTTTGACCCACGGTTGATTTTATATGATCCTTTTTTTTTGCGGGGGTTGCGGGGGGCCTCTTTGGCAGCACGTTGTTTTTGTTTTTCGCAGCACTCACGAACGTCAGCAAAAGCAGAGCGAGTGAGTAGTGAGCAGAGAGAGTCATTTGAAGCGAAAGAGAGGCGGCCAACGTTTTTTTTCGAGCTTAGAAACACCTGATAACATTTGTACTATTTGGATAGCAGAACGGATTATCTAATGGGTGCAATTCTAAGTCAAAGTGTGTAGCCAACCCATTAAATGCATAAGGAATTTTTGTTTTGATTTTAAAAAAATTTTGGATTGGGTTTCAAGGGGAGAGCAGGGAAAAACTTTCAGTCGTCACATTTGCATGTGAGAAACGCAATGACACATACACACATGAGTAATTCCACGTGAAACGTGACAGGTCACTTTGGGTCAAGTCTCAGAATCGATCGAAACTTTTTTTTTCGATAGAGGATTGAAATATAAAGATGGGTTTTTGTTTTTTTTTTTTAACTCTTACAGTTTTTTCTTTAAAAATTGTTTAAAGAATTATGCTCCGATTTTTTGGTTATGCAGCACCTGAGACTCGTTTGAGTTATTTTAATATTTGGTATGCCACTTTGTTCGATATCTCAATATCTTTCAGAAAAATATTTTTCAAAATTTTTTAATTTAAAATTAAGTATTTTTAAAGTTTAAAGTTTTAAATTAAAAAAATTCTGTACGCCGGAATACACGCGGTTTCCGAATAAAAAAATTATTCTCATATTGCTTAATCGATTCTTTACAAAGTGGTAAAAAAAAATTTTTGTATTTGCAAGACCTACTAGTAAAGACAACGATTTTAGTTCAGCAACTTTGCATCAAGCAACAACAGCGCAACGTGTAAGAAAGGGAAAGCACTATTCCTGCTCTGCCGCGCTCGTATTGCTGCACTGGAAAATCTATAATGCGGGAAGTCAAAAAACCAGTGGATTTTGTCCTGCATTCTTCTGCCAGAGATCCAGAAACCTCATTTCCCCCTTACTTTTTATGTCACCCCCGTATATTTTGAAACCAGAGATGGAAGAAATGTAAGGGGTGAATGAGGTTTTGTCCCTTCCGCTTGTAAGGAGAAACCTCTTGAAAATATGTTATTTTCCAGAGGAATTTTCCCGGTGGGTATGCTTGTCTCACTTACACACACTATGTACCCAACCCTTGTAAAATAGGCTAAGCGCACAGAGTTCTGCTTAATAAATATCAGTTTTGCTGCGACCGTCAAAGAATACACACACGAAATCGGCTGTCTACAAACTAGAGGGATCAAATATGTATCTAGGATTAGAATCAATAAGTGGCAGAAAGATATAATATTCAATGTTCAAGCACACAATTCGAAATGGTAAATTCAGCAAGAGTTACGTTAGAATGAACAATGGAATTAAAGAAGATTAATTAAATCAAGAAGGTTATGCAAATCATTAAAAATAATATTAATTTGGGTAAGGCCCATACTAAAACAGTCATCAATGACAATTATTTGATGTGAATGTTGCACTTTCAGGGCACCAGAGCTGCTTGTGGGTCACACGTCCAGAAAACAGAACTGAGGTTGAAGTCTCCTGCCACAAATATCCCATTAGAGTCCTCCAAGCTGGCATGGATGTTAGATTTGTTGTCTAGGTGAGCCTGATAATGTCCAGAATCACTGCCCGGTGAAATATAGGAAATATAGGTCCAGAAGCGAGTCATTATTAGGGAGTCGAATTTCCATACAACCGAATTTACGGCTAACAGCCACTATAACGCCACCACCTCTCTCGCCGAAGTCTCTATTCTTACGAAATACTTAAAATACTCGAAGAATTCATTCGAACTAAAGTTAGAATTTAACCAAGTTTCAACCCGTATGATATATTTTGAAAGTATATTTTCAGGCCATTATTTCCTGAATGATGGCTGTTTGAATTTATAGCAGACAAGCCATTAGCAGGTTGCCAGTCGACGCATGTTGTTAAAGAGTAACTCTCAACATCCAGATTATAAGTCGGCCTTGCATGATCTTAAGTACTATGAAGTACCTTGCGCAACGTATTCGTTCGTATTTTTATAGGTAGGTTAAGAGAATATGTTATGCGAGCATAAACAACGCAATAGAAACAGAAGAAGTTGAAGCAGCTCACGGTGAACTGTTTCTCTTAAGTCGAAACTGAGCTTAATGACATCTGGTCCAGAAAATAAATGGGCAGCCGGGCAAAAAGACGACCGCTGATGTTGTTGTTGTGAATACTATACTATTCACTGAATATGATAGTAAAGCGAAACGAAGAGCAATAGGATCCAAGAACAGGCCGAAAGTGACGTCAATGTCAGTGACGTCGACTATTGGGGGTTTTTTGATTCACCTTAGAAGGAGTTGAAGTACGCACCGGTCCTCCTTCTAAAAAATTCACAACCGTAGAGTCCAAGGGGGGTTTAAATCTTTCTATATAAATGATCTGGCTCACTTTTCCTGATTGTGGCCAAAATTCATCACTGAAAACCGTTTGGTAATGCTGCTCCGGTACTCCAAGTTTGAAATTTATGAATGCTAACGTGTTAATATCCACATCTTTATACCCGTTACTCGTAGAGTAAAAGGGTATATTGTATTCGTGCAAAAGTATGTAACAGGGAAAAGCAAGCGTTTCCGACCCTATAAATTATATATATTCTTGATCAGGGTCACTAGCCGAGTCGATATAGCCATGACCGTCTGTCTGTCCGTATGAACGCTGAGATCTCGGAAACTAAAAAAGCAAGAAGGTTAAGATTTTCCACACATATTCTTGGGCCTCACACGCAGCGCCCACAATCGCCCACTAACGATTTTAAAATGTGCGCCCACATCTTTAAAGATTTTAAATGTAATAAATGCAATTTGTTGTGTATATTTATACCTATCGAAATGTAGAAGACATTTTTCAAATCGGACCATTCATTAAAAAGTTATACGCAATCAAAAAAATGTTGTATATCCATCTCTCTCACACTCCCTGAGTGCTAAGTGACGGGTATTAGATAGTCGGGACACCAACCCGACTATAGCGTTCTCTCTTGTTTTCTTTAAAGTGTATAGTGATAATGTTGGGACGGTCTGTAAGTTGGCACAGCCTTTTATAAATTTTTTGTTTAATTATTATAGTCAAGAAACTTGTAGTAAAAGAACTATCAGCCAGGCTCCAGCCAGATTAAATCTGTAGCCGTACTTTAAATTAGAATTTTACAAACAAAACTTTGTTTAATATCATAGTTAATATTGTTATAACTTTCTTCCTTATAATATACCATTTTGTAAAATTGGTCCACCAGTTTTGCATAAAAAAGTGGTTCAGCAGACCGAATAAGTTTAGAAACCCGTTCTGCAAAGGAAAATGCTTCAGCGGACGTAGTACATTTCATGAAATTTAGAGAAAATGTGAGTGGTTAAAAGGCCCACATGTTAAATAAGAATATGAACAAAATTAAAACTATCTTAATAAAATAACAAACTTAGGGCCGTTTTCTCGTCCGTACTTTAGTTTGCCTGCCGGGACAACGGAGCGATAAACAAAAAATGGTTTACTCGTCCTTATGTTAGCAGAGGTAGCGACAAGTTTTGTCTCGGTACTTCATCCACCGTGCCAAATTTGTGCGGTTGGATTTGTGCGCAAGTGTTGCCAGACATTTGAGCGTTGTCAATCTGGTTCCACTCTTCATTCGAAAACAGCTGATTCTATTTACAGTTAATTACACGGTTGCCACTTCAAAGAATTTTATTAGCAATAAAGATTCAAAATGAGCCAATTTGAAAAAAAGGAGCCAAATTTTTACCATATACCAAATTACCATACCGGCGGAACAATTTAGTTTCGATCTGGCACTTTTGGGTTTCAGACATTAATCACTTTAAAAATTGCAAAAAAATGCATTAATACAGAAATGAATTCGTTTTTTTAAAGTTTAAAATATTTTTAATCGTTATTAGCAAAAAAGAACCAAATTCAATAAAAATGGGCCAAAGAGCCAACGCCAAAAAAAGAGCCAGATTTGGCTCTTTTGATTTGATGGTTAAATATAAATCAAAATTGTTAAAGTCATCCAATTGATTTTAAAACAACAGAGAACGCTATAGTCGAGTTCCTCAACTATTAAATACCCGTTACTCAGCTTAACAACTTTAATATAAATATGGACACTTCCAAAAAAAAGTTCACCAAGCCAAAAACCTTGAAACTTGAATAAAACATATTTCCACATGATTTTGTCCCGATATTAGTTTCTAATTAGTTGGATACTGAGCTTAACTACAAATTTGGAGTATAGTTTGATTATTTTTATGACAAACCCCACCAATATACGCAAAAATCAGACCTGTCTTCTGTTGTTAATTTATCCTATAGGAATGCTAATATGTGACATTTTTCTGTACTGAATGCTTCATTCACATCCCTGCAGGAAAAATGCGAACTAGTCTGAAAAACAACTAGTAATACAACTAAAATAAAGCAACCGGAATTTGTCTGAATGCCTTTGGACTACACAGGGTCTAGAAAATTTGTGCTAGTCGAAAAAATGATTAATACAAAACTAGTAAAAAAGAAACTTGTCTCGGACTAGTACCTTTCTGACAAAAAAAACCTTAAAAATATTTAACTGGTAGAACAAATACATGTTAGGGTCTAGTTAAAAGGCAACTGGAATTTAGCTAGTTGCAAATGAAACACATATGATCCAAAAATATAGCCTAGAGTGTAAATGTCTTGGGAAATTTAACACTAAACAAATCAAACACTCGAGGTCCTCGGTTCAACCCCCAGTCTCTGTACATTTTTTTTTGTTTTTTGTTTGCTAGGTGATGCTTTAGTTTTATTTAAAACTTTGTTTAATCTGTCCAAGGCAATATACATATATGTAAAAAATCGCTGTTTTTGAATTATGTCACACTAAAATTCATAAACCTTGTTAGGGCAATACAAAATGTGATGCGTGTATGGCTCAATCAGTTAGTGTGTCTACAAATCCAAAGGTCCCGGGTTCAAGTCCTCGAGAGGGCGACTTGCCTCAAAAAAAGTAAGTTTGTTTTAATTCCATTTAATTATCATTTACTGTATTTGATTATATAATAATTATCAGAAATTCTCTAAGGACCGCGACTATTGATTGGATACTAAATTAGGAGAGCATCAAGTTTGGCATCGTCAAGTACTAGTGAAATTCAATCACTTGTTGGTTTCGAGATTAATTTTTAGTTTTTTCGTGAAAATATTTTTTTCAGTGTAGTTTAACAGCTGTAACCGTAAATTGGTTAACAGTCACTAGTGCAAAACTAGTAGCAAATGGACTAGTTGTTTCCGACGACAAGCATATGAAAAATGGACCACTTCGTTACAAGGAAATGGACATAACTTGAACTAGTTAACCTTCTTGACCCAACTAGTATTTTACTGGTCCAAAACTGATTCCGTTTCCTGCAGGGATGCTAAACTATTAAGTTAAAAGCAAAACATCCAGCAATTGAGAGATAGAGGTAAAGAAATCCGCTTTACAAAACAGTCGGAAAAAATGTCCCGAGCGACATGTCCCGAGCGAATGTGGTTGAAACTGCAAAAAAAAAAACGGAAAAGCGTTTTTGAGTAAAACCAAAAGCATTTCACAGCGACATGTTTGAACAACATTCTAAAAAAATCGCATTAAAATATTCCATCAGAATTCGCTAATTTCTCGTGTTGTATGAACTTCCCCGATATCCACTTCTATTTTTGTCCCGAGCGAATACGGCAGTTTTTTACCGATATCTTAAGAACTAAAAGTGGTACAAAATCAAGATTTTTACCAAAAATAGAGCTTGGGGAGAGTGAAAAGAAATCCATTGTGTTACAATTTTTTTTTCAACTTTAAAGGTGTGCAAGTGTCCCGAGCGACATTTTGGAAGTGCCCATATGCCTTCTTGTAAGTTTTTCGCGCGCCCCATTTCAAATAATTTACATTTTGCATTCACGTATTCCAAATTAGAGTGACCAGCTTTCTTCAGCACCAGCAGGAGTGTTAAGCACGCGGCGACGCCCCATCTATGGCACGGAATTGGTACTATTTGTACACAAAACTGTGGGCGCCACGGCTTTTTCGGTTTGTGGGCGTTAGAGGGGGAGTGGCACCATGATAAAATAAACTTGCGCTGCGTAGAAAGCCCAAGAATATGTGTAGGAAATCCCAACCTTCTAGCTTTTGTGGTTTCCGAGATCTCAGCGTTCATACAGACAGACAGACGGACATGGCTAGATCGACTCGGCTAGTGACCCTGATCAAGAATATATGTACTTTATGGGGTCGGAAACGCTTCTTTTTAGCTGTTCCATACTTTTGCACGAATACAATATACTCTTTTACTCTACGAGTAACGGGTATAAATAACATAAAACAGTCATACTAACAGCTGATGATATAAGCATCAGGGGGCGTGGCCCCTCTAACGCCCACAATGTAAATGTAGAAGACATATTTCAAATCGGACCATTCATTAAAAAGTTATACGCAATCAAAATATCTATATACGGGCACTTCCAGAAAAAAGTCCACCAAGCCAAAAACCTTGAAACTTGAATAAAACATATTTCCACATGATTTTGCCCCGATATTAGTTTCTAATTAGATGGATACTGACCTTAACTACAAATTTGGAGTATAGTTTGATTATTTTTATGACAAACCCCACCAATATACGCAAAAATCCGTTTTTGGCTATTTTTTTGTTATTTTTTGGACCTGGGTTCTGTTGTTAATTTAACCTATAGGAATGCTAATATGTGACATTTTTCTGTACTGAATGCTTCATTCACATGCTAAACTATTATGTTAAAGTCAAAACACCCAGCAATTGAGAGATAGAGGTAAAGAAATCCGCTTTACAAAACAGTCGGAAAAAATGTCCCGAGCGACATGTCCCGAGCGAATGTGGTTGAAACTGCATAAAAAAAAAAACGTCAAAGAATTTTTAAGTAAAACCAAAAGCATTTCACAGCGACATGTTTGAACAACATTCTAAAAAAAATCGCATTCCAATATTCCATCAGAATTCGCTAATTTCTGGTGTTGTATGAACTTCCCCGAAATCCACTTCTACTTTTGTCCCGAGCGAATAGGCAGTTTTTTACCGATATCTTAAAAACTAAAAGTGGTACAAAATTAAGATTTTTACAAAAAAAATAGAGCTTGGGATGAGTGAAAAGAAAAACCCATAATTAAAACTAAAATCCATTGTTTTACAATTTTTTATCAACTTTAAAGGTGTGCAAATGTCCCGAGCGACATTTTGGAAGTGCCCATATATATCTATCTCCCTCGAACTCCCTTTAGCTAAGTTACGATTATTAGTCGTGACACCAACCCGAGTACAGCGTTCGCACTCCCTTTAGCTGAATGACGGGTATTAAATAGTCGGGACACCCACCCGACTATAGCGTTCTCTCTTGTTTTCGATAGTTTTTCGACAAATTTTTGACAATTAATCATTAATCATTTTGTTGTGGGTTTGCCACCTAGTGTCAAATTAGTGCGCCTTTTATTTTGAGTTTTAAATGACGGAGAAAACGAAAACGATTTGCTACCTGGATAAATTTATCCTTCCATTAGCTAAATTTTACATTGCAGGACGGACGAGAAAACCGCCCTTAAATAGTTATAAAAAAAGTAAAGATTTTTAAAAGTTCTGTAAATAAGACTTTTTTTAAATTGCATATTTTCTCTTTTAAGAAATGTTGTGCCTTGCCAAATAAATTTTTGGTTTTATTTGTAACCTTAAAAATTTGTCTTTCTGAAGGTATCTAGCACGTTAAGTTAGAGAGCGAATGTCCAAATGGCAGGCCCAAAACAAAGGCCCAACTTAAGGAACTATCCCCTAGAAAATAGATGTAAATATATATAGCCTCTAAACAAATTAAAAACAAGAAAGGAAGCTACCTTCGGCCAGCCGAAGCTTATATACCCTTGTAGATAAAGTAATGCTTACTCGGTCCAGTTCCGTTTGTAATTAAATTTTGTGGTAATAGTCTAGAAGAGCGGCCTGAGCACCAAAAACCGCGAAAAAATTACCCTCGATGGACCGCGATTTCTTAGGAATTTACGTGCAGAAGATTATTTGCGGAAATGCATGGTTCTCTTGTAATTGCATTTCAAAGTTGCGTGTCTTGCTATAAAAACAAAGTAGGATTTTGAGGTGTTTTGTGTCATTTTGCTATAAAAACAATGTAGCATTTTCTAGGAATTTATGGGTTTGCTATAAAAAACAAGTAGGCTTTTGTTGCTTAATCAGAAATGGCACTTTTGATTTTTGTTTACTATGGATTCCTGCAACGGGTGCACTATTTCTTATAAAGACTTTCTTGCCATGGACGAAGAAGAAGTGTTTGCATTTCTGCAGAGACATGGAGTTGTTCTAAAGAGCAAGGACTGTCCCAACTGCAGTAAGCCCGCAACATTGTCTTTCAATGCGAAGAGACCGATTAGTACGCCATTTTGGAGGTGCCGCAGGATACTTATCATCAACAGAAACGAAAATTAAGAAAAGTTCAATGCTCCTTTAAGGTAACAATTGTTTAATTTAAAAAAAATATTGCTTTAAATTATATTTGTAAGGAATCCGCCATCAAACGGACATTCTTCAGCAAGTCCCACGTTGGCATTGAACAGGCCTGTAATTTTGTGGCTTGGGAGATGAAGGGTTCAACAATCTCATTCCTTCGGGAAGAACTAGGCTGGTCCCAACAGACGGTGGTTGACTGGAGTAATTTTCTTCGGGAAATTTATCTTAGCTGGACGAAGAAGAACGCAAAACAAATAATAGGTGGAGACGGTTTAACCGTCGAAATTGACGAAACCAAAATTGGCCGGCGCAAGTATAATTGCGGTCGCGTGGTGGATGGCCAGTGGGTTTTCGGAGGAATTTGCAGAGAAACCGGTGACTTTTTTTTGGTGCCTGTGGAGGACCGTAGCCAGGAGCACTACCAAGGGTACCTAGCGCGATTTTTTTTTTTTAATTTTTTTGCCTCCGGCGCTTTTTTAACATTTCCCATCTCTTTTTAAATACTAACAATTAACTATCTTAAATTTCAGGAATCCACCGATACGGACAATGAAAAAGAATAGGCTTAATCTGTACCACTAACCAGCATTTTTTATAAATAAATATTTACTGTCCAATCATTAACCATAGTTTTATATAGCATTTTATTTACTATTACAAATAAGTTACAAGTATAAGGAGGTACTGATAAAGACTAAGGTTGATCCTCCTCGGATTGCGATTTCTTAAGACACATCTTAAAAATGTATATGTTGGTCATCCATGGTCGCCCAAGCTCTTAAGGAATCACGGTCCATCGAGGATATTAATTCGCGGTTGTGGGGTCTGGCCTGCTATAAAAACAATTTCACATTTTTGTCGAATTTTTTCGAACGCTTATTATTTTGACAACAAACGGAAAGCCCATATGTTTTTTATAGCAAAATGACACAAAACACCTCAAAATCCTAGAAAATCCTACTTTGTTTTTATAGCAAAACACGCAACTTTGAAATGCAATTACAAGAGAACAATGCATTTCCGCAAATAATCTTCTGCACGTAAATTCCTAAGAAATCGCGGTCCATCGAGGGTAATTTTTTCGCGGTTTTTGGTGCTCAGGCCGCTCTTCTAGACTATTACCAATTTTGTTTTTAAGTTGTCAAGAATCAAAACGCCTACTCCCTATAGTTACAATGAATTTTCTTATATTTGTTTGAATATTCCTAAGATAAGCCTTAAGATATAGTGGTCCAATCCGGCTCGCTCCGACATATGTACTACCTGCAATAGAAAGAAGACTTTCGGGAAAGTTTCATCGCGATAGCTTTAAAACTGAGAGACTAGTTCGCATAGAAACGGACAGACGGACAGACGGACATGGCTAGATAGACTCGGCTATTGGTGCTGATCAAGAATATATATACTTTATGTGGTCGGAAACGTCTCCTTCACTGCGTTGCAAACATCTGACTGAAATTATAATACCCTCTACAATGGTATAACAAGAAAGGAAGCTACCTTCAGCCAGCCGAAGCTTATATACCCTTGCAGATAAAGTAATACTCACTCGGTACAGTTCCAGAGATTCCAGATTCAGCGTTTCTATTTTTGAAATTTGTTTTTAAGTAGTCAAGAATTAAAACGCCTACTTCCTACAAAGTAACAATGAATTTTCTTATATATGTTTGAATATTCCTATGGAGCCTTAAGATATAGTGGTCCGATCCGGCTCGCTCCGAAATATGTACTACCTGCAATAGAAATAAGATTTTCGGGAAAGTTTTATCGCGATAGCTTTAAAACTTAGAGACTAGTTCGCATAGAAAGGGACAGACGGACATGGCTAAATAGACTGGTGCTGATCAAGAATTACACAACAAAATTGCATTGATACTTCTCGGAAATCTTTAAAGATGTGGGCGCGGGACCCATTTTAAAATCGTTAGTGGGCGATTGTGGGCGTTAGAGGGGGCGTGGCGCTCGGCTGAAATAAACTTGCGCTGCGTAGGAAGCCAGAATATGTGTGGGAAATCTTAACCTTCTAGTTTTTGTAGTTTTCGAGATCTCAGCGTTCATACGGACGGACAGACGGATGGACAGACATGGCTATATCGACTCGGCTAGTGACCCTGATCAAGAATATATATACTTTATAGGTTCTTTCTCCCTGTCACATACTTTTGCACGATTACAATATACCCTTTTACTTTACGAGTAACGGGTATAAAAAGTTTTACAAATTTGTGCATCGCCATTTGATTCAGAGGTTAACTGGATTTGCTACCCTCCCTCTTGGGCTATTTTTGACAGCGAATTATAAAAAAATATTTTTAAATATTAGTTTTGTTTCAAATAATGTGTATATTGTTACTAAAACGTTAAAAAACGTTTACTTTATCAAAGCTTCCTTCAAAATACTGAATACGAAACCATCCAAATAAAAATTACTTTGGAACCGGGACTTGCCTTTTGTGGCAAATGGATGCATGGTTTGATTCGATGTTAAAGTTTTTTAAAAGTTACACTCTTTATCTTTCAAATCCCATACTTAGAATAATTTTATTTTTATTTTAAGTTTTATTTTATTTTTTTTATTTTATTATTTTATTATTTTAAGGCAGAAATAAATTCCTGAAAACATAGTCAAAAAACTTAAAAACATACTGCTGCGGTCAAAATAGTAGTAGTGTTGCCGCCCTCTGTTTTTAAAAGTTTAATGTTGTAACTTTTTTTATCCAATAAGTCTAATAGTAAAATTATAATCAATACAATATTACCAGGAAAAGATCAATTAAAACAACAAACTTTTAAATACACAGGGCGGCAACACTACTACTATTTTGACCGCAGGTGTATACTTATGTTTTTTGACTATGTTTTCAATAATTTGTTTCTGCCTTATGGGGTTTGAAAGATAAAGGGTGTATCTTTTAAAAAACTTTAACATCGAACCAAACCATGCATTCATTTGCCTCTGAGAGCTCCGCAAAGTTGGCCAATTTCAGCATTTTTCGAACTTTGAGGTCCTTTTGCTAAGAATCCTTGCGTCGGGGAACTTTTTGGAAAACGCAGTTTATTTTTTTCTTTCGTAACAAATCCAAAATTATAGCATCCATCGAGGTAAATTTAAAAAGCACTAAAAATGCTGCACAGTGTAATTATAAAACCTATTTAGTTGAGCAGCGGTGTGAACTTATTTGCGTTTATTTACGTCACTGAAGGCTACTCGTTTGCATATGTACAAATGTATTTTAGATGTATTTCCATTCGGATATTTTAAGAGAATATAGAACGCGTATATTTTTTTGTAATATTTGCTTCTCTATTATCACGAATATATTTAATAATTACTATTGATAATAAGTGTATAACTGTAATGGAGTATCAATGTGTTGTTGTGTATACAATGGTGCAAATAAGCTGTAAAGTTCAAAAACATTCAAGTCAGTGTACAAACAAGGGATTATGGACAGATTATTCTTTTCCTTTTTTTGTTCAGTTAAGGATTTTATGGAAACGGTATTAAATATATTTACACTGTCAAGAAATGTTTTCTAGCAAATTATAAGCAAATATGAACTTCACAGCTATTGGGAAATAATTTAAGTCAACATTTAATAATTTCTAGAGCCGTGGCCGCCTACTTACGTGCTTTAAATTTATCCCCGAATAATGCTGTAGTTCATGGAAATTTGGCATGCGTTTACTATGAGCAAGGTCTTATCGATTTGGCTATCGACACATATAGGAGAGCTATAGAACTGCAGCCAAATTTTCCTGATGCCTACTGCAATCTGGCAAACGCTCTTAAAGAGAAGGGACAGGTATGTTTTTATTTATGTTTTTTGTTTCCAGTAACTTAAATCTTATTTTAGGTCAAAGAAGCTGAGGACTGCTATAACACTGCTCTTAGACTGTGTTCAAACCATGCAGATTCTCTTAATAACTTAGCTAACATAAAAAGAGAGCAAGGATATATAGAAGAAGCTACTCGACTTTATTTGAAAGCTTTGGAGGTATTTCCAGATTTTGCTGCAGCCCATTCAAACTTAGCATCGGTTTTACAACAGCAAGGAAAATTAAAGGAAGCATTAATGCACTATAAGGAAGCTATTAGAATTCAGCCCACATTTGCTGATGCTTATTCCAATATGGGAAATACTCTTAAAGAATTACAAGACGTCAGCGGTGCACTTCAATGCTACACCAGAGCTATTCAAATTAACCCAGCATTTGCTGATGCGCACAGTAATTTGGCAAGCATACACAAAGATTCCGGAAATATTCCCGAGGCAATTCAGTCTTACCGAACAGCCCTGAAGCTAAAACCAGATTTTCCTGATGCATATTGTAATTTGGCTCATTGCCTGCAAATTGTTTGTGATTGGACTGACTATGAAATTCGAATGAAGAAATTGGTTAGCATAGTAGCTGAGCAGCTCGAAAAAAACCGTTTACCATCTGTTCATCCCCATCATTCAATGCTGTATCCTTTAACACATGACTATCGCAAAGCAATTGCAGCGCGACATGCTAATTTGTGTTTGGAAAAAGTCCATGTGCTCCACAAAAAGCCGTATAATTTTTTAAAGGAACTGCCAGCTAAGGGGAGGTTACGTATAGGTTATCTGAGCTCGGATTTTGGAAATCATCCTACCTCGCATTTAATGCAATCTGTACCAGGTCTCCATGATCGTTCAAAAGTAGAAATTTTTTGTTATGCCTTAAGTCCGGATGATGGCACAACATTTCGATACAAAATCAGCCAAGAATCGGAAAATTTTGTGGATCTTTCACAAATCCCTTGTAATGGAAAAGCAGCAGATAAAATTTTTAATGATGGTATAAATATTTTGGTTAACATGAATGGATATACCAAGGGGGCCAGAAATGAAATATTTGCTCTTCGTCCTGCTCCAATTCAAGTGATGTGGTTAGGGTATCCTGGTACAAGTGGGGCTAGTTTTATGGATTATATTATTACTGATTCTATAACTAGCCCAATTGATTTGGCTTACCAATACAGCGAAAAGTTGTCTTATATGCCGAACACATACTTTATTGGAGATCATAAGCAAATGTTTCCACATTTAAAGGAACGGATTATTGTGTGTGATAAACAACAATCTTCGGTTGTTGATAATGTAACAGTAATAAATGCCACAGATTTATCACCTCTTGTTGAGAATACAGATGTAAAAGAGATTAAAGAGGTTGTAAACGCACAAAAACCTGTCGAAATCACTCACAAAGTAGCGGAGTTGCCAAGCACGACGCAAATAGTATCAATGATAGCTACTGGTCAGGTGCAAACTTCCCTTAATGGTGTTTTGGTTCAAAACGGATTGGCCACTACACAAACTAACAATAAGGCCGCTACCGGTGAAGAAGTACCACAAAATATTGTAATAACCACTCGGCGTCAATATATGTTGCCTGATGACGCTATTGTATACTGCAATTTTAATCAATTATACAAAATCGATCCACAAACCCTTGAGTCTTGGGTAGAAATTTTAAAAAATGTGCCCAAGTCAGTTTTGTGGCTACTGAGGTTTCCAGCAGTTGGTGAACAAAATATAAAAAAAACTGTCAGTGACTTTGGTAAATATTTTTAGTTTTTAATGGTAACATAACAATACGATTAAAATTAAATTTTTTTAGGAATATCTCCAGATAGAGTAATATTTTCCAATGTAGCTGCTAAAGAAGAACACGTACGCCGGGGTCAATTAGCTGATATATGTCTTGACACTCCATTATGCAATGGACACACTACGTCTATGGACGTCTTGTGGACGGGTACGCCTGTTGTAACTTTTCCAGGAGAAACATTGGCTTCCAGGTAAGTGTATGTGTGTTCTTATGACAAAGTGGAAGGTGTTATTATAAAAAGGTATTTCAAATACAACAAGAAAGGAAGCTACCTTCGGCCAGCCGAAGCTTATATACCCTTGCAGATAAAGTAATTCTCACTCTGTGCAGTTCCAGAGATTCCAGATTCAGCGTTTCTATTTATTTAAATTTTGTTTTTATGTAGTCAAGAATCAAAACGCCTACTTCCTACAAAGTTACAATGAATTTTGTATTGAATTTTGTTTGAATATTCCTATGGGAGCCTTAAGATATAGTGGTCCGATCCGGCTCGCTCCGACATATGTACTACCTGCAATAGAAAGAAGACTTTCGGGAAAGTTTCATCGCGATAGCTTTAAAACTGAGAGACTAGTTCGCATAGAAACGGACAGACGGACAGATGGACAGATGGACAGACGGACATGGATAGATAGACTCGGCTATTGGTGCTGATCAAGAATATATATACTTTATGTGGTCGAAAACGTCTCCATCACTGCGTTGCAAACATCTGACTGAAATTATAATACCCTCTACAAGGGTATAAAAAGGGATGTCCTTGTTACTGTTTTGTAAATTCGCATAAAAAAGTGGTGTGTGGTATTAATGTAAACATAGTCAGCAGTTTATTACGCTGTGAAAAATACATCAGTACAATTCTCTGTTGTCGCACGCGACAATTAGTAAGGAAAAAAAAACAAAAAGCCTGCCTTAAGTCAGCGGAGCTCTATTGTGACCATGTTTTGATGGAATATTGTTTAAGACGTTAGTTGAAGTTATTTAATTTTTTTTTTGTTTTTAGAAATTAAAAAAGGAACAGAATACTTCTAGTTTTCCATAATATTTGGGTGCTCCTGATAAGGTCCCATACAAACTTATGTTCCACCAGCTACAGGTTCCACATCGTATTTGCGAATCTTCGTGTAAAAATTAATTCGTAGGGAAATGTAATGGTAATGATTGTAATGTAATGATTTTCCCACCTAAGTATTTTATGTTAACAGTCGAAATTCGCAGACCCTAAAAATTTGCCGCCCTAGGCAGCTGCCTCTGTTGCCTTCAGTGTAAATCTGTCACTAGATACACACAAAAAAAATTGCTTAGTAAAATTGACCAACAAAGATAGTTACGTAACTATTAAAATAGTTACGTGTATTTTGTTTTTGCTTTGGGTTTGTGTCTTTGCTAATTGTGTGTATTTTGTTGTTGTGAAATTACTATTTACTTAGTAGAATTGACAATTTTGCTGGTTTGGGCCTGTTTGACAATTATTACAGTTAATTTTACCAAGTTTTTTTTTTGTGTGTACAAATGCTATTCTAGCAAATCTCGGTGTTACAGAAACCGCTCAAAAATCATGTATAAGATTTTAAATCTATCGAATAGGAGCCTAAAATCAGAGCAAATTTACTCTGAAACACTAAGAAAAGTAATCTTAGAAAACTCTACAGATTCTAAGACACCTACGGTCCCCAAATCCGTCGTCGGTTTCTGTTTTTGCCCAATGGGCAAAAATTCAGTTTTTGTTGCATAAATTCTAGTTTTAAAGATATTAATTTATATATGGGCGGTTCTTTTACAAACCAAACGGATTTAACCAAAAAAAAATTTCACTTTTTTGATTTGCCTGAAACTTTTTTTACGTGTATCAGGATTTGGCCGAAAAAAAAATTATATTTTTTTTTGGAATTTTTTTTAGATTGCCAAAAAACGTGAATTTTAAAAAAGTACCCTCTTATTGTAAGTCTGAATCCGATTGACTTCGTGTATTTTGCAATAATTCCTCTAAAACCTCTTCGGGACACACCTGATTGGGTTTAATATATTTGGAAAAAACAAACAAAAATTTTTGGTGTATATAAAATAGTATAAAAAACCGTTTTTGTTCTCCGTTCAGTTCAAACGGTCTTTGATCAACTGGTTGAGCTAAGTCCGAAAACCATATAAAACAAAATAAACAGAGATTTTTCGGAGAGTTGCTTTCAAAAACAACAAACAACTAAGAAACTCCCTTGTTTTCCTTGTTTACTCAATCAAAAGCAACAAATAAACCATTGTCGGGTTCCCTCCAACCTGAATTTGATGCTTTTAAATGTAAATTTTGTTCGTCCTACATTTGGTTCAGTCTGTGAGTTGGAAAATATCTGCATCATTTTCATAATTGACCACGGCTTTGTTAATCTTTTTTCGAATTAATTTTGAAGAAGATTTTACAAAATGCATTGGATTATGTGTTGATTTAAAATGCTGATCGAAAGAAATTCGAATGTATCGGATGAAACCGGGTAACCCCTATATTGTTATTCATACAAGTGTGTGTCAAAATGCAAACTTAAACCTCTTTTTTTTCGGGGACACCGACTTTCAGGAAGTTGTTTTTAGCAACACAAATGTCGGGTTTTTTATGCCAAAAATATTTTGAATATTGGCTACAAAGCCACATATTGTAAAAAGTCTACTGAAATGTGGAAATGTCGGAAAATTTTTAAAGGAACTTAACAATTGCTTTTGGGTTGTTTTTTGATTGTTAGAGTTTTCAGGGACACACCTGATTCATTGGTTTCTTGGACAAAGGCTGCCTTGTTCTGCCGTGGTACGGCGCCTGAGTTTGAATTTATATGAGCACATAACTGGTTTCTAATCATCTTACCATAATTATTTGGCCTGCCAATATATGCCTGCAGCGATGTTAAATTGTTGTGTTCATTTGATTGCAGGGACCGTAAATAACAGTTATTTGTGATTTTTATTTTAAAAAGACTACTGTGATATTTGGTTTTAAACGTCAAAAATAACGTTCTTTTTACTCTTGTCCACAAAGTATATGCATTTCAACAAATCTGGAAAGCAAATTAACTGTTTTTTGTTCATATCTATAAAGTGCATAAAAACCAGTTAAATTGTTAATAAAAACTTGTACAAATCTCAGTAGGCCTTTTAAAATCACAAATAACTGTTATGTACGGTCCCTGTTTGATTGTTCCTCAAAACCGCAAATGTAATCAACTCTGCCATTTCTTATTAAAAAATTATGAAGTAAGCAGCATGCCGTAGTAACCTTTTGACATTTATTAAAAAGTACGGAATTCGATTTCCATTTAGGGGTTATATACCTTTTCTTTTTTCAACAAAACAAAAATTTTTTTTTTGCTGAATCCTAAAGTATATCCTCTAGAGAACATTCTCCCAAATTTTCATAAAGATCCGAATAATAGTTCGATAGGAAAACAGCGTTTTGTCTGCTCGACTTCAATAGTTGCAAATACTCAACGTAAAACTTTGAATGCGATTATCTCAAAGTCGTGTTTTTCCAAAAGTGCCTTCGCTGTGACCACAATTGCACAAGAACTATTTCATCGATCTTCTTCAATTGTTTTAAAATTATTCGTAATGATTGTGCCGAGTTCGTGAACGATTCAGTATTTATGCGCCAATTTTGATTTCGCAGATCAGAATTTGATAATAAAATATTTAGAACTCGAAAAATCAACTTTTTGGAAAAATTGTTACTGTATGCAGAAAAAACCAAATATTCTTGAAAATAATCGTTCACGAACTGGAAATAATACTATACTAATACAATTTTTTTTGGTTTTTTGAATTCAGTTGACCTGCTGGACTTCCATCGTGGTCACCGCAAGCCGCTATAAAAAAAGGGTTCCGAGAGAATTGCCATAACTTCGTATATTATTCATATTTTTTCAAGAACAAACGTGTTGTTTCGATAAAAACACGTACTATCAATAAAAAATAACTTCAGTCTCATAAAATAATTGCTACACACCTGAAAAAAAAATCCAAAGTTCCTTCAATTTTTTCGCTCAAAAAGGTATATAACCCCTTAATGATTCGGTCATTTGAAAATTCAAGTCTGTCGCCGAGAATATCTCTTCCAAACTGTGATGACGAAAATACATTTACATCACCTTCGCTGCCATACGCTCCTACGTTAATGTAGGTAAATGCATTTTTAGCATCACAAATGGCCATAAGAACTATGGAATGAAATCCTTTATAATTATGAAAGGCACTAACACTGCTTGCTTTGGACCGGACAGCAATATGTTTGCCATCGACGGCCCCTATACAGTTTGCAAAATTCCACTCGCTTTCGAAGTGCGTAGCGTAATTAAGCATAGGATATTTTTCTTAGGCTGGGATTTCGCTGATCAACTCTACCGCAATAGCAATATCACTCATACTGGCCTTGCTAATGCGATATGTTGATGTTACATGTCTTTGGATATCTCCAGATGCAAAATATTCCATCACGATTGCGAATTTGGTTAGAGGTGGTATCGCGTCAACTCGAGTTTCCCGTAGTGGCTGCAAATGCTTCTCAATTCGGAAATTTTCCCAGAACACTGGTGGTCCTTTGCGAACTTGCCTTTTGTGTTTCGATCCTTGAGATAGGGATTGACCCAGCACTTGCGTTTGCTTCTTTGGTTTTTTTCACACTCTTTTTCAACAACGCCGCGATGGCTAGATTATTAATTGCAAGTCGCGGTAATAATACACCAAAATTAAGACAGTAGTATATACATAAGTTGCCATCGAGACTATTGCGCTCAGAATGTATCTAAATACGTACCACTCATCATCCATTGGGCCAGACGATCAAATTTTTGGCCAAAAATACGTTTTTTTTTTTTAAAGAAAATTACCTAATTAAGTTTGAATTCCTTTTCATAATACATTAAACATACATAATAATTAATTGAACATTAAACATACATAAACATAATTCATTAAACATTAAACTTATGCCAAAGTTTTAAAGAATTCGGGCAAGTAGTTTTTCTTACCGTATTTTGGTAAATTCAACAAATATTGATGGAATTTAAAAAAAATCTTAAAGTCAAAGACGCTGATGTAGCTGTTCGACTTTTCACAAAACTTGTAGATGTGATTACTTTCAACAAATAAAAAATATAATATAGGTCGTATGTCTTACTTGTTTCCTAAAACAAATGTATTTGTTGATTTTTACGGCTTTTTTTTAGCAAATGAGTGCGTTGCTTTTCAAGTGCCTTTGAGTGCCATCCCCAAATTAGTTCATTCCTTAAAAAAAAATCGTTGATCAATTTGCTAAAAGCGTAGCCCGCCGACTTGATGCGGTTTTGCCTTAGTTTTCGGTAATTAAAGTTTTAATTGAAGGCTTAAATCGAAGTCGAGCCATTTTGATGAGGTTTGCTAAGAGAGCCCAAAAGTATCCCGTACTTTTTTTCTTCATGTTTAAGTGAACATTTTGCGGGCCAAAATTGGATTTTAATAAAATTTTTGATAAAATCTACTTCTTACGTACACTAATCGATCATGGTATTTTCGAAATCTATATAGTTTAGATCCGGAAACTATTAAACAGGAAATTGCAGCGCAGAGGCGAAACCCCCGGTAGAGGGCTTAAAGGATTTAATGGAGGACCTAAGTATGCCCAAAAATATGCAGAATTTCTCGTACGTTCTTCTACTTTTTTCAGATGATCCCAGTGGACCAAGTGTTCGTTAGCGATATCGCTAACGAACGATAACGATAACGATAGTTACGCGAAACTTAAACGGAAAACGGCTATCGCCTCGAATCCAAAAACGATGAAAAAATGAATCACTGGTCGCTCAGTTTGTGGCAGAGAAAGTTTCGTTTTCGATGGCTCGTAAACGGATCGTTTGCGAGCCTTTGGTGACATCTTTTGCGAGGCGATTTTAATATCATTAACGATCCGAAATTAATATTAGTAGCGGATCGAAAAAGATATTATAAAAGGTGTTTCATTCCATTTCATTCCTACAGTGAAAGCAGTACTACATTTTTTGCTTTTCTTTTTTATTTTAATATCTTTTTAAATATGGTATCAAATAAATCATAAAAATTAATGAAATTAAAAGGCGTAATGAGATTTTGTGGTACTTCATGGTACACTATCACAAAATTCCTCTGGAAAACTAATATTTGCCGCATGTTTTTCAACAGAATTTATCTTAGCAGCACTGTTTATTATATGCAGTGTTGGGAAAGGTACTGTGTTTTTTTACCTAGGTAAAGTAAAAGGTATTGTCAAAAATAAATACCTAGGTAAGGTAAAGGTACTTAAATTTCCCAGTACCTAGGTAAAGGTAAAAGGTATTTATAAGGTATTTTTTATTTTTTATAATTTTTTTGTTTTGTTCAATGTAATCATTTAAACTTAAAATAAGACTAGTTTTCAGTTTTTAGTCGTCTTAATCAAACAATATCTTTTCATTTCATTTAAATTTAAATGTTTTAATTTTGTGCATATATTTTTAAACCACGCGGCATGAATAATTTTATGCACGTATCACTTCATTAATGTATTTATGAAACCCTCATGTACATATTTGGCGCGCAAAAATTCCGTATGTATGCCGTTTGTTTACGTACATACGGCATTTTTGCGCGCCAAATACACTTTGGTTTCATAAATAAATTGATGTAGTGATGGGAACATACATACGTGCACAAAATTATAAAAAAAAAAACTGCGATTAGTTTTAACTTCACAAAACAAACAATAGAACGGCTGAATTATTAATGCTGCGTTCCGACTATTACAATTCTGAAACGAAACGATACAATGAAACGATACTACAGTGTCGCAGTCAGATTTGGCTATTTTAAATCAGAGCAATGTTTAATACCTATGTAAGTACCTTAATAATTCCAAAGGTATATAAAAATAAATACCTAGGTAAGGTAAAAGGTACTCAATTATTTGTATACCTAGGTAAGGTAAAAGGTACCACTAAATTGTACCTGGGTACGTACCTAGGTAAAAGTATCTAGGTATGTCCCAACACTGATTATATGTTTCGATTCCCATATATAATTCCTCCTCTTGCGTTTTAATGACATTATTAAATTCAATTGCTCTTCTCTTCACTTCCACCGAAAAATTTCAAGAAGAAGGCTGAAAAACGAAGAAGAACGCACATGTGATTTTTGATTTATTTCTGTTTTGTTTTTTGGCTTTAAAGCCGTTTTAACTCACTCTTTGGGTCACAGCACTGAACTAAACACTCAATTATAATTTAATTACTGATTTTGTTTATTTAATAAATCACTTTTAAACAATTTCGGCATTTATACGACTGCACTCTGCAAGTTTCTAAGCACAAAAGAACACACGCACAAAAGAAACGAAAAGAAACGAACGAGAAACTGCGCATCAGCCATGGAAACAAGAAACGAAGTGGAACAAAAACGGCAAAGTCTCGCAAAACTATCGCAAACGAGCTCAAAAGTGAATGAAAACTGGACATAAGGCTGAAAATAATGTCGCCCGGTTTTTGTTTACTAAAGGATCGTTTTTGAGTCCGTTTGCGAACATTTAACGAGACTTTAGTAAAAGCTCTCGGATTTCTATCGTTTCTAAGTCCGTTGACGAACATTTTGCGATAGTTTCGCTATACTATCGCGCCTTGGTCCGCTGGGATGACTAATCTGGACTATGCAAATACAAATGTAGCATGCATTTGTGATGACTTCAGAATATGTCAAATTAACATTAAACAAACTGAAAAACAATATTTTTAAAATAATTATTTTTAATAATTTGATTATAAAAATCTTAAGAGAAGACAAGAAAAAACAAAAATAAATTTTTTTAAATTGGATTGTTATATAAACGTTGATGTGGGAGCCTCCGAAAGTTGCAGTTTTTAACTGTTCATAAATCTTAAACGACATAATATTTATACCCTTGTAGAGGGTATTATAATTTTAGTCAGATGTTTGCAACGCAGTGAAGGAGACGTTTCCGACCACATAAAGTATATATATTCTTGATCAGCACCAATAGCCGAGTCCATCTAGCCATGTCCGTCTGTCTGTCTGTCCGTTTCTATGCGAACTAGTCTCTCAGTTTTAAAGCTATCGCGATGAAACTTTCCCGAAAGTCTTCTTTCTATTGCAGGTAGTACATATGTCGGAGCGAGCCGGATCGGACCATTATATCTTAAGGCTCCCATAGGAATATTCAAACAAATATAAGAAAATTCATTGTAACTTTGTAGGAAGTAGGCGTTTTGATTCTTGACTACTTAAAAACAAAATTTAAATAAATAGGAACGCTGAATCTGGAATCCCTGCACACGAACAAATTTGCTTGGTAAAATTGACCAACAAAGATAGTTACGTAACTATTAAAATAGTTACGTGTATTTTGTTTTTGCTTTGGGTTTGTGTCTTTGCTAATTGTGTGTATTTTGTTGTTGTGAAATGACTATTTACTTAGTAGAATTGACAATTTTGCTGGTTGGGGCCTGTTTGACAATTATTACAGTTGATTTTACCAAGTTTTTTTTTTGTGTGTGGAACTGCACCGAGTAAGCATTCTTTAATCTACAAGGGTATATAAGCTTCGGCTGGCCGAAGGTAGCTTCCCTTCTTGTTTTTAGTAATGTTAATTTTTTTTAGTTTGTTTTATTTCATACGTTATCGTGAAGGAAAATGGATTAAGTGCGCCTTCTAGTTATTTTTTTTTAAATAAAAAACCGAAAAGTACGAAAATTTTTCAGACTTTGGTTTGGATTATCTATATTATATAAAATTCCAAGAAATTTTACTTTTAGTTCGTCGAAAAGTTCAATCTTTAAGAAGAAAACGCAAAAAACTGCATCCTTTTAACTGTCCTAGGAAAGAAATTACAGATTTGTCGCCAAAAAATTATCTTTCTGGCCCAGTGTACATTGTAAAAAAATACAAATCGTTTTTTCATTTTAAATTATTGGTTATTGGTTTGGCTCCTTCCCCCACAATTTTAAGGCTACGCCACTGTTATCTTTAAAAAACCTACTGTGTGAAATCACGACAAATTCGTTACGTTAAGAGTGACTTAAAAATACTTGTTACTTTTTACGTTCTTATGGAAAAAATTATATAAATTCCATCCTTTGACGTACAATGGTCTTATTTGTCTTAAAAATTCGGTGAAAGACGCATCTAGATGCCTGTAAAATATTTTAGGGCACATATTTTTTCATGTATTTTTTTAAGCCTGTTCACTGCGTTAAGTTGGTTGTGAATAGAGGTTAACAAATTACTTCAATGGCTTATAGGCTTTGATTGACTCAAATAATGATGAAACCTTAAATGCAATTATGCAATTACAATTATGCAATTACAATTGAGCACAGACCCTCGAAGATATCTTAAATCAAAACATTAAATGTTGCTATTTTTTCAAACCGCGATTGCACAAATACCACCCGTTAAACGCGAAAACTAAGTATGCAGATATGCTTGCATACGTCTATATTAACACAATTTAATGCCCATAGGGCTGCACCAAAAACACTGTCGGCCTGTGTTATCTGCAATTCTTTAACTAAAAACAAGAGAGAACGTTATAGTCGGGTTCGTGTCCCGACTATCTAATACCCGTGCGAGTGAGATGGATATATAACCTTTTTTTGATTGCGCATAATTAATGATCCGATTTAAAAAATGTCTTCAACACTTTGATAGGTATAAATATACACAACAAAATTGCATTTATACTTCTCAGAAATCTTTAAAGGTATGGGCGCCAGACACATTTAAAAATCGTTAGTGGGCGACTGTGGGCGTCAGAGGGGGCGTGGCGCTCGGCTAAAACTTGCGCTGCGTAAGAAGCCCAAGAATATGTGTGGGAAATCTCAACCTTCTAGCTTTTGTAGTTTCTGAGATCTCAGCGTTCATACAGACGAAAAGACGGACAGACGGACAGACGGACATGGCTAGATCGACTCGGCTAGTGCCCCTGATCAAGAATATATATACTTTATGGGGTCGGAAACGCTTGCTTCTCCCTGTTACATACTTTTGCACGAATACAATATACCCTTTTACTCTACGAGTAACGGGTATAAAGATGTGGATATTAACACGTTAGCAATCATAAATTTCAAACTTGGAGTACCGGAGCAGCATTACCAAACGGTTTTCAGTGATGAATTTTGGCCACAATCAGAAAAAGATTTAAACCCCCCTTGGACTCTACGGTTGTGAATTTTTTAGAAGGAGGACCGGTGCGTACTTCAACTCCTTCTAAGGTGAATCAAAAAACTCCCAATAGTCGACGTCACTGACATTGACGTCACTTTCGGCCTGTTCTTGGATCCTATTGCTCTTCGTTTCGCTTTACTATCATATTTAGTGAATAGTATAGTATTCACAACAACAACATCAGCGGTCGTCTTTTTGCCCGGCTGCCCATTTATTTTCTGGACTGGATTCGACTCCCTAATAATGACTCGCTTCTGGACCTATATTTCCTATATTTCACCGGGCAGTGATTCTGGACATTATCAGGCTCACCTAGACAACAAATCTAACATCCATGCCAGCTTGGAGGACTCTAATGGGGTATTTGTGGCAGGAGACTTCAACCTCAGTTCTGTTTTCTGGACGTGTGACCCACAAGCAGCTCTGGTGCCCTGAAAGTGCAACATTCACATCAAATAATTGTCATTGATGACTGTTTTAGTATGGGCCTTACCCAAATTAATATTATTTTTAATGATTTGCATAACCTTCTTGATTTAATTAATCTTCTTTAATTCCATTGTTCATTCTAACGTAACTCTTGCTGAATTTACCATTTCGAATTGTGTGCTTGAACATTGAATATTATATCTTTCTGCCACTTATTGATTCTAATCCTAGATACATATTTGATCCCTCTAGTTTGTAGACAGCCGATTTCGTGTGTGTATTCTTTGACGGTCGCAGCAAAACTGATATTTATTAAGCAGAACTCTGTGCGCTTAGCCTATTTTACAAGGGTTGGGTACATAGTGTGTGTAAGTGAGACAAGCATACCCACCGGGAAAATTCCTCTGGAAAATAACATATTTTCAAGAGGTTTCTCCTTACAAGCGGAAGGGACAAAACCTCATTCACCCCTTACATTTCTTCCATCTCTGGTTTCAAAATATACGGGGGTGACATAAAAAGTAAGGGGGAAATGAGGTTTCTGGATCTCTGGCAGAAGAATGCAGGACAAAATCCACTGGTTTTTTGACTTCCCGCATTATAGATTTTCCAGTGCAGCAATACGAGCGCGGCAGAGCAGGAATAGTGCTTTCCCTTTCTTACACGTTGCGCTGTTGTTGCTTGATGCAAAGTTGCTGAACTAAAATCGTTGTCTTTACTAGTAGGTCTTGCAAATACAAAAATTTTTTTTTACCACTTTGTAAAGAATCGATTAAGCAATATGAGAATAATTTTTTTATTCGGAAACCGCGTGTATTCCGGCGTACAGAATTTTTTTAATTTAAAACTTTAAACTTTAAAAATACTTAATTTTAAATTAAAAAATTTTGAAAAATATTTTTCTGAAAGATATTGAGATATCGAACAAAGTGGCATACCAAATATTAAAATAACTCAAACGAGTCTCAGGTGCTGCATAACCAAAAAATCGGAGCATAATTCTTTAAACAATTTTTAAAGAAAAAACTGTAAGAGTTAAAAAAAAAAAACAAAAACCCATCTTTATATTTCAATCCTCTATCGAAAAAAAAAGTTTCGATCGATTCTGAGATTTGACCCAAAGTGACCTGTCACGTTTCACGTGGAATTACTCATGTGTGTATGTGTCATTGCGTTTCTCACATGCAAATGTGACGACTGAAAGTTTTTCCCTGCTCTCCCCTTGAAACCCAATCCAAAATTTTTTTAAAATCAAAACAAAAATTCCTTATGCATTTAATGGGTTGGCTACACACTTTGACTTAGAATTGCACCCATTAGATAATCCGTTCTGCTATCCAAATAGTACAAATGTTATCAGGTGTTTCTAAGCTCGAAAAAAAACGTTGGCCGCCTCTCTTTCGCTTCAAATGACTCTCTCTGCTCACTACTCTCTCGCTCTGCTTTTGCTGACGTTCGTGAGTGCTGCGAAAAACAAAAACAACGTGCTGCCAAAGAGGCCCCCCGCAACCCCCGCAAACAAAAAGGATCATATAAAATCAACCGTGGGTCAAAAAAAAAAATACCTTACTAATTGTATGGCATAGCTCCACACTTTAAAACAAAAACGGATGCGATCGCATAATCGGTGCGGAAAAATTAATTAAGTGCCCCAACCGGCAGACGGTGGGGGCTCATCTTCTGGGCTTTCAAAGATTTCCACAAACAAAGCTTACAAAAAAAATATCAACTTGTTTGGTTGAAAACTGTGGGAATGGTTGATGTTTTAATAAACCAATTTTGCATTTTTCGAGAGTCCTGGGAGTCCTTATGAGCCGAATTTTAAAAAATCCTTTCTTAGTGCATACCTCCTCTAACACACGATTCAGACCCAATTTTTTCCAGAATTTTAGGTCTTATGGTTTGGGCTATGGGAACATGACGCAAATCGACATCTACTCTTTTATAGTAATACTCGATTTGACAAGAGCGTTTGTTTTGAATACAAACGCTAAGAAAATACGAAAACGCATACTGTAATCAATACTACAATTATGTATAGTTTCCTCATTCCCTTTGTAAAAACCTCAAAACACTAAAACTGCGTCACGTTCAAAAACAGGTACTTTTCAATTAAACATATTTAAAATGAGAGAAATCTTTTCATATATTTTTAAAATTACACCATGAGAAAATCCACAGGAGGGGATCCGCATCTGTGAATTCACTTATGGTGTGGCGATAATACAAATAATATATTTTCTTGGTCCTACTCATAAAGACATAGAATCAAGCAGCAGTTTAGAGAAAATGGAACTTATTGTTTTCGTGACCCATTTCTTTGTGGTTTTTTTGACTATGTTTTCTGGAATTTATTTCTGCCTTAAAAAAATCCTAAAATTATTCTAAGTATGGGGTTTGAAAGATAAACAGTGTATCTTTTAAAAAACTTTATCATCGAATCAAACAATGCATCCGTTTGCCTCTGAGAGCTCTGGAAAGTTGGCCAATTTCAGCATTTTTCGAACTTTTAAGGTCCTTTTGCTAAGAATCCTTGCGTCGGGGAACTTTTTGGAAGAAGCAGTTTAACTTGGAAATTCGTAACGAATCCAAAAATATAGCATCCGTTGAGGTAAATTTAAAAAACAGTAAAAATGCTGCACAGTTTTATCGACTCTTCAAAAACCGCGAGTTCTTAGCAATAAGAGAATTTATTTGTGTGGATCATACATAACATAACCACAGAAAGGTACATCGGTATTTCAAAAACAGCTAATTCTTAAGAACAAGAAGATATGTTTTTGTGGATCATACATAACTTAAGGGGTTATATACAGTTGTACCTCTCAAAAAATTAAATTTTATCGAATTTTTTTTGACACCATAAAAAATATTTATTAAAAATGTTTTACCGACGTTGTTTAGTTCATGTTTCTGGGTACTTATTAAAATTTTGTCATAAAAAAATATTATATAATAAAAATGTTATGGCAGAATTCCAAGATCGGCTTTTTTCGATGGTGATTTGCGGTGGACATCATATCCCGAAAACGGTTCATCTCAAATGAAAAATTCAAAAAAATTTCGTAGGTATATTGTATTGCATAGTCCCTGGAAGAATGATTTGTAAAAATTTTGATAAAAAAAAAAATGGCGACGGTTTTAACAAAAAAATGTACTTTTACAAGGTATAACATTTTAGATTTTTTGCTCTAAAATAGGAAGTTATCAAAATCCTTCCTGGAAAATCCTTCGTCCAAGGACTAGCTATTATTATAATAAATAAGTGGTCAAAATTTGGTGTCGATCGGATTAATAGTTTTTTAGTAATCGTGTCCACCGCTAAGGTAATTTTGAAAAAGCAAAATTCTGAGATAAGCGCGTTTAAAGTTTCAAGTTTGTAACGGCCGATGTGCGCACTGCGCTATAAATAGCTACAACTTCGGTTCTAATGTTCCGATCGTTCTGAATTTTTGTGAGAGTATTCTCAACAGTGTATATATCAAGAATATCCAATAAAAAAAATCGATTTTTTCACCTATCACAACTGTATATAACCCCTTAACCTAACTAAATATATCCTTATAAATAATTGGCAAATTTGCGGCTTTAATTTTTTTGTTAGTTTATGCAACAAAAAAACAGAGGGACAGGTGTATTTCGACTGGGCTATTTAATCTTCTCATTAAGATTTAATGGTACTACATGGTTTTTTTGACGTCATATAACTTCCACAGAACATATATAGAACTTTAAAAACAATTTTAAGTCCTTAAAATGTCCTTGGACATGGTCGTGTCATAACTCATATGAAAGGTATTGACTCGAAGATCAATCCTGTTTTTATATTTTTGCAATATACCCATTGGTTTAAAAGATATGTACATTCAATTTTTATTGTCATTCGGCCAGCCGAAGCTTATATACCCTTGCAGATAAAGTAAATACCTATAGTTTAATGCTCACTCAATGCAGTTCCAGGGACATATTCAGCGTTTCTATTTAAATTTTGTTTTTAAGTTGTCAAGAATCAAAACGCCTACTACCTACAAAGTTACAGTGAATTTTCTATGATTAAAATTGAGTTAAACCCTAGGGCGCTAGCATCACAGTGTAGCTCTGTCGGGTTTGTTGGGTTGTACAACGCCAAAATAGCGGATTTTAAAAGATTTACTTTTAACATCTCAAAACACTCTAACTCTTTTGCACCAAATTCTAACCTTTTATCCTTTCTTACAAGATCATATAATGGCTTAGCTTTTGTTGAGAAGTCTTTAACGAATCGTCTGAAATAGGAGCTCAATCAAAGAAAACTTTGAACTTCATGCGTTTGTTTCGGAATACGAAAATCTTTTTCATGCCTTTTAAATCGGGCTTAGTACCCTCTCCCGATGTGATGTATTTTAAATATTTTATTTCACTTTGGATAAATTCGCACTTGTCTAACCTTAGTTCTAATTTGCTATCTACCAATCGCTTAAATACCTCCGTTAATATTTCTATGTGACTCTTACTATCTTTCGTTGCTATCAAAATATCGTCCATTTAAATAAGTACCTTGTCGTCTCTAACTAAATCAGCAAAAATGTTATTCACGAACCTTTGAAAAACTACAGGGGCGTTTCGTAAGCCAAACGGCATTCTAAGCCATTCATATTGACCCATAGGTGGCAGTATATTTAATTGAATCTTCGTGCATGTGCACGTGGAAAAACCCATTTTAAAGATCTAACTTGGTAAAAATAATTTTTTCGGAAAGTTTATCAATAAGGTCGTCTATAAGGGGGGTGGGGTAATTATCTTTCAACATGTTCCTATTCAATGTTCTGTAATCTACGCACATTCTTAACTCTCCAGACTTTTTCTTAACTAGAACTATTGGTGACGCATACTCGGACTCGCTTACTCGAATAATACCGTTCTGAATGTAATCATCTAATAAATTCTGGACCTGACTTTTATCTGCGTATGATACACGCCTTGGAGGTTAATTGAACGGTTTAGTATTGTCAAAATTCAGTTTATTTTCCCATTTAACTAAAGGTATCTCCGGTCGTTTTGGTTTCGTATAAAACTTATCATATATGTCTATCAACTTGTTCTTTAAATTCACACTTATCGCTTATGTTTAACTGACTGCCATCGGTTGGATCAGGATATTCAATTGACATTATTTCTGACTCAAAATCATCGCTGGGCTGAAATTTAGCTCTCGTACTTAACTCTATCGTTTTGCAAGAATTACTTAGTTTTCGTTTGCTTTCATTATGTTGCTCTTTACCTTGGAACTTTAAATTCTCTTGACTACACACGTAATCGTGTTCAACTCTATTTATAAACCGAACATTTTTAACAAATTTAACTTCTTAACTTTCTTGTCATAATTACTAGTATCCATACTCTCATTTAAGCAATCATTTTCTATACCGCTATTAATAACACAATCGTTTCCAGTCCAACCAATATTTGAGCGATCATTTTCAACACAACTATCAATGAGGCAATCATTTTCAAGACTACTATCGATAGAACTATTATTTTCACAACCACTATCATTTGAGCAATCTTTTTCAATATATCGATCATTTAAATTTTAAACAACTATTATTTTCACAATCATTTGCACAATCATTTTCCATAACAATCTTAAAGTTACAATTATTCATAAAATCTCTTCTTAAAACAGTAAACTATATGCCATCGATTTGTTCGCCACAATTAGTAAAGCAAGATAAAATTTCACTTTATTCATATTAACAAAACATGATACTTTTCGATATATATCTAAAGGGCTGTGATTCAAGCCAAAGTAATTCGTAATATTGTTTTTACTAAACTTAATGCTGTTGCTTCTCAAAATATTTTCAATGCAGGATAACTTTGTAAAACTAATTGGACTCCCAGAATCGATTAGGCATTCTACGGTCAAACATTGATAAGGTTCTGAATTAAAGAAAATTTTAAACGGGCGCACATATTTATTGTTGGTTATGTTCTTCTTCTCTGCAATGGGATACAAGGTGCTCCAAACTTCCACATCCGAAGCAAGCTCCGTATGCGCGTTTAGGTTTGCGGCAGTCGGCCACGAAGTGTCCAATGGAGTTGCAGCTGAAGCATCTTATAATTAGCTCATCGTCGTCAGCCAAATGTGTTTTGTTGTTGAAATAAGTGGCGAACGCGATCCTTTAACTTTGACATTGTATTGTATTTTATTAAGCAATGGACTGCTTGTAAAACATTTATAATATACATTTTGTATTTTTTAGCCATATGCCCCAGCTCACATCGAGTGGTAGTCACGTTGAATTACATATTTCAGGACAATAACGATAATAACTTATTATAATTAGACACTGAAGAGACTATACAATAAGACGTGACTGAGATCATTATATTTTTCACAAAGAACACGGAAAGGGTCATTAAGGGCAAAATTTGTCCTGCAAAATGGCAGAGACAAAGGCCGATACCGGCGAATTGTCCTGCACGGTACATTCCAGTTTAGGGAACTAAGGAGAAAGGAGGAGTCGACATCACCGTATATTAATTTGTGTATAAACATAACACCGTGACAAATCCTATGGTTGATCAAAGTGGGCAAGACTAGTAAAGGCAATCTGGCATTATAGGATGGCAACCGACGGCGAGCGTCCCAGTTAAAACCTCTTAGAGCAAATAACAAAAACTGCTTTTGAACGGACTCTAACATATTTTGGCAAGTTAACGTCTGCGGTTCCCATATACATTAACAATACTCTAACGATGGGCGAACAAGAGATACATATGTATAATAGCTTGGTTGTATACGGGTCAACAAACTCCTTAGACCAACGCTTCGTAAAGGCTAAAAGGCTCCTAGCTTTATTACATAAACTTACATACATACATAAACTTACATACATTACATAAACTTTGTTTTAATGATCACATATCACTGATCATTAAAACAAAGTTTATGCTCAAATAAAAATCCCAGGCCTTGTATAGTAGGACATTGCTGTTAATGGAGTACGAATACAAAGACGGATTACAACGATAAAAAGTCATAACATTACAATTAGAATAGTTAAGATTTAAATTATTGAGATTGCACCAAGTCTGAAAATAGTCAAGATCTAATTGAAGACGAGAATAAGAATCCGGTAATGACATAGACAAACACAGTTTAACGTCGTCAGCAAACATTAAAACAGTTGCGGACTTAATAACTTGAGGTAAGTCGTTAATCAACAAGCCAAATAGTAAGGGTCCTAAATGACTTCCTTGAGGTACACCACACCCAGAATAAAATGTCAAAAAATGGCCTAGAATTTAGGTAAAATTGGCTTTAAACTATAGCTAAGACCTTAAATGGCCTTAAATTTAGGATTCCATGACCTAAAATTTTAGGCCATTAATGGCCCAAAATGGGGGTCATATTTAACCTAGATTTGAGGTAATTGGCTGCCTAAAAATGTAAGAAAACTCCCAAACCAAAATTGTAGGCATTTAACGGCCTAAAATTTGAGTAATACGTGGCCTTGATTTTAGGTTATGGGCTGCCTATAAACAACCCCATGTCCCATATTTTAGGCATCCAACGGCCTAAAATTTTGGCCAGCATTGACCTTAAAATTGAGGCTCTCATTTTGACCCCATCCTAATTTTTAGGACGAATGTGATCTAAAAATTAAGGTAATAACTACCTTATGGTAAAAACAAGAGAGAACGCTATAGTTGGGTTGGTGTCCCGACTATCTAATACCCGTCACTCAGCTTAAGGGAGTGCGAACGCTGTACTCGGGTTGGTGTCCCGACTAATAATCGTAACTCAGCTAAAGGGAGTGCGAGGGAGATAGATATATATAGATATTTTGATTGCGTATAACTTTTTAATGAATGGTCCGATTTGAAAAATGTCTTCTACATTTCGATAGGTATAAATATACACAACAAAATTGCATTTATACTTCTCGGAAATTTTTAAAGATGTGGGCGCAGGACCCATTTTAAAATCGTTAGTGGGCGATTGTGGGCGTTAGAGGGGGCGTGGCGCTCGGCTAAAATAAACTTGCGCTGCGTAAGAAGCCAAAGAATATGTGGGAAATCTCAACCTTCTAGCTTTTGTAGTTTCTGAGATCTCAGCGTTCATACAGACGAAAAGACGGACAGACGGACAGACGGACATGGCTAGATCGACTCGGCTAGTGCCCCTGATCAAGAATATATATACTTTATGGGGTCGGAAACGCTTCCTTCTCCCTGTTACATACTTTTGCACGAATCTAATATACCCTCTTACTCTACGAGTAACGGGTCTAATAAATACAGATTTTGTGTTATTGTCTTTTATTTATTTCAATATAATTAATTTTCAGTTATAACTAATTAAAATAATTTTGGTTTAACATAGTTTTATCTTTAAAAGCATGTATATGAATAGGAGGGTTAGTTATTTTCTTAAGATTAAATATTTTATGTGTTCCATATCCGTTGACCTCGTACCAATAATAATTTGAAATTAATTGTGTAAGTAGCTCCTGAACAAATAAGTATGTTTAAGTATGTAATAACATCTTTTATAACATAATAATTATAAATATTTTCAAATATAACATATTTTTGTTTATAACGAAAACAAAAGTTCTTATATAAGTAAAGCATTTTGCCGATGAAAATTCTAATTCAGGATAGGCTTCTTGAAATTGTTGGTAGTGAACTGAATTTTTAAATTTACACGTTGTTTTACTGTAAGTAATATTTGGCTTTCTATAATTAAGAAAAAATACGTATAACTATAAGAAGCAACCCTTTAAAACATAAAAAAAACTAGTCTAAAAAAATAAAGTAAAAAGGAAAAAAAAATTTATAAAATTCTTAAATTTTTAAAGAATTATTTACAGAATATTTAAATCAAAATTATAAGTACTCATGAATGTAAGAACTTGTTTTTCATTTTAAGTCATTAATTAATGACTTCACAGAGGGATGTATATCTTTATCGGATAACTTGAAGTTAAAGAAATATTCTTGAAAAAACAACCATACTAACTTACACGACTCAGGATATTTAAGATCAAGGACATAAAAAAGTTTAAAGCAAGACTCAATTGCGCTTAAAATGTTTGTAAACTTATAGTAAATATCGGCATAATAAACGAAAAATTCAGTAGATTCCAAAACGGTTGGGCCGATACCACAAATAATTGGCTGTAGACATTCGTTACACTTAAACTGTTCTTCAATTTTTTCTTTTTAGCAGTCTCAAAAAAAAAAAACGAAAACGAAAAAGCGAAAAAAACTTTGTCGGGAATCTTGAATTGTTACCTTTACGCCAATTTTCTTATTGTTTCCCTTCCTAACCACTTTACGAGCCGTTGGTTTTAAGACGGAATGTAAAATTGTAACGGTTGCAATATTACGTTGATCTGGAAGCAGGGACTTATAAAAAAATGGTAGACCTAAGCAGAGTATGAAACTTTACCGTCGTCTGTTAAATCCGTTTTCAATTTCTTCAGGCTGTAATTTTCCTTCACTCTTTCTTCCGATAGTTGCAGGAACTTTGATCGAAATGTCGACCATTGAGTTTCCAAATTGATGATAGTGTCTGGATACTTTAGCTCAAAATCTCGACTTATCTAAAAAAAAATGTATAATGACAATTCATTTTGATAACAAACAATTGATATTCCTTTCTATTAACATAATATAGTTAATACCTTCACTTCAGTTGGAAACATTTCAACTAATTGCTCTGAAAATTCTTTAAACTTCCTAGGTTGCCAATCAATTCCATTACTGATTAAAAACTCGCAAATTAAGTTGCTTATCAGTTTGCGGTGACTCGGCTCAAGGTAGCCCTTCTTTCGATAAAGTGCTTGGATGTTTACAAATTGTGGGTATACTTTTAAAATGCCTAAAGCAGAAACCTAGTAGAGGTATAATAATAATTTAGTAAAATGTAAGGATGAATATTAAAATTCGAATGGTTTGTTTCCTTGCCTGTACTCCGACTTGGCTACTAACATTATTTCACTTTTCGCCAATTTGGTTATACCCAATAGGTCTATTTTCAAAAAGTCCATTCTTCTAAAAATTAGTATAGGAATTTTTAGCAACTATAAAAAACATAAACGGGCATTTTTATGACTTCAATGCTCACCCTTTCATTAAAAAGTTTAACTTCGTGCTCAAATCGAACACGCTCCCCAAACAGATGTTTGGGAACTATTTCATTTAGGTGTTCACCGTTCAGTAATATTATTGTAGTTTCATCTTTTCCATGTTCTATTTTTGAAGTACAAAATTAATTTTGGCGTTTGGTTTTATATTCACCTTAGTCGTACCTTCAAAGCACTCTTTCAGCCTCTCGCATTTAAAATCTTTTAATATTTGATCCATGTCTAAAATAAATGTAATATTCTTTACTTATTGTCAAAAACTAAGTAAGCTGCTGCGCAGTAGCAGCACAAACTGCACGAACCCAATACATGCGTTCTTACATATGAAATATATATGTGTGTGAATACAAAAACATTCATCTGCGCATTAGTAAATTTAATGTGGTATATTAACTAATAAGGCCAACATATTAAAGCCTTTTCTTTTACAGTATTAATCGAAATTGAATAAAGCAACTATAAAGTACATAAGTGCGCAGTTGCATGTATGAATGTGTGTAAAAACGAAACGAGCTTCCCGTCAAAAAGTGACCTGCTGTTAGGGCTGAGAGATCGTTCGGTTCTGATGACATCGAAGTGAGGGGGCGTGAGTTGAGAGCTCCTCGTACGTAAACTTGGTGTTTACAAAGGTTCTGTTGAGTAGGCCCTTTGCGCTCTTCACTGCCGCTTCCCAAAGCCCACCAAAATGCGGAGTCCCACCCAGGGCTGAAAGCTGATGAAGTCAGCCGCGCAAAATTGTTGAATTGCCCTTTGAGTCTTCTCGTTGAACAGGAATTTCCTTAGGTCTTGCAGCTGATTGGAGGCGCCAACGAAATTGGTCGCGTTGTCACAGTAAATATCTGTGGGAAGACGCGTCCAGAGAATCTCTTCAAAGCCGCCAGAAATGCTTCTGTGCTCAAATCTGTGACCACCTCAATATGCACGGCCTTGCCGACGAGACATATGAACACGGCGAGATAGCTTTTTGATGGAGGCTTTCCGCGTATTCGAAGATAAGTGTGTATAGGTCCGCAGAGATCGACACCGCATTTGCTGAAGGGCTTACTGATTGCCAATCTTGCTTGATCTTGATATCGAACGCAGTGGGTACAGGCTCGAACAATACTGCACGCTAAATTCCTTGCGTTGATGATCCAGAACTTCAGACGAAGGAGCGCCATCAGCGCATTTGGTCCGGCATGGATGTTTCGAGTGTGAAGGTGGCGGGCATATTTGATTACCATTGATGATTTACTGGGAAGTAGTAGTGGGTGCTTCTCACTCTCAGGAAGATCGGAATAGTCGAGTCGTCCTCCAACCTTTATCAGTTCGAAACCCGTAGCGCTATCTATGAAAAAAGAAAGAAACTTTAGTGGAACTGTAAGTACTTGGTTTTTCCTGAGGTATCGAAGTTCTTCCGGAAACAAGTGGTTTTAAAGATTTCAAGTTATGCAGTTTGATGCGTGTTCTAATTCTTCCGGACTGAGGGTTGCACCTTTGAACTTCGATGATTTCCGAACGATGTGTATGAATCGAAACATCCATGCGACAATGCGTAGACAAACAGTGTATGAGCTGTGCCTTTCGAGTGACGCCAGCAGATAGTTAGTTGTAGTTGTGGTTGAAAACATGTGTTTCCGTTTATCGCAGTTAACGATGTCCAAGTCGATGGCAGCATTTTTTGCCACAGGCCACTTTGAAATGTCTTCATGCAAAAACGGAGGACCGTTGAACCATATTGATGCGTCCAGTTCGGTGACAGTGCAACCGCAAGAGACAATATCGGCTGGGTTGCTTTGGGTGGGCACGAATCTCCATTAGGCGGCAGATGTTAAACTCTGAATTTCACACACGCGATTTCCAACGAAGGTTGAGAGCGTAACGGAGTGCTGGTGGAGCCAATGGAGTACTATTTGAGAGTCTAACCAGAGGTAGGACGGTATAAATCTTTCTCCGAACAATCCTTTGACTTTGTTGAATAGTTTAGCGAGTAAGTGTGCGGCACACAGTTCCAGTTGCGAAAGCGATTGTTTCTTGACAGGGGCTACTCTAGACTTTAATGTCCACAACCGAACGGTGATGTTACTTGGTCCCTCAGTTCGCACGTATACACAACATCCGTACGCCCTGATGGACGCATCGCAAATCCATGCAGTTGAATGTTGCTATTGGCACTTTGCAGGCAATACCGAGGTACTTGAAGAGTTGGCAACATGTTCAAGGATTCCAAGTATTCGGTCCATGCATCGTGTAGAGAT